>NW_026695208.1:1290000-1890000 GCF_021218885.2 Marmota monax | reverse complement strand
TTATTCAGCAGTAATTACTAATTATTTTTCACTCTGTAGCTGCCTTTTCCTATCCTATTAAATACTGAAGTTTATTTTTACTTCAATCTCTACTAGACTTTGAGCAAGTTTGAATCTTCACAACCATGGTTTTATCAAAAGCAATTTTATAAGTATAGTATACTATACTTATAAATAGCATACTAGGAAGAATCTTATGAGACCTACCTGTGCTGTGTGTGTGTGTGTGTGTGTGTGTGTGTGTGTGTGTGAGAGAGAGAGAGAGAGAGAGAGAGAGAAATGAATTCAGTGGAATGACTTGTATAATACCAATCATATGATAAAATAATCACAACAGCAAATATTTTCAACAGTAGAAGTTACACATTAACTCATGAATGAGGACCTGTAGTTCCACAAAGCATAATATTAGATAATGCTTATCTAACATTACAGAATGACAGGTACTGCTCTTTTTTATATATAAAATAAACATTCTATGGGATAATTATACAATCTTTTTCCATTAGATTTTGAGGTTCAGACTAGCTAAATAACTCATACAAAGTCCCAGAGCTACAGCAGACTTGTAGAGTGGGGATACTAATCATTAGGCTTCCTGGGCTCATTTTCTTTTCTGCTCAAATTTTAATCTTTTATAATTTTGCCTTCCCAGAGTCCATTTCTTCTGTTTTTGTTAAGAGCACCTTTATCCTTGGACACCATCCCAGATCCACTTATGAAAGACTCAGCAGGGCTGTCCATAAAGTTTCCTGACCTCTCTTTACAGAGATTTGTTCATGACCCCGAGAAATCAAACTTTCCCCCAATAAAGAAACACAAAAACTGAAAATGGCCAGGGTCCATTTGCCCTGAGGGTAGCAACCAGAAGACACTCTCTATCAGTCTCTGTTTTTTAAGTCTCTGGAGCATCTCCGAATTTTCAACCTTCCAAAGTCTGGCTTTTTAATCATTCTTTTCAATTCTCTGAGGGGCTAGATTATGATCACAAAGGTTATACACTTGCCAACTGCAGAGGAGACCAGCCTCAAGCAAAAACGGGCTTGTTATTCACATTCTGTGCCTGTATTCTGCTACTTGAAATTGTCATGGTCAGGTTCTATTTCTTGCAATTAAAGATCCCTAGTCAATCTTCCAAGTTACCCTAAGTGTTATGGACTGATGTGTGTTTCCCCCCAAATTCATATGTTAAAGTCTTAGCCCCCATTCAGGGAGGCAATTAAGAATACATGAAGTCCTGAGGATGGGGCTATAAATTTCTTTCTCTCCAGATGTGCACAGAGGAAAGTCTATGTAAGGATACAATTAGAAGGTGGACATCTAAAATCAAAAGAGGCCTTAGCAGAAACTAATTCTAAAAGTACCTTTATTTTGAACTTCTGGCCTCTGTAATTATGATAAACTAAATTTCTTTTGTTTTGGTCACCATTCTGTGGTATTGTGTTATGGTAACCAAATCAGCTCATAAATATCAGTATAATGAAGTTGGTTGCTGCTACAACAAATACCTAAAAATGTGGTATTTGTTGTAGAGTCTTGAAAAACAGATGATGGGAAAAGCCTGAAGCATTTTCTGGTACATGTTAGAAAAAGCTTAAAGCATCTTGAAAGGATTATAGGTAGACATTAAGACTAACAGTGATTTTGGTGAAGTCTCAGATAGAAATGAAGAGCATGCAATTAAAAACTACAGGGAAGAATATTATTTTAATAATATGGCAAAGAACTTGAATAAACTCTTTTCCAGTGTTTTGTGGAAGGTATAACTTGCATTATAGAGGTGTAAATAAAGTGTTCTGATTTCTTATTGCCTATAGTAAAAAGCAAATGGAGAGAGATAAATTGAAAGATTTGTTGGGTAAAATGGAACTACAACTTGATTTGGAAAATTCTCAGTCTGCTCATATTACAAAAATGACAGAAGGTATATTCTGGAGAGAACATCAAGAGGGTGGCTCATTGCTCCATAGAGAGATTAATCAGCTACCTCCAGAGAAACAGGAAAAGAGATGGGATTATGTCAGCCAAGACACTGCCATTTGGATCAAAAGAAAAGGGATGAAGTAAAGGAAGGCTTTTAAACTTCTGGAATTCTATAGGAATGAACAGTAGAGCCATCAGGCTCCAAATGTCCTTTTCCATTAAAAAAAAAAAAAGACTATTTTCTCCTCAAGTTTCATAAGACAGGACACTGTTCTTGATGTTTGCATGCCAGGATGCCCCTGCCCAGTGCCCTAGGGACAAGGCCACTGCTCAGATCTGAGAGGGCAAGACTGCAGCCGAGAGGTCTGGGAATGGGGCTGCCACCTCACTGGACCCAGAGACCATAGAGACAAAGAAAATTATTCTTGAGTCCTAATAGTTAATGAAAGCTTCCTTTCAAGGTTTTGTTCTTGATTAGGATCTTTCATGCCTTTCTTACTGCTAATTTCTTCCTTTTTGAGGGAGAATGTTTATCCTATACCTGTCCCATTTTCACATTTTGGAAGAATATAACTTGTTTGGTTTTCTAGGTTCACAGTTAAGAAGGAGTCCTGCCTCAAGATGAATCAGGATGTCTCATTCATACCTGATTTAGATGATATTTAAATGAGACTTCAGACTTGGAATTGATGATTGAATTAGTTAAGAATTAGGGGGCTATTGAGATGGGGTGAATATGTTTTCCATGTTAGAAGGACCAGACTTGGGGGAGCCAGAGGATAGAGTATTAGGAATGGAATGGGCTCCTTTTCAGTTCATATATTGAAGTCCTGATCACCAATGTGACTGTATTCCAAGATGGAATTTCCTTTTAGGAAACTGATTAAGGTTAAATGAGGTCAAGAGAATTGAGCCCAATCAACAGGACTGGCAAACTCATAAGAGAAGCAAAGACCTCTCTTTCTCTTTGCACACATACAGGGGCAAGACCATGTAGGGACAGAATGAGAAAATGGTTCTACACAAACCAGGAGGAGAGGCTTCACTAGAAGCCAAGCCTGATGTGATCTTCATCTTGGACTTATAGCCACCAGAACTTTAAGAAAACGTACTTCTGTTGTTCTAGATACCAATTTTGTGGTATTTGGATATCGAAGTCATAGCCTCATTTGCACAAAAGTCTAAAACTCACCTAGATTTTGAGGTGACATTGCAATGTCCCTGGTCTGATTATCCAGAGGGTAATATCTAACATGACAAGCTCTTTTGATGCTTTCTTCCAGAGTACATCGTTTGTGTTAGTGTGCCAAGCAATGAGGAATTGATGATGAATAAGACAATGTTAAATTCTTGCCCAACTCTTTTACCTACTTAAGGTTTTATTAAAACGTTAATTTATCAGTGATCTTTTCTAACCAGCTACCCAATGAAACAATCCTTTAACTATAACTTCTCCCTATCCTGCCTTGGCATTTTTCTTCCATAACATATGCCAATTGACATATAAATACTGTGTGTATACATTACATAATATACAAGCTGGTATCATATGTTTATTTATCTGCACATCTTCTTTTTTCCCCCTAGAATGTAATCTCCAAAAACTCATGGTCCTTTTTTTTTTAATGTTCCATGTCTGTCTGATGTACCAGGCATCCCCAAACACTCAAAATCTGTTTATTAATTTAATTAGTTAGTGAGTGTATAAATGAAGTTCACAGTAATGAAACTACTAATATTGACTAAAAATTTCTTTACCTTTTCTATATGATTTTCCACTTTATGAGTTGCTTCTCTTTTCCTTTATATGTTCATTTTTAGCACCATTTTCCTCTTCTGCTTTTTAACTTTCTCCTTCTGTCTCTCTTTTCACTTTTCAAGTTTATCTGTAATCTGCCTTTTCTGCTTACTCTTCCACTCCTACCTCCTACTTAACAATTTGTCATATAACAAGTACAAAGTATATTTGAAATTAGTGTTTTATGCATTTTGTTAATTACAAAACCAATGAAGTCAATTAGTTAAATTCTATCTGAAAGAAAAGAGCAAGCAAAGTTATAATTGATTTTCTTCCCAATTGGCTGGTAGACCATAAATTAAAAAAAAACAAAACAAATTATTCGTAGTCCTATAATGATTCTAGTACTTCACTCCGAAGCCACTGATAGTCCCACTATATAGATTTTTAAAAAGATAAGGTTTAGCTGCCAATATTAAAATTTGTTTAATGCCATACTTTAATGAAGGTAAAAACCTACATTTCTGACTCTTATTAGGATATGACATCCTCATGAGGCCTCTATTGCTAAGTAGCAGCGTCTCTATGTGATCTTGAGATTTTCCCTTCTTTTCACCCATCACTCCTTACCAGATTCCCTATATCTGGCTGAGCCTATCCATTTGCATCTCATAGTTATTTTAATGGGGTAAGAGGGATTTTGAATTTGGTTTAATTTGGAGACATTTTATAGTCAACTCCGTTTGTTAAATTTATAACTTTTTCTTATTACTCACCTTACTTCTGGCCTCTAAGAATATTTTGCTTAGACATGAATTCTTCCTCAAGATCTAGACCCAGAATCATCACTCCTCAAAGATAGCTCCAAACTGATCTCTGAATCTAACTTGTTCTGCTCTTCCTTTATATCTTGAGTTCCAAGAGCCAAGAGGATCTTGCATTACTTCTGTTACCAAGACCATAGATGGAGCAAGCCTTTCTCTCCCTAGCCTTCTGCCATTGTGATAGTTCCCAGACTGATGTCCCACCTGCTCTTACCAATTCTTGTAGAAAGTAGATTCTTGCCATTGAACTCATATGCATACATTTTATATACTCTCCCTTGATGGGAATTCAGGAATCCATAGTCCTTTATGTATATTAAGTATATTTGAAATTAATGTTACATAGTGCCAAGAGATAAGCACAGGCCTGCTTCTGTCCTCTTTATTCTTTTCTTTTTTTTTTTTTTTTTTATTGGTTGTTCAAAACATTATAAAGCTCTTCACATATCATATTTCATACATTAGATTCAAGTTGGTTATGAACTCCCAATTTTACCCCAAATACAGATTGCAGAATCACATCGGTTACACATCCACATTTTTACATAATGCCCTATTAGTAACTGTTGTATTCTGCTACCTTTCCTATCCTCTACCATCCCCCCTCCCTCCCCTCCCATCTTCTCTCTCTACCCCATCCACTGTAATTCATATCTCTCCTTGTTTATTTTCCCATTCCCCTCACAACCTCTTATATGTAATTTTGTATAACAATGAGGGTCTCCCTCCATTACCATGCAATTTCCCTTTTCTCTCCCTTTCCATCCCACCTCATGTATCTGTTTAATGTTAATCTTTTCTTCCTGCTCTTCCTCCCTGCTCTGTTCTTAGTTGCTCTCCTTATATCAAAGAAGACATTTGGTATTTGTTTTTTAGGGATTGGCTAGCTTCACTAAGCATAATCTGCTCTAGTGCCATCCATTTCCCTGCAAATTCTATGATTTTGTCATTTTTTAGTGCTGCGTAATACTCCATGGTGTATAAATGCCACATTTTTTTTATCCATTCATCTATTGAAGGGCATCTGGGTTGGTTCCACAGTCTAGCAATTGTGAATTGTGCTGCTATGAACATCGATGTAGCAGTATCCCTGTAGTACGCTCTTTTAAGGTCTTCAGGGAAAAGTCCAAGAAGGGCAATAGCTGGGTCAAATGGTGGTTCCATTCCCAGCTTTCCCAGGAGTCTCCATACTGTTTTCCAGATTGGCCGCACCAGTTTGCAGTCCCACCAGCAATGTACAAGAGTACCCTTTTCCCCACATCCTCTCCAGCACTTGTTGTTGTTTGACTTCATAATGGCTGCCAATCTTACTGGAGTGAGATGGTATCTTAGGGTGGTTTTGATTTGCATTTCTCTGACTGCTAGAGATGGTGAGCATTTTTTCATGTACTTGTTGATTGATTGTATGTCCTCCTCTGAGAAGTGTCTGTTCAGGTCTTTGGCCCATTTGTTGATTGGGTTATTTGTTTTCTTATTGTTTAATTTTTTGAGTTCTTTGTATACTCTGGATATTAGGGCTCTATCTGAAGTGTGAGGAGTAAAAATTTGTTCCCAGGATGTAGGCTCCCTATTTACCTCTTTTATTGTTTCTCTTGCTGAGAGAAAACTTTTCAGTTTAAGTAAGTCCCATTTGTTGATTTTTGTTATCAACTTTTGTGCTATGGGTGTCCTATTAAGGAATTTGGAGCCCGACCCTACAATATGTAGATCGGAGCCAACTTTTTCTTCTATCAGACGCAGAGTCTCTGATTTGATATCTAGGTCCTTGATCCACTTTGAGTTAACTTTTGTGCATGGCGAGAGGAGGGGATTCTGTTTCATTTTGTTGCATATGGATTTCCAGTTTTCCCAGCACCATTTGTTGAAGATGCTATCCTCCCTCCATTGCATGCTTTTAGCTCCTTTATCAAATATAAGATAGTTGTAGCTTTGTGGATTAGTCTCTGTGTCCTCTATTCTGTACCATTGGTCCACCCTCCTGTTTTGGTACCAGTACCATGCTGTTTTTGTTACTATTGCTCTGTAATATAGTTTTAAGTCTGGTATCGCTATACCGCCTGATTCACACTTCCTGCTTAGAATTGCTTTTGCTATTCTGGGTCTTTTATTTTTCCATATGAATTTCATGATTGCTTTATCCATTTCTACAAGAAATGCCGTTGGGATTTTGATTGGCATTGCATTAAACCTATAGAGAACTTTTGGTAATATCGCCATTTTGATGATGTTAGTTCTGCCTATCCATGAACAGGGTATATTTTTCCATCTTCTAAGATCTTCTTCTACTTCTCTTTTTAGGGTTTTGTAGTTTTCATTATATAAATCTTTCACCTCTCTTGTTAGGTTGATTCCCAAGTATTTTATTTTTTTTGAGGATATTGTGAATGGAGTGTTTTTCCTCATTTCCGTTTCAGAAGTTTTGTCGCTGATATACAGAAATGCCTTTGATTTATGCGTGTTGATTTTATATCCTGCCACTTTGCTGAATTCATTTATTAGTTCTAGTAGTTTTTTTGTAGACCCTTTTGGGTCTTCTAGGTATAGAATCATGTCATCTGCAAATAGTGATAATTTAAGTTCTTCCTTTCCTATTTTTATGCCTTTAATTTCTTTCGTCTGTCTAATTGCTCTGGCCAGTGTTTCGAGAACTATATTGAATAGAAGTGGTGATAGAGGGCATCCCTGTCTTGTTCCAGATTTTAGGGGGAATGCCTTCAATTTTTCTCCATTGAGAATGATGCTAGCCTGAGGCTTAGCGTAGATAGCTTTTACAATGTCGAGGTAAGTTCCTGTTATCCCTAGTTTTTCTAATGTTTTGAACATAAAGGGATGCTGTACTTTGTCGAATGCTTTTTCTGCGTCTATTGAGATGATCATATGGTTCTTATTTTTAAGTCTATTGATGTGGTGAATAACATTTATTGATTTCCGTATATTGAACCAGCCTTGCATCCCAGGGATGAATCCAACTTGATCATGGTGCACAATTTTTTTGATGTGCCTTTGTATCCGGTTCGCCAGAATTTTATTGAGGATTTTTGCATCTATGTTCATCAGAGATATTGGTCTGTAGTTTTCTTTCTTTGAGGTGTCTTTGTCTGGTTTCGGAATCAGGGTGATGTTGGCCTCATAGAATGAATTTGGCAGAGCTCCTTCTTTTTCTATTTCCTGAAATAACTTGAAAAGTATTGGTATTAATTCTTCCTTAAAGGTTTTGTAAAACTCCGATGTATACCCATCCGGTCCTGGGCTTTTCTTGGTTGGAAGTCTTTTGATTGCTTCTTCTATTTCATCTATTGTTATTGGTCTGTTTAAGTTGTGAGTATCCTCCTGACTCAGTCTGGGCAAATCATATGACTTAAGGAATTTATCAATGTCTTCACTATCTTCTATTTTATTGGAATATAGGTTTTCAAAATAATTTCTAATTGTCTTCTGTATTTCTGTAGTGTCTGTTGTGATATTGCCTTTTTCATCCCGTATGTTAGTGATTTGAGTTCTCTCTCTTCTTCTCTTCGTTAGCATGGCTAAGGGTCTGTCGATCTTATTTATTTTTTCAAAGAACCAACTTTTAGTTTTGTTAATTTTTTCAATAGTTTCTTTTGTTTCAATTTCATTGATTTCCGCTCTGATTTTAATTATTTCTTGCCTTCTGCTACGTTTGCTGTTGTTTTGCTCTTCCTTTTCTAGGGCTTTGAGATGAAGTGTGAGCTCATTTATTTGTTGGTTTTTCCTTTTTTTGAGGAATGACCTCCAAGCGATGAATTTCCCTCTTAAAACTGCTTTCATTGTGTCCCATAGATTCCGATATGTTGTGTCTGTATTTTCATTTATCTCTAAGAATTTTTTGATTTCTTCCTTTATGTCTTCTGTAACCCATTGATCATTCAGTAACATATTGTTCATTTTCCATGTGATGTAGGATTTTTCCTTCCGTCTTTTATCATTGATTTCCAGTTTCATTCCATTATGATCAGATAAAATGCATGGTATTATCTCCACCCCTGTATATTTACTGAGGGTTGCCCTATGGCATAATATATGGTCTATTTTTGAGGAGGATCCATGTGCTGCTGAGAAAAAAGTATATCCACTTGATGATGGTTGATATATTCTATATATGTCAGTTAAGTCTAGGTTGTTGATTGTGATATTGAGTTCTATAGTTTCTTTATTCAGCTTTTGTTTGGAGGATTTGTCCAATTGTGAGAGAGGTGTGTTGAAGTCACCCATAATTATTGTGTTGTGGTCTATTTGATTCTTGAACTTGAGGAGAATTTGTTTTATGAACGTCGCAGCACCATTATTTGGTGCATAAATATTGATAATTGTTATGTCTTGTTGGTAAATGGTTCCTTTTAACAGTATATAATGTCCTTCCTTATCCCTTTTGATTAATTTAGTCTTGAAGTCAATTTTATTCGATATGAGGATGGCCACCCCTGCTTGCTTACGAGGACCGTGTGCATGGTATATTTTTTCCCAACCTTTCACCTTCAGCCTGTGTATGTCTTTTCCAATCAGATGTGTCTCCTGGAGGCAGCATATTGTTGGATTTGTTTTTTTAATCCATGTTACCAGCCTATGTCGCTTTATTGGAGAGTTTAAGCCATTAATGTTTAGAGTTACTATTGATATATGGTTTGTACTTCCAGCCATGTTTGATTATTTATCTTCTTCTTTTTTTTTTTTTTAAATTTAGTTTGTTTCTCCATGGTTAGCTTTCCCCCCGCCCTCTGTCTTTATAGAGGCACTTCCCACTGATGGTTTTGGTTATTGTTTTTCATTTCTTCCTCATGTAGTGTTTTGCTCAAGATGCTTTGCAATGCTGGTTTTCTGGCTGCAAATTCTTTTAGCTTTTGTTTATCATGAAAGATTTTTATTTCGTTATCGTACCTGAAGCTTAATTTTGCTGGATACAGAATTCTTGGTTGGCATCCGTTGTCTTTCAGTGTTTGAAATACGTTGTTCCAGGATCTTCTCGCTTTCAGCGTCTGTGATGAAAAATCCGTTGTTAACCTTATTGGTTTACCCCTGAATGTAATCTGCCTCCTTTCTCTTGTAGCTTTTAGTATTTTCTCTTTGTTCTGTATATTGGATATCTTCATAACAATGTGTCTTGGCGTTGGTCTACTGTGATTTTGTGTGCTCGGTGTCCTGTATGCATCTACAATTTGTATATCCGTTTCCTTTTTTATTTCTGGAAAGTTTTCTGTAATTATTTCTTTCAGCAGGTTACTCATTCCCTTGGTTTGAATCTCTGTACCTTCTTCTATCCCGATGACTCGTAGGTTTGGTTTCTTTATGTTATCCCATATCTCTTGGATGTTTTTCTCGTGGTTTTTAACCAGCCTTTCTGAGTTGGCTAGGCTCTTTTCAAGATGATATATTTTGTCTTCATTATCTGATGTTCTGGCTTCTACTTGCTCCACTCTGTTAGTGATACTCTCAATTGAGTTTTTAATTTGGTTTATCGTTTCCTTCATTTCTAGAATTATTGTTTGGTTTTTTTTTATAATCTCAATCTCCTGATAAAGATGCTTAACTTCTTCTTTTATCTGTCTATGTAATTCATTTTCAAAGTGTTCTTTCACTGTTTGGATTTGCTGTCTCGTATCTTCTTTAAGGTTCCATTCCATCTGTCTAAGGTGTTCCTTGAGTTCTTTATATGACCATTTTTCTGCTGACTCTAGGTCCTCCTGAATATTTAGGCTGTCCTTCATTGTTTGTACTCCTTTTCTTCCTTGCTTTTTTATGCTGCTCATGTTACTTCTTGTTCTGTTTGACTGCTGAGTTACTGTGTACTCTTATAGATTTATTTGATGCTTGAGAGGAAAGATATTAGAAGGGAAGGGAAGAAGTCACTAAAGAGAATGAGAGTAGGGAGGTAGAATTCAAGGAAGGGGGAATAAGAAGATTGAAAAGAAATGAAAAGACAAAAGAAACAAGAATAACAAAGATTAGATAATAAAGAAAGAAAGAAAAGACAGAAAAAAAATTTTAACAAAAATAATAGTGATAATAAAAAATTAAAATTAAAATTAAAAAAAAAATAATAATAAAATTAAAAGAATTAAAAAAAATAGAAACATTGAAAAAAAATTAAAGAACAACAACAAATAAAAATTGAAAATGAAAGAAAAAGAAGAAAGAAAAAAAAAAAGAAAAAGAAAAGAAAAAAAAATGATAATAATAATAATAATAAATGCAGTCCTAGAGTTCTATTAACTTCTCTTCCAGTAGGTGGAGCTGTGCCCACTGGGCCAAGCTTCTCCTGTCAATAGGTGGGAACCATTCACTGTGCAGCAGCTCTTTCTCCTAGACTGGGCGGGTCTCCAATCCTGAGTGTCTAGGGCCTTGTCTTGTGTTTCCTCAAGCCAGGCCGTGCTCACCTGTGGCGCTCACCACAATACTGTCTACACGCCAGGTCTGCTGCTCCTGGGAGCCCTGTTTTCATGAACACCTGGGCTCACTCTCCCTGTTTGCCTCCCTCAGACCCTAAGTTTGTAGAGCTTGGGGCTGAGATCCCCCAGCGAATTTGCTTGCCCTCCTGTAGCCACGTCCCCGGTAGCTGGTGCAAGAGACCTCAGTTGTCAGCACTGGTGGGAGCGGTAGCCGGGAGTTCCGCGCCGCGAGTCCTGCGCCACTCCTGGTTCCCTCGGTCTGGTTATTGCGTTCACAGGAGAGCTGGGAGTGGCCCTTAAGGTTTCCCCCGCTGTGTGGAGAGAGATGGCTAGGGGATTACACACCTGTCGCGCTGGTTTCACTGCAGTTATCTCCTCCGCCCATGACGCCATTTCTCTGCCATGGTGATATCCCATGCAAATGGTGACCGTTTGTTCCCTTTGCCGGATGACCAATGCAACGGGTGGGTCCTGACTGTCTCTCCCAATCCCCGTTTCAGTCCTGTGGCCACTGCCTATGAAGGCTCGGTTGGCTTTTACCTCTGTAAGTTCCTAAGGGCCGGCCAATTATTTCAGCGGGATCGTTAGTGCTGAGTCACATGAAGCAGGCGAACCGGAGCTTAATTGCCTCTGCGTACGGGGGTTGCTGAAGTGCTGAGCGTGGTGCTCAAAGCAGCGGCTTTAATAGAGATTTCGCACAGTCTGTTAAAGCTCCTTTCACCGTTAATCTGTAGTGGACCACTTTGCCAAGGAGCAGGAAGAACAAAGAAATCGAAAAAGAGACGCTTGGCTGCTCAGAGCCGCGGGCGCTTTGCTCCCATCTGCTTCCTCTTTCGCTTCGCTCCGGGCGGAGAAGCTGAATGTGCAATCAGCAGTGGATTGTAAGTACCCGAGGCAAAGAAAGCTCAGTGCGCCCCGCCTTTTTTTTTTTTTTTTTTTTTTTTTTTGAATATTTTTTATACAGGGAGAGTTTGTGGATTGGGATTGCTGGCGGGGCTGTGGTTTCTGTGCCGAAAATCCACTCCGCGGGAGCCGCCATTTGCTTTCTGCTTGCTGTCTTGATGGCTCCGTATACACTGTCCGGCAGCCGCACCTAGAGGTTGCAGGCAGCTGGGCTGCGTGCCGAGCCCTGTCCTCCGAAGGCTGGACTGCAGCCTCGAGCGTCTCTGTGGCCTGTTCGCCGCTGCACCTTCGGGCAGAGCCTGCTCTGGGGTCGTTCTGCACCCCCCTGCCAGGGGACCCGTGCTCCGGAGGAGGGGGACGGAGAGCCGCGGCGGCAGCCGCTTGGGCCCCTGGGGCCTGGCACCGGGCTGAAGAGCTGCGGAGGCCAGGGCGGCTCTGCTACGGGCGCAGACAAGCGCGGACGCTTGCCAGGGCGGCTCTGCTACGGTCGCAGACAAGCGCGGACGCTTGTCAGCGCGGCCCAGAGTTTCATTTCTAGAAATCTGGACTGGAAACAGAAGCAGCAGTTTGTATAATCCCAAGAACTTGCTTATATCAGGAAGCTGTAAGGGCAACATGAATATTACTGAGGAGATGTAACATGGTGGCAGGCGCAGAGAGATCAAGTCTCTGACATCTTCAACTGTGAGGGCATAGGGAGCCGTAAACTGTCTAAATGCTGTTTGCTCAGGATCACTAGGCAATGCTGAGCTGACGTGGATCTGGGGTGTACAGGCTGGGCCCCTCAGAACACACACACAGAGCCCGAATCAGAGGCAATTATTCTTTTCTTTGTAGTACTGAAGATTGAACCCAAGGGTGTTCTACCACTGCCGTATGCCCTCAGCCCTTTTTATTGTATTTTGGCACAGAGTTTCACTGAGTTGTCCAGTCTGGCTGAGAACATATGATCCTCCTGCTTTAGCTTCCCAAGTTGCTGGGACTATAGGTGTGTACTACTGCCCATGGTTCCCACTTCCTTAAAAAAAATGTTATGACAACATCTGGGGACAATGTGATAGTATGTATCAGGCTTTCCATATTCAATTAGCACGCTATGTATATGAATACACAAGGGAAAGACGTTAGAGTGTTCAGTTCTACAATCTCCTAGGGGTAGAATGATGATCCAGAACTGACAATAGGAGAATAGGAAAATGTTCCCTCTGACATGCAAGAAGGTATATGCCCAGTAAGTGGCGAATTGTACCTGAAACTTGTCCCCTGCCCCTTGACTACCCTAAATAAGAATACCTGCTTGCCTGGCATTTAATCTATATTTCTGTGGATGGAACCAAGTTTGTAGGTCTATTTTGTGGATTCAACCATAAGTTCCAGGAAATCCTCTGACAGTGAAGCTGTGAGTTTGGCAACTTCAATGTTTTTGTTTAACTTTGTGTAGTCTGGTATGAGATTATTCTTTGGTTTAAGTTATTAAATGTTTATTTTGGGAAGTAACTTCATGCAGAGAGTGTGGGCTGTACTGTCTTAACAATAGAAGCAAATGCCCTGGTACAAAGAAATTAATATGTTCATTCAGGGAAAAGACACAATTTTAGATGAAAAAAGATTTATTTCACTGCTGGCAAAATGCTGCACTTGTCATCCATAAGCAAAACTGCCCCATGGCTTTTAGATATCTATGCTAAATCTAAGTTGTAAAAAAAATAGCAAAGTGAGATTAAACTAAGAAAAAAAATCAAATATTAAAAGTAGAATGTAAATTCTGAGTGATTTTAGGTCCATTTTGCTCACAGCTATAATCCCTACATTTAGGTCATTGATTAATGACAATAAATGTATGTTGAATAGATGAGTAAACTTTTGGAAGATTATTAAATCAGAGAATTATGATGAAGTAATTCACATCATGGAGATGAATAACCAGTGTTTTGATATAATGTTACTGCTCAGGATTTATTTTATTTTTGGTATAATTCGGTTAACTCTGAGCATATCTTTGAATTAACCAGTGTTTGCATTTGGTGTGCACTACAGCTGAGCCCCTTGGAGACTCTCTTGCCACTCATTTCAAGTATTCACCTCCCCAATGATCTTTCCTTTCATTTTCATTTTATGGTTCCCTGAATCTAAACATGCTTTGAGGAAAGCATCTCTAATTAACATTGTGATGCATACATGCCTTAATTTTTAAAACTTTTAATACTACAAAGAAACAAATTGAAAAAGAAGTCCCCCTGGTTGAATGTCAGACAACTGACAGCAAACTATGGAAGTTACTGATGGATTCATCAGATGTTTGCTGGCCCCTTGGTCATTGCCATGCAAATTGTGTCTATTCAATCTACAAGTGACCAGTCTTAGAACTTTGTGATCACTCAGATGAATTTACTAACAATATTTTAAATGTTTAGTGTATTTAGGGTGTCTCTGTGGAAAAAGAGAGCTACTCAATTTAACAGGGTTTTGGACTTAAAGAAATACTTATTAAAGACTACCGTCTTGTTTATAGCTCTATTAATGTTCAAAGGAAAACCTTGAGAAAGGAGAACAAAAAAAGGGTCATCAGGATGTTAAATTTTTTCATTATCTATCTGGGACAGTGGACAGATTCATCACACTGTGGTAACAACACAGACAATCATACAAAGACCCAAGCCACAGAACAGAGTTAACATAAGTTGCTTATGCACCTAATTTATTAAGTGTACCCATGAATCAAAATCCTCCAGAGGTTTATATACACTAGCATGTAACTTAGGGACAGAGGACTCGTTGCTTTAAATGTTACTAATGTAGTATTAACTTGATAAATATAGGAAACTAAAAGGCTATGAAGAAATAGGGGAAAGGACAATATGTTATTTATGGTATATGACTTACTCAGAAGTTAGACTCTGCAATTTTCAAATGACCAAAATAAAAAATATAGAAGCAATGAAAATATCATTCTTGATAAATGTTATTTTTTAGGTATGAAACTTTGATTCTTTTCAATCAGTCAATGGGTCTATTGAAAGAAACTTCATTCTTCTATGATATAAACTATAACCACAGGCCTTCAGGAAGTCCTCAATAAATATTAATTTGTGGCAAGAATCAAGAATCTTTCTTCATCTCTCTATAATTTCTTTATTTAATTTCATATTTGAATATCAAATCTACTAGACATAAATAAATGAATAATATAAATTCTTATAAATTCTTTTATAAGTTTTTCACATTATCTCTGCTTCTGATTATTCCAAGATTACATCTGAAATTTCTTGCATCAGGAGTATGGAACAGCACCAAGTCTTTTTTTTTTTTCTTTTTAATTGAAGTGTATTATTTCTTATATTGCCTATTTGGCAAGGGGGAAAAGAAAAAATCATTTGTTTGGGACTAATATTTTTTTAAGTAATGAAATTTTTTGATTCCCTGCTATGACCCATGCAGAAGGCTAGTGACTGAAGGCAGGATTCAATAATAGCTTTTCCTGTGGTCCTTGTCTCCAACTTAGATGTAGTACTGATCCAACATCAAAAGCATCATCCTAATATTTGCCTCAGTCTGTAGTAGGTAGAAGTCTCAAAGACTCATCCTGTCTTAGTGCTCAGGTCCCAAAGAAGGAGTCATCTTTCTCCACACTGGTTCCTCCAAAAAAAAAAATCTTCGCATTTACTCAGGCACTTGTTTCCATAACCTTTTATGGTGACTGATTCTTAGATTCCTTTCAATTATCTCAAATAAGTGGACATTAATATCACTTGACAGGAGAACACAGAATGCAAAAATAATAAGGGAAAAATTAAGGGAATTAGAAACTTTCCAATTCACATAAGAACTATTAATGGGCAGGAAGCCATTTAATGGGGAGGGATTCTAGATGTGTACTAAGACTATATATATTTGGATTCTGCCCCTGTCTCTTATTATTCCTGGTGTCCTTGTGCAAGTCTCTTTAAGGCTTGCTCCTTATATACAAGAGTTTTGACTTCAAGTCCTACAACATAGAAATAACTCATATTAATATTATATTTTTTGTTTTTCATGAAGACCAGTTTAAACACTGTTTGCTCAGTAAGTTAACTAGGCATGTTTCATTCAATTTTTAATAAATATATCTTCTAATTACCAAAAGAAATTAGAATTCTTTGTGATCTCACAAAGAATACAAAATACAGCTTTCATGATGTTCACTGAAATTATACTATACATAAAATGCATCTAAAGTTTTGAGAGTTTCTATTTATATAAATCTTGAACAAAGAAGGGTGGATAATGTGGCAGTTTCTTTCATTTCTCTTCCCTATCAGAAAGTTAGAGTCTATAAAACATTATTTGGTAACAGGGAGCCACAGCCTACAGTTTTTCATTTGTCTAAAGAAATGACTAAGTTCACTGTTTTCAATTGTTCTTTAAGACTTGATCTGTCTTAGGAGGGTGAAGAGAAGTACAGTATGTGAGCCACATACTTCTTTTTCACAAGAACATTATAGGAAAAAAGAAATTGGCCTTGGAATGCTTCACAGGCAGGGCAGCCCTGAAGCTCCTGAAGGACTAATGTGGCCTGCTAACAAATTCTGAGAGAATGGCACTTTCCTCTGGCTGTATTTCAAGTTGCAAAAAAATGGAAAGCTATTGGTTTTTCAAAATGTGGTAAGGACATTGTGCCTAGTGTTCACCAGATGCTTGATTTGATTGTGTTGCAAAAAAACAAAACAAAACAAAAAAAAAAACAAACAACAAAAAGCTAAGAGAAATACATCAATATACAAGAACAAGATGAAAACGAGAAAGAAGGAACTTTATTTTAGGGGTGGGATGTTCCTTCTAAGTTGTTAAGGTCACTAAGAATCCTGAGGTTACCTCACATAAATCTAGTGCTTCATATCTATCCCACTGTTTTCTTGCTACAATCCCTCCAACCACCGCCCTAACTTAAAAAAATAGATTGGAAAAGCCCACTTTTTAACCTTTTGTTTTGTTTTTTTCCCCTTCATGTTTTTCTACCTTATTTAAAATCCTCTATTTTTCTCCACCTATCCTTCTTTAAAATTCTCAGGTTTCCTAAACCTACCCTGGACATGATAAAGGGTTTTTTCTTTGTATGTAGGCTGAAGCTTTAGTTGCTTGCACCTCTCATTTTGCACCTAATCATGTACTGCCTTAGGAGGGTGAAGACAAGTACAGAATGTGAGCCACATTCTTCTTTTTCACAAGCACATCTCAGATAGTTGTCTTGCAATGCTGCTAAGTAGACTACACTGTGAAACCTTGTCTTCCAATCCATACTATTGGTTTCAGGGTGCCACTCCGCTTTATCAGCATTTGTTTTTATTTGAAATGGATGTTTATTACTTAATATAATCCGAGATTTATTTTTATCAATTCCATTTTTTGTTTACTTGGCAAAGTGTTAAAAGGATCATAAACATATTCTGATTTGTTACTGATTTGTTTTCTATAGTTGCCACATAAGAGTTGCCATCCCCTAGGAACCTGGCACCCCTGGAACCTACCAAGGTTTTTGCTTCATCTTTAATCTGCATTGACTCATTTGCCCAAGGCAGTTGTCTGTGTCTCTTTTCAATAAAAATATTATATTTGATTTACAACTCACAAGGCAATATTAGAGAATCATAAGGTATCATAGGTATAAGCTAATTAACTAATTGGAATTTAAAATGATAAAAACAAAATTGGGGCTGTGAGCTGCCAGGTAACATAATTTATTCATTGATTTGAAAGATAATGGTCCATATTAGTATATCTCAAAATAGTTCTTGTAAAAACCTTTTTCATCAGGTACATAGATAAGTCAAAATAATTTAAGGAAGGACATATGATTAGAATATTGAGTCCTACGTAATTAAGTAGACAAGAATCTGGAGTCTACCAGCTCACGCACTTCTTCAAATCAGCATGAAAGGAGTCAAAATGTGGCCGGGGACCTGTCAGAGTTCTAGGTAAGATTGTTTCTCTTGCCTCAACACAGGGAAGAAGTACTGCCTTGTCTAAGCAACTAGGTCCCTCCACCTTCTCCTTTTCCTTCCAAAAGAAAACCATCTCAGCCTAACTATCACTAACTGCCTTAAACCAACAGTTCTAATCTCATGCCCTTAATTCTTATTTATGTCAGTATTCAAAATGTGAAGGACTCCCAGACCCTCTTTCCCTTTATAAAGATGCTCCTCCCAAGGCAGTTCAATGGACTGAGGCCATTGTTCACCATCACTCTCCTATCCCTTTCTCCTGTAAGTACTTACCAGCAGCTGAGATTTTATATGCTTTACTAATAATCTCTCTCTACTTATTTGAATATATACTCTATGAAGGCAGGCTTATGTGTGCACATGTGTGGGGATGTCTGTTTCTACATTTCCAGTGTTTAGAATACCAGTGTCTATTATATACAGGCATTGAGCCTACTTGTTGAATGAGAGCATGGATTCATGCATACATTTCTCCTGGAGTATCTGTCTTTGGAGGAGGCGAGGGCTCTGCAGAGGCAGGCCTTGCCTGGGTGGCTCCGGAGCCAATCTCCTTAGTTTCAGCTGCTTGTTTGCAGCTACTAGCATTTGGAAATTCCTAAAATTGTCTGTGGATGTTCCAAAGCCGTTTTGAAATGCTTAAACTTCAATGGTTCTATGCTAAAGGATATATTCCATAAGGACAAACTCTAATAACATTGAGGCTGAGGCTATAATGGTGAGCAAAGTCAGTTGTCTTTGTTCTCACAGAAAATTTGCCATTTATTAGAAATTATTTAAATCTCAAACATCAAATAGTTCTGTAGATTAGATTGGATAAGATTACATCTTTTATGCACTGGTGACATAGAACATGTATTGTATATTGTTATCCTCTCTTCATCTCTAACCACCTTATCTCCACCCTAGACCTTTTCCTAATTATATTTCTATACCCAGAAACCCTGCATATTTTCAATTCATCTCTGAATGAGATTCCTTTTTTCCCTTTACAAAATAAATTACAATTACAATCCATATATCTCCATCAGAATTTACTACATTGCTTTCTAATTATTTGCTTATTAGGCCTTTCTATTTCAGTTTAATCTATTAAAAATAAAGCATTTTTAAACTAATTATTGGATTTCTAACATTGGCACACTTTCGTACATAAAGCAATACATTCATATGAACCATTGTATGAATAAATGCATGAATAATGAAATTTGAGGAAAACTTGAAATTAAATATAGTTATTCTTTTGAGAATTTTAATCTTGCAAATAAATATACATTTGATCTCTAATATGACTTTTTATCTTTCCAGTTTTCTTGTAATTTGTGTGCTTATGTATATGTGAGAAATTTGAGCTTCTTAGCCACAGAAGTTGAGCCCTGTAATTTGTAAGTGATAGTGAGAGAAGTAATACAATGAATGTCTGAAATGCTGTGACACAACCTCTTAATACACTTTAGGCCTGTATTTCTGCATCTTCACTCCATTTGCAAACAGCCTGCTAGAACCTGCATTGCTTATAATACTATACAGAGAGTAAAATTATGATTATGACTAACCCCCTTTAGGTTTATCAAATTATTTTTTGTTAGGATTTTGATTTTGTTTGCTTTGGGATCTAATTATAATTTAACAAATATTTACTGAGTGTTTAATATGGAGCTGTCATTGTGCTGATGCCACGGTCAGAAAGTATGCCAGGCATGAAAATTTCATGAAAGAAATTATTTATTTCAAGAACTTTCTACCTATTTAATATCCAAGAGCCTGAATATCATAATCTCCACTGTCATTTTCTTTTTCTTGAAAAACTGACTTTCAGTAGGTAAATTGGCTTCATCATTCACATTAGCCCACATGTTTTGATACACTATGTAATGTAGCTAACTCTGAATAATTTAAAAAGTGCACCTCATCCCTTCCCTTGTATTTTTTAGCTCATTGTTTTTAATCTTTTCAATGGAAAATAGCAAACATGAAAATTAGAAAAGATAGAATAGTATGGGATTGCCAAGAATCAATAATTCTGCTTCAATAATTATAAATGTCTTTATCTATATTTCCACCAATTTATCTTCCCCACTCCACCTTCACCATGCATATTGTTTTGAATTAAGCATATTAATTAGTTCTTAAATACTTGCACATGCAACTTTAAAATATAGGCACTTAACTATTTTAATAAGATCATAAAACAAGTATCATATGAAAAAATTAATATTTTCTTAATTTTGGTGTTCAGACTTAGTTTTTTCATACAAAGTATTTTCCTTTTTGTTTCAATAAAAATACAAATAAGTTATACATATATTGAGATTGGTTAATATTTCCCTAAATTTTCTTTCATATTATATGTCATTAATTTTATTCCACATTATATATACTGTATCTCTTAGAGATAACCTTTAGGACAAGTGTTGAGGTTTATTCTTTTATTTTTTAAATATTAACATATGTAACATATGCATTAGAATATGTGTGTATGTATGCCTTTTTAATTTCTAAGATAAATAGTCTAAGGTATTCTACTGTACTTTCAAGTACAGTTTTATATATTAAGTTTTCTACTGTATTTGTTGGATCTCTCGTTGTTTTTCCTTTTAAAAGAATAACTGTATTTTTGTTTCAATGAGAACCTTTATGGTAGTACCGTTATGATACTTATAGATTTTTTTCAGTTTTATTTATCAATTTCCCTTGATGATCATTATAAAATTAGCCAGTGTTCTGTTTTTCTCCAATATTTGTCTCTCCTCCTTGTCACCTACTATCATTATATGTGGCTCTTTGGGTTTGGCAGTTTTCTTCCTATTTGTTCTCTTTCAGGCAGAATTAAGAACCATGCAGTTTCTGTCTGTCTTCCTGTATGTGTGTTAAGTTGCTTTGCTACTTCTTCTAAAGGACATTATTGGGAATCTACAATAAGAGGAAAATTAATCGAATTTATTGTTTACTACTTCTCACAGCATTTCCAATTCAAATGGAATTAAGTTATAAATATAATCAGGATTGGAATTTAAGCAGCTTGTAGCTTGTAGAATCTTGATGTTCAAAAAGTTAATATTCATCTGATTTGATCTCCAGATTTGAGCCTTAACATTACAAATTTCTAGGTAATTACCATTCTCCTAAATGTTAAAATGGTGTGAAAAGTCTACAATTTCGGTATGATACAAATAGTTCAGGTAATTTTACCTTTGTTCTTTTATTTTAAAATTTAATCTCATAATTAACAAAAAGCAATTATAAAGTACTTTCTAACTCTTGAGAGCTATAGACATACTGAATAATAACTATGAACTTCATGTACCTTTTATAATTTATAAGGTTTTGTGTCAAATGAAAAACAATTACTTTAGGAAACACTGGATAGCTCCACTTTGATGACTTCAGTAGATGTGCTTTACTTTAGGTTGAGTGTCTCTGAGGAGAGAAGACGAATACAAAGGAACAAAGGCCGCGTGTATGGGGAGACAGCTTGTGTATTTTTCAACCAGGTCCCTTTGGTAACCAAGAATATCTTTTGCTTTGGGTAACCCTTTTTTCAGCTCCTTGAGATTTAGGCTCAGCCTTCATGCTGTGAAAGAGATCCAAGCAAAGCTCTCTCCAGCTTCTATGGATTCTGGCATTGTTTGTGCCCTGGCCTGAGTCATAATCCTTTGAGGTCCAGCAGGATGATTTCTTTATTAGAAAAACTACAAAAAAAGAAAGGAAAATTCTGATGGCAAGCACAGAAAATGCTTTCTTTCAAGAAATCATTCTCTTCAAACTGTTTATTTTTAATATAACTGTCAGGAAACTGAGTATAAAGGGTATCTGGAAAAGGTGAAGAACATATATTTTCACTTCTGGAGATTTATCCTACTTTGTATATTGTTTGAAGGATGGGTTGTTCTATCTATATGAGGCACTGATTATAGGAAAGTTTTATGCAACAAAACTTTGCCTGTACCTCTTTCCTTGCAGAATCCCATCCTTGCAGACATTTTCCATAACACTTTGCTGTTTGCTCTCACAGTTTGTTTCCTGCCTTCTTCCTCAAATGCCATCAAATATTTTGGCTAATGCAACTAAAATGGAAGATTATTTGCACTTTAAATGTGTCCTGTATCCTGAAATTCTTCATTTCTGCAGAAATTTGTGCTCTCAGAGTCCTGGTCTGTGCGGAAAAGGACTAAGATACTTTAGGACTCCTATGTTTCTAGGGCCACTCTGGAGTTGAGTCTTATCCTAGCCTGAGCAGTGAATAAAACAGCCCAGGCTCTTTGCCTCCATCCTGCTGGGTGGTTAAAGGAAGAATATCCTAGACCCTGCACTCTGTGCCTTTTGGTAATAATTTCTCTTTCATAAAGGCTGACATAATGACACTGCCTCCTACTCACAATGCAGTGATAACCAAGGTGACGTTCACAGAGAACAACAGCTCTGCAGCCAGGAAATTTCTGCAGAGGCAGAGAAAAGCAGCACTACCTCAGAGCAAGCTGATGTACACTGATAAAAGGTACCCAGACTTCAGTGACTTGCTCCTGGACATATACTAATTATTTCTTATCTCTTCTTACACCACTCTTCAATATCCAATTTCAGGTGATCATTCAATTTTAGTTTACTGCTTGGGTTATACTGCCCGTCTTTTGTTGACTTCATCACACAAAGCTTCCTTCCTGCATCAGAGTCTTTTCAGGTTTTTCTTTCTGCCTGGAACACTCTGCACAAGATCTGCCACCAGATCTTACTCTGATACCTCTTGTGTTAAAGAATTCTAGAAGAGGTTTTTCTCTTCAGGTCTAAGGTAGTCCTATTTACTTGGTAGCATAATATCTTATAGCATTTCTTCATAAGCTCAAGTGATATTTCTTATTTATCCTTTAATAATTTGCAAACTGAGCCTCCCCCAAAGTATCAGGAAATATGCTTCATCGAAGTAATGTCTTTACCTTATGTGCACTGTGGTGCCTAAATGGGTAAGAACTTTATAAATACTTGTTGAATAAATGATCATTATGTGTTTTCCAACCTTTGTTGAGGATGAATCTCTAGTCTAAAAAGATTTTCAAAACAAGAGCAATTGATTTTTAGTGAATATAACTATTACAGTTACTGAAAAAAAAAAACCAATATTCTAATAAAGGCCTGAAAAGACATAATGGTCTATAGGAGAATCCAAATTGACAATGTGATTCACTCTTAGGTAACTCACTAAATAGCTCAGATGACTTTGATGACACAGTCTCTACTCTCTTCATTTTGAGCTAGAAAATAGTCTAACTGAATTAGCATGTTATTTTTGTTCTCAAGTTAGGCAATTTTAAATGTTGATATGAATTTTTGCTTTATAAGTCACATGTATATTATATGTCATCTGGTGTGTTTCAAAACATAAGAGAAATTAGTAATAAGGATTGACACAATTCGGTAAATACATATTAAAAAGACTCTCTTGTCTTGAAGTACCTTTTGGTTTGGTACAGTGGTGTACTTCTGAGGAGAAGACCATAGGACCATCTCCTACTTTCCTCAGATAGAATTTATCCTATTTTGTTACTTCCTAGAGTTGATTACAGTATTTTGCCAAATTGATAGAAGATTTACAGCCTCTTCCCCTTCTATCTGTAAAGGGTTTTATTATGTTGTTATAAATGTTGATCTGAATTTTGAATTAGCATAATTGAGGGGTTGGTTGGGGCAGTATGGATAAGCAAACCTAAGATGGCTCACAAGAGAAACTAATAGAGATCCCATTTGCCCACAGCCTCATAACAAATGGGCATCTCCAGCCAGTTTTTCTGTGTGTCTTTATTCAGGAGTTGCCATTTTGTATCCATACCCCTTATAGTAATTGAGGAAATACCTGATCAGATACAGTGACTAGAAGAAGCTGCATAGCATTGCATTGAAAACACAAGCTGCTGGGATGAGCTCCTGCCTTCCTTCCTCCCCTTTTGAGTGTATTATTGAACAAGACTGTGGAAATATCTTCTACTAGAGGCTCATTCCATTTTTCCATTTGAGTCAAAGATTTTGAGGAAACAATAAAATTCACTCAGGTACTTTGCTTAAGTACCTTTCTGCCCTGTGTCACTTGAAATGGGTGAAATATTTTTGATTCTTTAAAACACTGTGTAAGTAAAATATCATATATAGGTAGTACTAAGGGTTTGAGCTCCTATAGAAGAGAGAAAAATTAGAAGAACCTCTGAGAATTTCCAGCTTTAAATTCTGTCTATATCTATATAGATTTAAAAACTTACAACCTTTTATTTGGCCTGCTTTTAGTCACTGAGAAATATAGAAGATATGATTAGTCAAAGTAGAGGCATTTACTTGCCATTGGAGCTTAAGTTCCAGAAACTTTTTGTGTCAATAATTGTGTCTAGACTGTTGGACCCTGACCACACATACCTAGGTACAGTACATTGATCACATTTGTTAATGGGAGAGAAAATTTTGATTTTTCTAGTTGAATCTATTCCAGAAGCTGTTAAGGGAATAGACAGTTGGAGGCACAGATTGATTGGATCAATGTAGGGAGAGGAAATTCCTCTAGAGATGTGAAACCATCAATGGGAGACCTCATCAGAATGAAATGACACAGACAGACATAATGATTGCCAATGTGGAATGATATATGTGCTGATGGTTTATTTCAAAATTGGACTTGTGTCTTTTCTGAGAATTAATTTCTCACCCTGTTCTCAGATTCAATCTGATTTAAAGTCTTTTTAAAAATATCAAGAGAACAAAGGAGGCAGATTCTAGTTTTACTCCATCAGAGCTCAAGCCCCAGTGCTGAGAGTAGTGTCATGCACCTGGTAGGAACTCAATTAATGTTTGTGGAAAAAAAATAACAAATAATTGTTATCCTTAGGAGCTGGTCCCATTGTCCTACTGATAAGGCACTATTACTTCAATCTCTGCAAGATGCCTAGGAATGTAAGAATGTCAATTTAATTGAAGAGGTCCATCTGGCTTTAACCAGGTAATTTCTTTCAAGGTACCTAAGAAAACCTCTGAAAAATGTATTGGAAAAATATATAAGAAAAATATATGCCTGTTGCTAACTTTAGAAGAAAAAAGGACTTGTTAGACTTAAGGAAAATCTTCAGTCAAGAACGACTTGTTTAAGGCAATTGTTTGTG
This sequence comes from Marmota monax, assembly GCF_021218885.2. NCBI lineage: Eukaryota > Metazoa > Chordata > Mammalia > Rodentia > Sciuridae > Marmota > Marmota monax. Next base: position 1,865,097 of record NW_026695208.1, on the reverse strand, counting down.
GTTTTCCCTATGGAACCATATCTGACACCGAATCTGGTCTCTATGATTAGCCAGAGGGCACCTAACATTGCAGTCAGAGGACAAAAGAGACACTTTGTGAATGGAGATAAACCAAGAAGACATGGTAACTGTGTATAGTTCTAGTCCCTAAATACTTTAAACTTTGAGAATTTTCTGCAAGTTACTGATTGGCTTCAAAAACAAAACTAACCTAAACAACAAAAACACAGTTATACTTGAATTTGACCTCACAGAACTAATGTCTGATATAGGACAACTTTTGCAAGTACAATACATATTTAAAAATAATTAATATTTCACCATAAATTGACTGACTATAAGGTAACCTTTACAATCTTGTATAGTTCTTTTGAACTTATTCATTCCCTTCTTTCCTTCCTTCTTTTTGTTAGAGAGCAACTTCTAAATCCCCAATTCCCTTAGAAGAATTTTTTCTAAAAAATCACTTTGATTTTCCAAATAATTTTCTCTCTCTAATTCTTCCTTCATTGTAAAAAACAAAGATAATAAATATCACAATTAAAATATGTTAAAATATTTTCTGAGCATTTTGAACTCTAGGGCAATGAAGGTTTTAATGTGTCTTAGAGAACACAGTTAGATGGTTTATCCTAGTATAGAACCTTAATGATGTTTATACTATTCCTCTATGCATTGAGAATGTTAGTAAAAAGTTTTATTAAATGACATCAAATCAAAGTAACTGGAGAGAGATACCATTATCATTGATGATAATATAAGGATAGTCACTATCACTCAAACTCTAATCCAATCAAAATCTTAACACATAATTTCAGAACCAGACAATTTTGGATAAACACATTCCAAGATTTATGTGGAAGAATGATGGATAATGAAAAGATAACTCAATTTGGAAAGAGAGAAGCAAAGAGTGAGAAATTGCCTAATCATATTTTTAAAAATGCTTAAAATCTTAGATAATAACATAAATGGCAGTGGTGTAGAAAGAAAAAAATGGAACAGTGGAATACAAAAGTGATCTCCAAGGAAAACTGCATAAACATAAAAATTGATAATAACACTAATATTACAAAAAGTGAGCTAATATTGGGAAAATTGGATCAAATATGAACAAAGTCAGAGTCAGATTTTCATCTTATACAATGTATAAGAACTTTAAAATAAGACATAGAAGGTAAATGGAAGAAAATTCATGAGAATATCTTTGTAACTTAACAGTGGGGAGTTCATTTACATTTTTTAAAATAAGTGTCTTATGTATTACATAATGGTGAGACTCACTGTAGTATATTCATACATGTACATTGGAAAGTTAGCTTTTTTAAAAGATTAAAAAAATATAAATTATATAGTAAAAATATAATTGATCAATTTGTTACTAAGATGAAAGCCTTCAGTTATGGCACAGACAAAATTAAAAAATGACTGTCTAGGAAAATATATTTGCATTTCTTAAAAACAAAAAATGAATATATATATATATATATGTATATATATGTGTGTGTATATATATACACACACACACACACACACACACACTATACAATAAAGTCTTTCAAGAATCAAGGGAAAATAAAGGAGAATACCCAATAGAAAAATGACCAAAATATAAGATTTTAATAGGCAATTCCTGTGCAAAACAAGTATGTGGAGAAGCTAAAGCTTAGTGGAAATTATGAGAAAGTTTAATGGAAATAAGACGACATGCACATCCATTTGAATCATAAAAAATAACAATTGTTCACAAAGAATTTAGGAGAGAGAACTCTCACACCATTCTGTGGATATAATGAGCTAGTACAAATCACTTTCTCTGTGTGTTGGAATGGGGGTATATGGAGAGTTGAACCCAGAAGCACTTTACCCCTGAAGACATTCCCAGACCTTTTTACTTTTATTTACTTACTAATTTTCAGAGGGTGATCTTGAACTTGTGATTCTCTGGCCTAAGCCTACTGAATCACTGGGATTAGGAGTGTATATCACCTTGCCCAGCACAAATCACATTTTTAAAACTGATTTTTTAAAAGCAATCTGTCAATTCTTAACAGAATTAAAAGTGCATTTCTTCTATGTCATTATAGGTAGCACTTCTGGATATGAAAACCAATTCATTCACAGATTATAAGGGACATAAAGATACTTATTCTGGTTGAGATCATAGTAGTGGAGAACTGGGGCTGGGGATATAGTTGAGTGTGGTACAATGCTTGCCTAGAATGTCTGAGGCCCTGTTGGATCATCAACACTATAAACAAACAGACAAACAAAAAGACACAGAATAATGGGAAACTGTATCTAAACTAGATGTGCTTCCCTTGAGAAGGTGATAAATAAAATGTGACCGCTACATACTATGGTATTCTCTGCAGCAGTTAGAATTAACACATGGACACTCAAATTGTGCATGGAGCCACATTAGTAGAGCTCTAGCAAAAGTGAAAAAAGAAATAATGAAATAATAACATTAAAAAAAAAAACCAATGCATTTATTGTATAAAGACATTCGAACTAAGAACAGAGGGTAGTAGAAATAAGGATTAGCAATCAGAGTGGAAAAATAGAATAAAATAAAACAATAGAGGACACTTGCATGTATTTGTGCTGACAACATGTTGTGACATAAGGGGAAGATTCTCACAGTGCTCAAAATCCAAATGCCATCACCTCCCCCATCATAGTCATCCACTCTGCCAGCTCAATTCCCCATGAGAGAGGCATGGTCTCTTTTAGTCGCTTTCCTCTGATTCACCCTTAAACACACAAATTATATTTAACCTTGGTCTTCTACAAATATTGTGTATTCTGTCTACTCAGATAAATAAATAAGCAAGGATTTTCTGTCATCTACTTGAACTCTTAAAATTCACCTGAAGTGATGTGAGAGGTCCCAGTTTTTTGGCTAAGAGAGACTTTATTTCTCTCCCTCACTGGAAGACTTTAACAATTTAATTGCTCATTTCCATTCCTGTGTTAAAGGAGTGAGACATTGTGTTGACCTTCTTCAGTTGAAATTTATCTATTAGTATTGTTCTGTTCCTATGTCTTTATAATGACAGTTTATATGGATCTGTATTCATTGATCACAACAAATTCTTTTGGTATGAAACTAATGAATCCTACTATTTCATGGTAAAAATAAAAGTCCTCCAACTCTGCAAACCATTCAAGATGGTCATGAACTGGGGTGTACGACTGTACTCAGTTCCATTCATTTTTCTATATTTCTCTGATGTGGAATTAAATGTAAGGAAATTTTTCCACAGAAACTGTCCAGAAGTATATAACTCTTTCTAACCTCTATTAAAATCACTTATTTTTAAAAAAATATATTTAGAGTATCAGAGGCAGAATACCAATCACCTCTGAGAGGAGATTTTATTCCTTAATCTGAAGTACCATGTTTTGCTCTGAATTCTAAGGAAGAATAAAAAGGAAAACAAAACTTTCCCTCTTCATTTTTATATCTTAATGAAAATTTGTGTATACTCTTTTTTTTCTGTAACAAAAAGGAGAAAGCTCAAGAAAAAGATATTAGCAATAAATCTCATGAGTTTTAATGTCTTTAATTTTAACATCCTGGCTTCTGACTTTGTAATTCAGAGGAGGAATTGTTGCTTGATCAGGCTCAATCCCCTAAAATGAGCAAAAATTTATTTAGGAAAAAACAGCAAGTTTCTGAGTCTATCTTCTTAATCTGAAATTAGGTATAATTTTAAGGTATGTTTGAAAGATTAAATGAGATAATGTGTAAAATATTTGTTTATTATACATAGCATATGGCAAGGATATGCAATACAGTTTGGTAGCTATTTTTTTTATTCCCCTTAGGGTCTTAAAAATACATAACAGTTTGTCTATGGCATGTCACAGAGTGTAAAGGAAACAAAAAATGTTAACTAAAGTTAATTTTTGAAACATGACACATTAAACAGGAGAATATTTTCAAATTTTGCTCTTTTTGATAGGTCAATATTTAGAAAATATGGTCATATTATAATCCTCATGATTGGAATTCTAAAAGACTCCTTCAATTTCTTTGATATTTAGTTGCTGATTTGCACCTTTTGTTGACACCATAATGATAATATCTAGAATTTACATCAACCAGTTGGTAAAAAGTACCCTTTATCCAGTAATTTTTTTAAGAGCGTGAAATTATTGCCACTGAGTTTTGATTTTCTTTAAAACAACTATTGGCAGGAAATGAAGTATTTATTTGAAAACTGGAAAAATGTTTGTATTATGCCATACAATTCATAAATACTAAATAAAAGGAAGCATACTACAGCAGGTACAGAACTGACACTTGAATACATGCGAATAAATATATATCAAGACATGGTTTCTAATAAAAATATGCATATGAATATCAACAGTAGGGAAGCCTTTTCTTGAAGTATGTACCAGTTAATTGCTATAATTATCATACATCTAAGATTTTTTTTTAGGAAAGTCGTTGTGCTTCCTGGATATCAGTGGGATATTTTCATATATTGAGTTCCTTACCAGAAAGCAAGATTTCTTGGTAGTTTTGGTCTGATGTGGTGACAGTTTTCATTTCCCAAATAAGACTGTATTGACAAAGGGCTTTTTGTCTTCATCATTTTCACTTATTAATCTATGCTAGAGTTCAGAATTTGTACTTATTAAGCTATGCAATGTTCAGAATTGGAGACTTATTTCACTGTGATCTATTCCATTAGGAATCTAGAAATCCTTTGTGAAAATGTACATATCCCAGGTATTCATGAATAATTATCCATCAAAACCAATAGTATTATCTCACAATCCTCCTATCTCAGCCTCCCAAGGAGCTGAGATTATAGGGGTGTGCCATGGCAGAAATTGATGGCTATTGAAACCTCAAGGGCAAGTATTAGAAGAGCGGATAATTCAAAAAGAGATGGAGAGAGGTTGCAAGAGACAATGATGCATTTTATTCCCTAAAGTTCATGATCGAATACCTTTTAATCCCTAGCATGAGGATTTAAGTCTTATACTCAGGCACAATGGCTCTAGAATATGAGAATGGAAAGTTGTAATAATACATCAGTTTATATCTCTGAAGAGATAGGAAATAAATTGTACTGAATAGGCAAACACTTATTTTAAACAAAGAAAATACTGAAATGAAGCAATACCATCACAGAAAATAATGACATATGCTTCTAAGCTGAATTTCCATGTGAATAAGCATGAAATAAGAGACTGTTTGGCATTCTAAGCATTCCTATTCCCCTTTCACTTCAATCCATTTTCCCTTTAGCAGCTGGAATGATTCCTCTAAAATCCTCATCAGATTTAGCCAGTCTATAGTTCAAAATTCTTCCAGTGTATTATCCTCTCTCAAAAATACATGCAAATTTGCTCCACATGACTTACAAGACTCTCCATGACCTGATCTTTTGCTATTGTGTTGGCCTCATCTATGATCACCCCTTCCCTGCATTTCTCCTCCCTACCACCCTTGCTATTAATCAGACATGCCAAGATTCCTTTTTTCCTATGGACTTTGCACTGGCTATTTTCTCTCCCTAAGCCCCTTCCCTCTTAGATAACCCCCTTGCTTGCTTATTTATGCCTTTTAGATTTCTTGTCACATTATATTTTAAGAAATGCCTTGCTTGATCACTGTCAATAAAATAGCATTCCTTCCTCCAACTTTCTTGTGATTTGTTGATCACATTTAAAACCACAATATTTAACATATGTACACATTTACAGGTAACATATAAGTGCACACACATAACCACGTCTATACTACCTACCCTACCCTTATATGGGCGTCAAAAAACCTGCTTTATATGGGCATTAGTTCAGGTAACATTTATCAGTTAGCAATTGATCATGAACTCATGCACAGGTTTATCAAAAAAGTTTATCTTTTTTAAATAAATCTATAGTTTTATTAAGACATAAAAGTGTGTATGAAGTTTACATTTAAACAAAAATTTCACAGAAACCTAACACATACCTAGAAAGATTTTACAATGTAGTTCCAGATGCAGGTCTAGATGATATCAAGAAATTTTGGATTTCAGACCACATTTTGGATGTCAGTTAACTCATAAGATTTTTTTCCTTAAAAAAAAAAAAAAAACCCTTTAAAAATGTGTTTAAAGTGAACTACTACCTAATATGAAAGCTACTCTCCTGAGAACCAGGGCTTTTGAAACCACTCAACCCTTAAATTGATTTAATGAAACTTATGCTGTCAGTGACTTAACCCTGCCACCAATGGTCTCAGAGTTCAAAGTTAAAAAAGCAAGGGCTCTAAAAATTTCCTTGGTCTTTCCCTAATCTTCCATCTCCTATACTCCCCCTCATCCCAGTACTTTAGCCAGTAGCTTAGATGGATAAGCTGATTTTATTGATAAATTTATAATTGAAAAAGAAAGGATCTTTTTGTTTAATTTCAAGAATTAGAACCTCTAAGATAGAATGACCTGCCAGTGTATACTGTCCAATAAGATACCTTTCCATCTCAGTCAGTTTCTATTTCCAAAATGGCAGCTTTGATAACTTATAAACTGGCTTAGTCCTTTCTGGGGAACAACATTAATTCAGGCAGTGAACACCTTGGCTTATAGATTTCAGGTATTCACAGCTTTGAAAAACAGTCTCTTGTAGTCCTCATTTATGGTGCCAATGACATTTTTTTTTTCTTTTCTTTTTTGAGAAGGTAAAATATTCTGGGTGTAGAACCAAATTATAAATTACTTGTTCTTTCCATTGTTTCACCATTTTCCCACTCAGGCCCCAAATTTTAATGAAAATGAGCCTATTCATCTCCCTTCTTCCCCGCCCTATCCCCCAAACCTCAAATAATACCGAAACTACACACATGCATGCTGAAAAAATGAAGAAGGCTGTGGTTTGTGAAGATATTATTTGAAGATCAACAGTATCTTTTTGCCTTCCCACACACCCAATTCTGCAAACATTTGTCCTTCATAGAAGGTTCTTTATTTTCTCAATATTAAGTGCAGAATGGGTTGCCTTCAACCCTGAGATGGGTATGCAAACTATACAGCTTGGATCAGCTTAAAAGTACTTGAATTTCTGCAGGGCACAGAAACCAGACTTGTCTCTTCAAAGGACATATTCTCAAGCCACCTTTATGGTGTCAAGACAAGTAGAACTTTTTCCCTCCCTACTTAACCTCACTGTCAGAGGTGACAGGACAGTTAATTCTTGTCATCTTTTATGTTACCATCCTCCAAGGGGTAGGAATGCCATGTCAGCCTTTCCTTATAGAAGTATTTGACAACATGTGAGCCTTTGACATTGGCTTTCTTGCCAAGAACCAGGTCAGTCTCCTCAGTTTTTCCATTTCATTAGGAACACAAGCTCTCCACTGGAGTCTGGTGCTCCAACAATCCGCTCAGGCTCCAAGCCCTGGGGCTTTTCAGATACTTCTCCTTTATCCTCAGAATCAGAATCAGTTTTAAGCTTCCATCCCTCTGATTTGTCTGTCTCAAGGGCTGTTTTCTGCTACTGTAGAAACTCAGCAATGAGGTCTGGGCAGTCCAGGTCCTCTTCTCGTTCTTCTCATCCTCTTCTCGTTCTCACATGCTTGTCCTCATATGAGAAACCCTTCCACTTGAAGACTTCCCTCCACTTTGCCCCTTACAACCCACTTCTTCCTCTTCTTCTAGTACCTCCTCTACTTTCTTTACTGTTTTTTTTTTTTTGCCCCCTTCACTGCCCTCTAGCTTTCTGGTATAAAGGGTTAGGCTGCTCAGAGCAGCACCCAAGAGTTTAGGAGGAATCGGTGTCCTGCTCACATTGCAACAGGCCAGCTGAGGGAGTGGTGCCCAGGAAAGCAACAAGCAGGATGGCCAAGGTGGAGCCCCTAGCTGAAGTGGTGCACTGCAGGCCCTGGTCAGCTGCCCTCCACACAGCTGAACAAAAGAGCCTCACACCCTCTCAAAAGTTTACCTTTCAACAAAACATCAGGTACTCAACAAATAGAGTGACCACAAATTTACTAGTCAAATGAGGTCAAAGAAATGGTAAGTTTGATACTCCCATTAGGATAGTGGTAAAATTGGATTGTCCTAGGCAAACCAGGATACATAGTCATCCTAATGATAAGGAATGCAGGGAGAGAAAAGCCGGGAGGCAGCTCCTTCCTGTACCAGGATTGCTCATTCCACCAAGGTTTTATTCTTCCTTTATGCTTCAAGACTTGCCTCCTACTTCATTTCTGTGATAGCATTCAGGATACCATTGAGCCTTAAAGCCCAAAAGAAGCAGTCACCATTATCTCTTTCTCAGACTTTTGTATGTATCTTTATTTGTGACCCCTCATGACATAGCACAGTGCCCAACTTCCAACAGACATTCGACAACCCCATTGAATTAACAAATCCACGAATGGAAGTCAGCTCCTTAAGGATAGTGCATGTCTATCTGTAAGTGGAGCTGGATTGGATATCAGACCACAACCACCACTAACAGGTTGGTGGAAAGTCAATGCTCTCCTGGTTCTGAGCTTATTATCAGATTTAAATGTCCTGACTTCTATATCTGAATTAATAACTTTCTGAACTGAAAAATTCCCAGGGAAATTGCATGGTTTTAATTTATTTATTTTTTTTCTTTTCTGTTATCATTGCCTACTTTAAAAAAAAAAAAAAAAAAAAACATTTTTACATTATTTCTGAAGGCAAGAAGCCAGTAGCCCATCTTTCTAGTAGCCAATTGAGCTACCTATTTCACTCTCCTCTGGAGCCTGGCAGTTAACCACTGCAGGAATCCCTCTGGTCAGGCCTCTAGGAATGCTTTTAACACCAATACTTCTTCAATTTTCTGTGCTGAAGAGGTCTTCACACTTCATTAACCGAGTACCAACTGTGTAGCATAATCTCTTCTGCAAGTTTTTCTCAAACCTGCAGCATTTTAACCTTTAGACATTAGAAATCTATCACATAGGTGGTCTTTTTTTCTTGTTTTATTCTTCTGGGTTTTCTTTCTTTCTTTTTCTTTCATTTTTAATTTAATTTAATTTTATTTTTTATCAATCAATACCACATTAATTGTCCAGGAATCATCTCTTTTGCTAATAAGAGGGAAATCCCTCAAAAAAAAAAAAAAAAAGTAAACAACAATTTGTTACCTGGTTTCTTTTTGAAGGGAATGGCTTATAAAACCTGAAAAATCATTTTCTTTAAGAATGTTAAGAGAAGCTTGAGAGTAGGAACCATTGTCTTATTATCTACCTATCATAAAACATAGTTGATGCTGGATAAATACTGAGTGCCCCAGTCTAGCTGGGCACAAAATCAAGAGCCACTCAAGCAGGAACAAACTTTATTTCCAAAACTCCCGCTAATGCCACACACACGGCCTTCTCCTGGGACACACTACACCAACAGGAAATCCCTCCTCCGGAATTCCCTCCTACTGCACTTCCCCAACCAATGGGAACTCTCTGAGAACTCCAAAGTAGCAGGCTGAGGCAGAAGGCAGGGGTCTAATCTCCAATTGAATGCACATCTTAACATAATCATTATCATCTCAATGGCTTGTTGGTGTCCCCTTTCAACCAAAAATGCCATGCATCATTCCTAGTTGGCTATGGCTCTCAGCAACTGAGCACTCAATAGTAGTTAGACCTGAGATGTCTCATATGGAAACTACTAACTCAGGTGGCTGGTTCAAGGTAAGAAGTGATACAGTGAAAAATCAACTCCAAAATTTAGTATGTAAAATAAGGCCTTAAAATACATTATTTATAATTTTATATTGATTACATGTTCCAGTTGTTCTTTTCAGGTTTTTTGGTCACAGCAGCAAAAACAAACAAACAAACAAAAAACTAACTCAAACACTTAACATACCTGCCAAGAACTTTGTGGCTTACTTATGGGCAATTAACATTCTTAGGAAGGCCCTTTGTTCAAAAACTCTTTTACCTTACCTGCAACAAATAATGCTCAATACAACCTGACCTGGCTTGCAAGCCTGTGGGTCATACTTATGTTTCAATTAAGGAGAGGCATGTAATTCTTCTGGAAATTTCTTCAAGGCCTTAACCCATAGTAAACACATATTCCAAAGGCTACCTAGCTCTGCCATATAACATACACAAAGTCTCAGAGTCAGATAACCAAACTTTCAAATGTGTCTCAACTCAAGATCACTTCTAGTCTCCAATGTAGGGTGTCTGTGGGTCATGAGAAGACTCTTCACTTGAGGGGTTCACATAGCTGATAACTTCCAGGACATAAACATGAAGAAAGGAAAATCAATACTCTTTTTTTATTTCATTTCCTTTCTTCCTTCTACCACAAGTAATCTTGTTTAGTCTTCATTGCCTTATTCTCTCTTCAGTTTATCTTCTTATTACCTCTTTGCCATTTGTACCTCAGACTAAATCTCTGAGATGCAGTCCTCAATTTGCTCTTTGTGTTAGTTGAAAAACTTCTGAGACTGTGCAGTTATCTTTCACTTACGCGTCATTAATTTATTATCCACCTCTAATAATGCAGGCTCCCACACTTCAGCATGCATCAGAATCACTGGAGTTTTATTAAAATTATTTTCTGAGTTGGCAGGTGTGGGATAGGGAAGGAGAATTTACATTCATAACAATTTTCAAGGTGATGCTGATACTCTTTGCCCAAGGATCATACTGAGAATGGATAATAAGCAAATCTGTTTGGGGTCATGATCATAACACCCTATTTGAAATGATAAAAATGCTAATATTAATTTCTGCTTAATTATCTGGCTATTGCATTTCATTTAAGATGTCCAACATTGAGATTCTGATGACTTGACTAAACTGTAATGGTGTCAAGTCAACGTCCAGTTTGGTCTATAAACCACAGTAGTAAAGACTGGTGGACTAGTTAAGGAATATTTTTTTTCAATGCTTTGAAATAAAGAATACCTGCATTCTGCAAAGGAATCCTTCTACCTCTATTTCCAGGTGTCTTACGTGAGCTTACTAATTAAAATTTAGAATCTATAGAATGTTGCTTAGAACTGCAGGGATTTGTCATATTTGGATCAAAATAGGAAACCTTTTTAAAAAATCCTGATAATCTTTCCACCATATTTAATATTTAACTTAATGAGAAAAAGTACAAGAAGTACTAGTCTGTGTAATTTTTTGCCAATTCAGCTCTTCCAAAACATCACCACTTATTAAAGATCCTGTAGGCTCAACATCTCAGCCCACATGATCTTATTTCTTCATTGTTTCCATTTTTTAAGTTTCGCCTCCTGTCTGTTACTTGTAAAGTTTTATGGTGACTCAGTTTCCAGTAATTTAGCAATTTATTGTTATTTCAGCAGAAGTTTGAATGAGAATTTGTAATTAGATCCTATAACCCCTAATCCCCATAAGGGATATTAGTATTTTAAAACACTACCCTATGAAAACTGAGTTTCTTATATGATTTATAATAAAAAATAAAGTACAGTACATGGAAAGTCATGGAGGAACATATTTTTCTAATATTTCTGTAATTGTGTGTTTGGGGATTTTCTTTCTTTTTTATCATTAGTTCTGGAATGAAGTATACCAACTGAAAACTTTATCATACTGACTGGTGGGTAGTAGTGCAGAATAAATTTAGTTGTCTATTAAATTAATTGTTGTCTAGCAATACCAAGAACTGAATGCATTCCTGTAAATAAAATCTCTCAATGTGGCCCATGTCCAGTCATTACTGATCCTTTGTGGGTTTTTTAGGTGTTCCCAAGTCAACATTAATTTTCGAATGAATTAACACAGGGCTAATCTATATAGATTCGAGTTTAGAATGTCAAAATGATCTTGTCAATGATTTAAATGGTGTGCTTCACCTTGCCAGTTTGTTTAGTTTTCCTCTATCTCCAAGCTGCTTGTATTCCTACCACCCAAATTATCCTTTCATTTTTTAAATGACTCATGTGTTCAAGGTTTTTAAAAAATGATGTCACAACCACCATTTTCTCCAAACTGTGATTATTAAATATAGCAACTCATGTACTCAGATAGCTAGTGCAGAGAAAAGAAGGGAGACAGTGAAAGGAAATTGGAAGTGTTAAGAATCTTATCTATTAGTCATATCATTTTCCCCTTGTTCTTATCACTGTATGAAGTCTGTGTGGTTATGTTTCTGAAGACAAAGAATAAACTAAAATTGAGCCCAGCATCTTATTGTTTAAGGAAAAGTGTGTTCTAATAAGCTGAATTATACCAGGTAAATATTATATTTATTCTATTTATTTTTTCTTGTTCATTTTATAACTACGGAATTATAGACGAAGAATTGAATAACTGAAAAATGGCAATAACAGGAATTAAGAGAAAATAACGGAATAATGATGTTACCTCTTTCTTCAAGGAATAAAAGACATCCCAGGCTCAATGCACTTAGCCCTGAGCAGAGAAGATTCCAGGTCACACAAACCTTCTGCCAGGTGGAAGATACCATGCCAGCATTTCTGAGTAGCAGAGTCAGAGTTTTTCAGTAACTGAACCCATAGCAAAGGTTTCAGAGAAAATCTTGCTGAGCCAGAGAAGGGCAGGTGAGAATCCTGTTAGCACCTCGCAACCACATTTTCCCCTGGAGCACAGGAGCCACTGCCAGCAAAAGGTTGGATTCCTTTCTGGGCTACAAAAACCCTAGGACCATCATGTTGCCAGAAAAAGTTCTGATCTTGTCAATTGTAATTTTCAATTTCACTTTTTCTGTGGTGCTTAGTTTTGATCACCCTCGTTAATTGGAACCACATACTTTAACATAAATTTATATTTTGTGCTAAAAAAAGAAAAAAAAGTAATGGAAGGTGAAATTTCTTTCTCTACAATTATCATTAACTGCTCTTTGAAAAATATTTTAATATGCAAATATTATTAATAAATTGAGGATAGAAACATTTACACAAACATGTTACTGCTTCTGAATGTTTCAAGGAAAATTAAGCAGATATCAATAAAATAAATTGAAGTAGTCTACATTGCTGTGGGTTTTCAGTCTAAAATAGTACCTAGTAGTGCATAAGGAATGTAGTATAAACTGAATTTACATCCAGCTATAGTTTAGTTTGGACAATATAATTATTCCAGTCTGGATGAGGCAGTGACTAGCAGGTGAAGGAGAAAATGTAGATTTCACCTAGATGTAAACACATCATATAATCCCACCCAGACAATTAACAAAACACATACTGTCTGATTAGTTATCTGTTTAATTACATGCCAATTGCCTCTTATGATGTATGTACTCTACCTTTTCTATATTGGAGATGGCAATTATTTCTGTACTCTTGAATACCAAGATCAGAGGCCAATGGATTTGCACTTGAAGCTGCTGAAATCAAGGAAAGGTGCCATTCTTCCATGATAGCATGCTCATGCATGTATTCTGTTGAATCCTTCATTCATAAAATACCAATTCATAATACACCATGTTCCTGAAATATTTCATAACCCATTGAAGTCTCATCTTAAAACTTCATTGTGAGTATTCATGTTACAAATGCCTATAAGCATTCAATCTAAGTACTTAAACTTTCATGAAGGTATCAACTGCACTAGGTTATGATTATTTTGTTGGAGCTGCTGCATTGTTAACAGCTTTCTGTGGAAGGGTGACTTCTCCCCTGATAAGAAATGTTTACTGTCATTGCCTTTTGTTCTGATGAGTAAGGCTTTAAATGGGATGGTTGTCCCACACTCCTCTGAAGTTCCCATGTTGAATTCCTACCTCCAATAGTATAGTATTTGGGGATGGGTACTTTGGCAGGTAATTAGGTCATGAAAGTGGAGACCTTATGAGTGGAATTATTGTCCTTATACAAAAAAAATGAGATGATTTCTTTCAGACATTTGAAGGTACATCAAGAAGGCAGCCATCTGCAAACAGGAAGAGGAAACCCACTATACTTCAAATGGTCTTGCACCTTAATCTTGTACTTTACAGCCTGCAAAATTGTGAGAAGTAAATGTTTGTTAAGCCACATAGTTCAAGGAATTTGTAACAGCAATGAAAGCTAACTAGGACAGGGAGTTAATGGTAAAACAGGGAAAATGTAGATGTTGGTGTTGAATGAATTATGTTTCTTTATTCAGAATATCTAAGATTTGGCTGGAGACTAAAGGCATTTTCACATGGTGGGCAGTGGTGATGTGAATGGAAAGAAAAATTTGCATCAGTTTAGGAGACAGCAGTTGTAAACTGCACACCTTATCAAACTTCCACTTACTGAAGGATTGCAATACCAATGCAAATGCCAGTACTACAATAGTTAATTATTTTAGCAGCCCAATCAGTAGTGGCAATAGGGGACTCCAGATTGAAGGAAGCTCAAAAGTCAACAAGAATGCGGAATATCAGGAGTTGTCCTAGTAGAGGCAAAGTGCTCATTACAGTGCAGCTAGCTGCTCTAACAACACTGTGTTAGCAAGTCAAGAAGGCAGGAAAGAGGGCTGACAGATGATCTAGAATATACATGACACAGTGACAAGGGGAACTCCAGACTCTGTGTTGGGCAACAGTAAATTATGTGAACAGAGTTGACTTTGATCATCAAGACAATGAGCATCTGAACTGTGATTTATAGAATAGGAAATGGTTTGAGGACTTTGAATATCGTTCATTACCTGTTGTCTGAGGGGCTTGTGGAATTCCATTTAAGTGTTTGAAAAGAAAAGTTCTCCCACAAATTCCTGTTAATGCATTATTTAAAAGCCTTAACTTTATTCTTTATATTTTTAATGAACATGACCTAAGCCAAAGTAAGGACCAGAGGAAGGTATATGGAGATATTAAGGTGACTAAAAATTAATGTCTTGTTCAACCAATGTATTTTTTTTAACTTTCTTTAAAATATTACTTTGTGTGTCAGGAGCAAAATGATTTCTATTGATAATATGATGCATTGTCTTTCTATGTTCAAGTTCCTTGTTATATTCAAAAAAAGTATCTATTATGGTTGAATTTTTGTATACATAGGTTAATCGAAATACAAATTCCCTGTACCTTCTAGGTCTGATGATCCTTTTGTATTTTCTCCAGAGAGTTCTACTTTATTTAGTAAAATTATACAAAATTAAACATTTTAAATAACTCTCCCCAAGTAAGTTTTTCTACTTTTATTACAATGGAGGAACTGATCTTGTGTGAAGGCTTCACTCTCTGTTGACTAATCTTTGTTATTCTTAGGGTTAGATTCTTTCTAGATGGATTCAGGATCAAATTTTATCAGAAAGCCTTAATATTAGGTAGATAATTCCCTGTACTGTAAATAGAATTCTGTTCATTTAGTTTCAAAGCATATTTGCTTTCCTTTAAGGGTTAATCAAGAATAATGTGTTGCTATAGAACATAAACCAAAACTATCCAGTTAATTAAGATAAATCTGGAAATAAAAACAAACTAAATTATGAATAACACCATCTGCAAAACAAGAAGGAAGCAGAAATTTTTGTTTCACTAGATTCCCACCACTGTCTTTTAAAATGTTCTATCCTTTCATTTATACTGATACATTACTTTAGAAGAGAGAGGTTATGATATAAAGAAATTCATTCAACTAACTCAAAAATGTTGTAGTCTAACTTATTCCACTAACTTTAAAAAATCTGAGCAAAGGAGGATATGCACTATGTAAAAATAACAAGACACATTTCTGAGAGGCTGAATTGGTCATTGTGCCATATTATTATTCATGTGACAAACACTCTCTCAAATATACAAGTCTGGCCCTCTGTGGTAGATACAACACCAGAGCAGAAGAGAAAGTTCCTAATTATCTTTGCCAAGGACACTGCTGGATTGTCTGTTTCCTGTTGTTCTGACATTACAATCATCAAGCAATCTTCAGATTTAATTTGACTATCCATGTAGCTTTTCCACAGAGAGAAAATTTGCTAACCAATAAATGCAGACATTCAGTATACTAGAAATATTTTATTATAAATTAGTTAATTTTAATTCCAGAGTCAAAGGGGTGTAGCTCAGTACTAGAACTCTTGCCTCCCATGAAAAGGCCCTGGGCTCAATCCCCAGCACCATGCCAAAAAAAAAAAAAAAAAAAAAAAAAAAAATTAATTCCAATTTTACCTATCAGTCCCTTGAGCTTGGTTGGCTTGAATCTACCCCAGGGAGTCTGATTAATTCTCAGTACTTTGATAAAACTGAATTTTTCATCACTCAAAACTGAGAATGAGATGTTGAAATAATGACCCAACTGAGGTGGTGCTTTGGAGGGGGTCCGATGATATTAAAGAACTGAATTAAAGTAATGTTGGAAATGGCGGCAAATAATCTACACCATAAAAAAATCCTTAGGAAGTAAAATCAATGCATCTGAATCTGCATTTCCTAGAACACAAACAATACTTTAATATAGTTATGGGGAAATGCATGAATATATGGATGCTGTATAATGTTGGGAAGATATATAAAATAGCCATCTCTTTTCTTAATGCAGTACTCTTTAACTGCACTTTAAGCGGACAGGTGCTTTGTTCCATTACGGTTGCTATAACAAAATATACAGTAAGTAGCTTATAAACAACAGAAATTTATTTCTTACCAACATGGAGACTAAGAAGTGCAAGATCAAGAAACCAGCAGATTCAGTGAGGGTCCACATTCTGGCTCATAGAGCAGTTCCCTCAGGTGTTTTTTATGAGGGCACTAGCTCCATTCATGAAGGTGGAGACCTCATCATCAAATCATCCCCCAAACACCAATAACTAAAGCTGTCATTCTGAGGGTAGGATTTCAAATATGCATTTGGGGAGGACACAAATGACCAAAAAGAGTGTACTTACACATGATGACATTATACATGGTCACCAGCAACCAGTGGATAACAGGCAGAGGTTCTGACAAGGAAGAGCCAACGTGGACTAAGCTGGATGAGAACCATAGGCTTCCCGTGGGTCCCTAAGAAGGGAAAAGCCAAATATGAACTTCTGAGGGATGAGGGTGACAATAGTGAAAGTCCAGAAATGAAACAGATGGCCAGTATTAAAAAAGCTGAGTGAAAAATATCACTGTAATCCTAAGTGAACTGTGAAGCATGCATGGTATTCATGCACTTGATTTTCTTATCAGACTTCAACAGAGACTATCATCTTCGAGTGCCCAGACGTTTCCTGTCCTCTTAGGACAAATTGGTGTGTGGTAATTAATTTCATGTGTTATCTTGACTGGACCATAGGATGTCCTGAAATTTGGTCAAATATTATTCTGGGTATTTTGGTGATGTTTTGGGATGACATTTGAATAGATAGACTGAGTAAAGTAGACTGTCCTCCCTAATATGAGTGGATCTCATCCAATCAATTAGAAAAAAATAAGGACTATAACGAAAAGATTTGGTAAGAACTTCCTCTTCCTTAATTTTTGAACTAAAATATTGGTCTTCCTGGGTTTTGAACTAGGCTAGGACTGTATATTGGCTTTCTTGGGTTTTTAGTTTTCTGATTACAGATCATTGGATAGCTCAGCTTTCCAAATCATATGTGATAATTTCATATACTAAAGCAGTCTGTCTCTTTCTCTCTAAACAGACATAGGTAGATTTAAAGATAGGGATGCCAAAGATATTGCCTTTATTGAAGGATATGGGGTCTTCAGATCTCTATCTATATATGTATCTAGGGATATCTATCTGTCTGTCTATCTATCTACTATCTATCTATCTATATCTCTATCATATATCATCTACCCAATTCTTATTGGGTCTGTGTCTCTGCCCTAATGCATACTCTGCTTCCAAGATGTAGAGTGCAGTGTAACACTGATCTAAACACATGGTATTGGCTTTGGAACTAGGTAATGGGTACAGGCTAGAAAGTTTACAGTACATACAAGAAATATGGATGTGAAGGATATAAAGGATGTTAAGAACAATTTTTGTTAGTCTTGGATTAAAATGAAGAAACTATTACTAGAACATGTAGGGAAAGTTAACCTTTCAATAAAGTGGCAAAGAAATTGACTGAAATGTGTTTTAGTGTTTTATAGAAGGTAGAACTTGTGATGAAAATGGATACTTCACTGAGGAGATTTATAAGCGAGTATTGAAGAAGCATCTCTGTTATTCCTGACTCTTTATAGTAAAAAGTGGTAAGAGAGAGAGACAAACTGAAAAATAATTTGTTAAGTAGGAAGGCACCAGACTTAAAGATTTAAAAATTTTTCAGCCTATCCATATTCCTCAAAAGTTAGAAAACATGTTTGGAAAAAAAATATGGAATTATCACTTGCTAGAGACTTTGTGAGATTACATATGTAACAACATTGCCAGTTTTAATTGAAGATGATAGAGATAGTACAAAATGAAGGATTGCTATCATACTGCTTAGATTTTACAGGATAGGATGATAGAGCTATTTGGTTACAAGTATGCTGTTCTTTTAAAGAATTTTTAATTTGTTCTTTATATATATGAATTTTTAATTTGTTCTTTATATATATATGAATTTTTAATTTGTTCTTTATATATATATATATATATAACAGATTAAAAATTCTTAAAAAGATATATATAAAACAGTAGACTATATTTTGACATATTATACATACATGGAGTGTAACTTCCCATTCTTGTGGTTGTACATGATGTGGACTAACATTGGTCATATATTCATCTATGAACATAGGAAAGTTATGTCCAATTCATTCTACTGTCTTTCCTATTTTCATTCCCCCTCGCTTCTCTTTATTCCCCTTTGTCTAATTGAGTATGCTGTCCTTTAAGAAGAAGAAAAAACGACTCTGAAGGGGATTCAGATGTCAGGGCCACTGCATCAGTTTCAACTGACTGCTGCTGCTGCTTCAGTGGGCTTGGGAGTCAGGAGATTGAGCCAAAGAGGATTATTTTTGAGCCTTCAGATTTAATGAAATTTGCTTCCTATGTTTTAGATTTTCCTGAAACTTGTCATCATTTTCTTTCTTCCAATTTATCCCTTTGGGAATAGGAATGTCTATGCTATGCCTGTCTTAGCATGAGTTTGAAAGCCAGAATAACTTGTCTGTTTTACAGCAAGGAAATTTTGCCCCAATAAGAATGAATCAGTCCTCAAGTCTTGCCTGGTCTGATTAAAATGATATTCAGGTGACACTTTGGACTTCAGATATTAATATTATATCTGAAACAGGCGAAGACTCTTAGGAGTCATAGGAAAAAATAATGCATTTTGAATGTGAGACAAATTCGAGGGTGACAGGGTAGAAGCATATGAGAACAAATGGTGTCCCCATTTCTAAATTTATACTGAGTCTCTAACACTAAATATGATGGTATATGGAGGTGGGGCCTTGGGGGAATATTATATTCCCATGAAGTCACATGGTGGGACCCTCATGATGGGATTAGTGCCATATTGAGAAGAGACACCAGATAGCCTGCTGTCTACCTTTTCCTGCCATGTGATGATGCAGATAGATGGCACCCATCTGCAAGCCAAGAACAAAGCCCTAACCAGAATCAAATCATTTTGGTACCTTGATGTTGGATTTCTAATCTCCAAGCTTGCGAGACAATAAATTTCAGTTGTTTAAGGTACTCAGTCTATGGTAGCTTATAGTAATGGTGGCCTGAGTTGGCCAAGACCAGGTGACTTTGTAGGAGAACTGGACCTGAAATACTGAATTTCAGAGGACAAGACTAAGTAAAAACATTGATTCAGAAATTATCAGGAAAGAATGAGAATCACAACTATCTATTAATGTTCATCTAAAAAAGTAGAGCCAAGATCTGTATAGGCAGGAGACATGGCACAAAAAGAAAATGTTTAAGACCAGAAACAAGCTTAAGATGTGTTGAAGAATAGAAAGTCAAAACAGCAAGCTGGAAAGGACAGTTTCTGAAGGAAGATATAAAGGCTCAAAACTCAGACTTGTGCCACATATGGAAAGATGATGACTACATTTTGAGGCACTATGCATTGTCTGGGTTTACAGCCTTGGGGATAAGTTTATACTAATCCTCACATTTGCTTTTCCATACTACTTCTTGGAAGTAAAGCAGTTGGCACATTAACCCATTTCATCACATAGTCACAGAATTATGTATGGTATATAATATGTAATTATATAATAAGAACATGATTATAACATAGTTACAATATTAATTAACATTTTAATTTAACAGATCGAGCCTTTCATTTCAGTCAGGCACTTTAAAAATTGTCAATTTTGTTGAAATAATTGCATAATTAAAATTTGGGGACTTAATGGGTTAAAGTCCTTTCAAATACTAAACTACTGTGACTCAATTGTCCATTTGTTACTATGTATTGAAAGACATTAAGTGGTAGAAAGAACTATTAAAGCTGTGACCTTGACTCTTAACACCATTCAGTCCAATGATCAATACAGTGTATCCACAAACTCCTGAGGATTACATAATCTGATCCATGAGGCCACTAATAGAAAAAAGTCATTGGCACTCTTATTTATGTTCTTATTTATCTTACGTTTGGGGAGAATACTCTGTAATATGTGTAACATATTAGTGTTTATATGCATGTACTCATACACACACACACATACACACTTATAAAGGTATGTTCACACATTTATGAATAGAGTTATACTACAAAAAATTTTAATGGTCACTGCTTTAGTTGACTGTGTTATTCAATAAGTGGAAGATTTGAATAACTTTGTAGCCATCTTAAATGATATTCCTAGGAGCTGAAGATCAACTTTTGGGAATAATATGATCAGATTGTTTTTCCATGAGCTCACTTTGAAAATTCACCAGAAAATAGGTTTACAGGAGAAAATAGAAAATAGAGTGAGCAGCTGGAAAAGTCTTTCTCTCTTCAGTAATGCAGATATAAAGTGGGTAGTGATAACAACTGACATGACTAAATAAATAAAAAGTCACCAGGTGAAACAAGCAGGATGTGATTATTCATTGAGGAGTGTGAGAGAAAAAGAGAAGTCAAGCACTTCTCCAAGGATTTTAGCTTACATGACCAATTGAAATCACCTGCAACAGAGAATGCAATTAAGAAAGGCTTACGAGTAATATGTGATCAGTACACTTGTCAGCATGTTGAGTTTGGGAAGCTCACAGGCCTTTCAGAGGTGAAGATACCCAGAAAATGCTTGAGACCAAAGTTCAGAGGAGAGACCTGAATGGACACATTGCTTTAGGGATCAGATCAGGCACAAGGAGAGGCTGGCTCCAAAGGGCAAGAACCCAAAGTGCAAAGTATGGCCGAGCATAACAGGAAATATGAAGAGCATTCTTAGACAGGAACAGATACAGAGTGCTTCTATTTATCTGATCTAAACTTTGTGGTCTGAGTTTTTTAAAGTGAATTATGAAGTGTAAAATGATGATTCATAAGTGGTGATATTTTTCAATCTTTGAAAGCATCTGCTCTTCGAAATGGCAATGTGAGGTGTGAAAGAAAACTTTTCATTGTGAAAAATTTGTCGAGTGGTAATTTTGTTTCTGTATTATAGAGAATAATGAGCTTAGGACTAATTCTGGAATTAAAATACTTAAATGCATGTGAATTTATGTATGTTCCTTTGTAATATATCGGGAAAAATTTCAGATTAATTAAAAGTAACTCAATCTAAATTAAAATTTTACCTTATTATAAACTGAGAATAATATTGTGTTGAAAAAATATCCAATGCATTGTTTCATCTCAAGTATTTTAAAATTGCCATTCTTTTCCTGTTTTCGGTATTTGAATATTCTTTTTTCTTCATCTTGAATGAATGTTCTCCCTCTACTTTTCGTCCCAGTGAATTCCAACACAACCCTCAATACCCAATTCATAGTTTATATCACCACAAAGCTGTATGTGGTTCCTATATAGTTTTTCTTATCTATTCCATAGTACAGAGTTTTTTTCACCCAATTTATCATATTTTACTATAATTATTGTTTTCTTTCCTTGTAGATTGTAGTTGTTTATTTACTTTTAATACAGCATGGTTCATCTTTTTTGTCTTATTTATTTTCAGGTACAAAGAATTGAGCTAATAATTCTCTTCATTTTGTAGGACAGCATCATCATATTCCCACTCTAATTCTCTTCCTTTCCCCCTCCGTAACGATCTCATTCATCTGTTATATATTTTCCTAATATTGTCATAAAAGCATAGAAAACACACTTTTAAAATGTCTCTTTCTTTTTTCTCTAAGTATGATGTTTTAAAATATATATACCAGGTTGTATTGCATACACAATCATGTGCCATGTAACAACATTTTGGTGAATGATGGACAGCGTGCATACACAAGGATGATCTCATAATATCATAATGGTGCTGAAAATCTTCTATTGACCAGTGATAGCTCAGCTGTTATGATGCAGCACAACATGTTACCCATGTCTGTGGTGATGCTGGTGTAAAGAAACCTACTTATAAAAATATAACACACAATTATGTATACTATATATAATATTTGAAATGGAAATAAGTGACTATGGTACTAATTTATGTATTTACTGCACTCTACTTTTTAATCATCATTCCACTGTGCACTCAGTGTGTCTATAAAACACATCCTTCGGGAGGTATTGCAGAAGGCTTGTCATGTAGGAGATGACAGCTCCTCACTTGTCATTTCCCATCAAGACCTTCCAGTGGAACAAGATGTAGAAGTGAAAACAGTGATATTGATGATATTGATTCTCTGTAGGCCTAGGCTAACACATGTGTTTGTATTTTTAACCTAAAAGCTGAAAGAGTTAAAGAAAAAGAGGTTAAGTTTTTAAAAATTAAAAAAATGTGTAGAATAAGGATATAAAAACAATATTTTTTGCATGGCTATACATTGTGTTTGTTTCTTAGTATTCAATAGAATAAAAAATTCGAAAAAAATAAAATATATTACATAAAAATGTTACAGTAAGCTAAGTTTAATTTACTAAAGAGATTTTTTTTTTTTGCAAACTTAGGGGAGCTGAAATGTATAGTATTTACAAAGTCTACAGTAGTACATAGTAATGTCCATTCATATTCACTAACCACTCACCCACTGACACCCATATAGGTGTGCTATAGTGTTTTTACTCTACCATGTGTATGTTTAGATATGTTTAGAGTCACAAATATTTACCACTATGTTTCAGTTGCCTATAGAACAGTAACATGCTCTATAGGTTTATAGCCTAGGAGCCACAGACTATTCCATTCATTCAAATTGCACAGTAGGTAATGCCATCCAGGTTTGCGTAAGTACACTGTATTGTTTACTCAACAATGAATCATTTAATATATTTAGCAGAATCTATCCATTATATGGCACATAACTGTACTTTTAATGTATTGTTTTTGAGAATTCTACAGTATCTTAGTGTGTTTCCTCTACATTTTATTTGTGGATTCCAATGTTAATCTCAGTTTGGATTTAAGACAATTATTGTTGTGTGGAATATAAATAATTGAAACATTATTAGCAGTTAAGTTATTGGATCCTAGAATATATATAATTTTAATATAAATAACTATCAGAATATTCTCAGTGATAACAAGATGAAGAAGACTGCTTTTACATCATCTCATTTCTAAATATTTGACAATATCTAGAACTTTAAGTTTTGCCAAACGTGTAACTATAAATAGTTGATTCTTTATTTTAGTTTTATATACTTAATTATTAATGAATTTGAACATCTCTTCATATAATAACTTGATATTTGGACTACTTCTGGTATAATTTTTTGTCATCATATTTTTGTTGACATTATTTACTTATTTATTTTTTATGTACTGTGTATTAAACCCAGGGCCACTTAACCATTAAGCCACATCCGCAGCTCTTTTTTTATTTTTTTATTTTGAGACAGGGTATTGTTGAGGTTGGCCCCAAACTTGTTGTTGAGGTTGGCCCCAAACTTGCAGTCCTCCGGCTTCAGCCTTCCTATTCCTAGATGATTTTCAGGCATTTGGGATATATTTCAGATATTGTTCTTTTATCACTTTTAGACATTAAGGTATATATTCTCAACCTATCACTGATTTATTAACTCTGCTCATAATGTACTCAATTGTAGTAGAAATTTTTAATGACGTAATTGTCATTAACTTTTTTCTTTATATATTAATATAAATTAGAGAATGTGTTCACTGGACTCAATCAACCATTACCATTAGGACTTCTGTAATAGTTTGTGACACTTGTAATATTTATAATTTTCATCTTCTTATGGAAGAACATGGACTTCCTCTACATTAATTTGAAAGCTCTTATATTCTTAGTTTTATGTTATTTTTCCATATTTTTGTTATAATCTTTATTAATTCTTAGTTACTTTCATTTTTATCTGCTATTACAAATTGTGTCTTGCCACTGGTTATGTTTTCTACTGTGTTATTGCCAGTGCACTGAAACACTACTTATTTTTATATGGCAATCTTGTTCCAGGAAACATACTGAAATTAATTCTGAAATTTATTAATCCTGTTGACTTTTCAGGGAAAGTCACTTTATAATGCACATACAATAAAATTTTATGTCTTCATTTGTAAAGTTTATTCTTCTTACTTATATTTTTCTGGTACCTTGGTATTGATATTGTGAAAAAATTATAGCAATAATGGTAACTGTTCTCTTCTTAATTTAACAAAAGACTGCATCTAAAATGTTTTTCTAAGTAAAATGTTTGCTGCCTGTTTTTTGGATTAGAACTTTACTAGATTGTGGAAATTACCCTGTTATACTCTATCTTGATTTATATGAGATGTTTTCTTCACCTGTTAAAATAATCATAAGTTGCAACATTTATCTGTGGCCAATTATATGAATATATTTTCTCATATCAAATCATTCTTGCATTTTTGGGATAAACAATACTTGATCACAATGTATTATAACCATATATTACAATCTGTTGAATTTAGATGGCCAGTGTTTTTAAAAAAAATACATTTTGTTCATCATACATATAAAGGTTCTATAATTTTCCTTTTGTTGTACCATTTATATGCAGAACTGAAATAAAAGATCCTGTGTCTCATAAAATGGCAATATTTTGAAGTCTCTCTCTCTCTCTCTCTCTGTCTAGCAATTGATACCTGCATGTCTAGAAATATCATTCTTCACATGTAAATATTCAGTTGTTATATTTCTTGTTTTTCTTAACAGTATTATTTCATAACATATTTTAGAGATATATTTATAATAGCAATGTAATATTCCATCAATAAGCAATACTTATGAAGTATTTCATTTGTGAATTTCATTTTTGAAATTTTTACCTTTTAAATAAAGCTATTATCATAACTGTGTGTTTTTGACAAATATTCCATGGATACTAGTGAATTCTCTGAGTCCTGGGGCTACATCATCAATTTTGTATAATTAGGTACAGATCAGCTTAGGCATAGGAAATGTTGACACATATATATGTTAGATGAATGATTGTATGAGTGAGGGAATGGCCATTTTCCCTAAGCAAGTATATTTATTTAGCTGATGAAATTTATTATTGATCCCACAGACTATACTTCAACAAATGGGTGGATCTGAAAAAAAAAAAAAAAAAAAAAAAAAAAAAAAACAGCTAGAGGAAAACTCTTGGAGGAAAATTTCTAAAAACTCCCTCCATTTTCTTCAACTCCTCATCTGAAATAATTGATGTATTAACATGTGTTTGTAACTAAAGACTGGCTATTTACCAAAGAGAAATCCTTGAATAATATAATACATATAATATTATATTTACCAAAACAAAATCTATTTAAAAAATAGCCATAATAATATTCATCATTTCTTTAGTTTGTACCATGCTCCAGTTTCTTTTCTGAAGTTACTTTATCAAATATTGATTACAATTTTTGAAGTAGATAGTGTTATTTCCATATTTGAGATGCAGATTGAGGTTGAATAACTTGTCCAAGACCAAATAGCTAGTATATAGTGGAGACTCAATTTTCCTGACATTTGAAGGTATGCCTGACAGCAAATCTAGGTCTCTTTGTCCTCTACTCCTGTTATGTCCAAGGTCTTCTTCACCTTGCACATCAGCATGAATGAATTGCACTAACTACATGCATTGGTGAGTAAATCAGAATTCCAAAGGGGCACTTAGGCTTGAGAAGGAGGGAGCACAGAGATTAATTTGTTGCAATAGCTGCCATTGGTTTGGCTAAGGTTTGTCAGGTTTGGCAGGTAGTTTAAGACTGCTTACCTCTACTATTACAGACTATAGAGTCCATTATTAACCTTATAAATTTTCTATTAATTAAAACATTTTCTCCACTTAGAACCCTAGGCTACCTTAGACCTCTACCATAGACCTCAACCATAGACCTCTTCCTCCTGCCCCTCTATTAGCCCTCTCCCAACAACCTCTGAGAGAAGCAGAGTTGACTTTCTTGTCTAGTCCTGGTGTTCTTGTCCTCCCATGCTCAGTCCTTTTTTCTTCTTCACCTTGACTATTCCAATAAGGGGTCGAGAAAGCAAAAAGAAACAGATTCCTGCAGGAAAGAATTCACACACAGAGAGTTCTTTAGAAAGGAAATATTTTTATTTTGAGTATTGTCTGTTCACTAAGAAAAATGTAAGTTCATTAAAGTTTTAAATTTTATTACATGGAAGTGAAGAAAATGGCCACACATCCCAGTGAAGTCTTTCACTGGCATGGATGCTTTCACTGGTGTGCTAAGTCATGGCAATAGTTTGGATCTGGAACATTCCCCAAAGTTCTTTGTATTGAAATATTGGTCCACAGCTTGATGCTTTGAGTAGTGGAAACTAGGAAGGGCAGCCTAGTGGGAGGTCTTATGGTCATTGGGAGTGTGGCTTTTAAGGTGATTTTGGGACCCAGCCCCTCCCATTTTTCTCTCTGTCTTTTCAGTCATGAGGTGAATGGTTCTCCTCCTCCACATAGTCCTATCATAATGTTCCACCAAAGGCCCAAGACAATGGGGCCAATGGGTCATAACTGAAGCCTCCACAATTATGGGCCAGAATATGTCTTTTTTTCCTACATGATTTATTTCAGGTATTTGTTATAGTAATAGAAAGCCACTAACAGTCATTTGTGTGTTTTTTTTAACTTTCATGAGTTTTTAAAACTTTGCTCTGTTGGTTGAATATAATAAAACATATTTTCATTCTTAGTTCTCCTTGTGAGTGCTACTCATATTGCCTTAGAATGGTCACCATTCTCAAGTCTGCATTTCTATTTCACAGTCTGTATTTCTGTTCTCATGACAGAGTCTCTGCTGAATGGAAGCACTTCATTAGATAATGTTTGAGATAACTTAACACATTTTGCTAACTGCAGGGAAGCAATCACACTCCAGGACTCCAAATCTGATTCTTTAGTGATCAAGAGCAAGCTTCTTGCAGAAGAGTAAGTCTTTAGCTGAACTTTTGTTGAAAATTTTAAGAAAATTAAAGTATAAGAGGAAATGATACAGTCTATGCTTGCAAAGCCTTTTAAAGTTGTATTGACATGTTCCTATCATGAATAAATTCACCAAGATATATGAAGAAATATTTCAGGAGAAATGGATAGAGACCGTGCCAATCAGATCCACATAGAAGACTAAGTTCACTATTATGAGAATGGTTCACTTTTTGTAAAATTTGGTCATCAAAGAAACAAAAGGATATGCGAACTAGATATAGGCAAGTTTTCCTCTCTAAAAAATTTTTATCTTATCCTAAGGGTCCTGGGACTCTGTTATATATGTGAATCTCTCTGCCTTCCATATTCCTGCCTTTCTGTTTGGGGGACATAGTCTTCTTTGACCGTGACAGAGAATAAAAATAAAGAAATTCCATATTTCCACTGAGAGTAAGTCTCATCTGATGAAGTTATTGTATGGAAGTGCAATAGGCATAGTTTGAAGTCTACTTCGCAAATCCAAATTCCATCATAAATAGAGAAACCTCTCTGTATTTTACGTTATGCTTTATTTTCTAAGATTCAGCCCAAATTTTTAATGCCTAGATTATAGAAATGGTATGTAGCTACCTTTACTTACACTGGAGCAGCATTATTAGAATTTCTATTATATACTTTTCAATGTACTTTAATCAACTAATTATACAGGAATTTAGTTTTCAACACCAGAGAACTTTAATAAAGGGGCAAGGAATAGTAACAGTATTTTACTAAAGTGTTCAAAACACATAAATATATAGCAATAGTTTCTATATCCCTAACAATTTATACCCCAGACACAGGCAAATGAATAAAGTTTTTTTTTTATTGTATAGATTTTGATCAATACCCATATCATCAAATTGTATAGGCTAAGTCACACAGCATTTGAAAAGGATATTTAAATTACAGTTATTATTAGAATATGTCTACAGAATGATGAGGTTATATATCAATTGGGTTGTAGTTTATAATTTTGAGCCTCAAAGAAGGGCAGGTATATTGATAAACAGCATGTCCATTAAAAATTTCACTTTTCTTTTCTGTGGTACTGAGGATCAAACCCAAGGTTTCTCGTATGTTAGGAAGGTGCTCTATTATTGAAAAATTGCAATCATCAAAGATATAACAGGGAGATGGTAGGTAAAGAGAGGAAGCAGGGCCCAGAAGTTTCTCAGCACCAAACTTAAAAGGTAGGAAAGCTGCTCTTCAGCAAGATGAGTAACAAAGAAACCTCACTAAAACATAATACTGAAAGGTTAAAGAAAAAAAAAATCATAGTTACAGAAAGTCAGTAACTTGAGCATTAAAAACTGTACCGTAGAGATGCCCCGGCATCATCCACCAGCAGACAAGAGACGCGTGGCCAATAGATGAAGAAATTTTAAAAATAAAGAAAAAAATGATGTAGGAAAACCTTTGGTCTAGACAGGAAGGCTGATTTTAGTGGACACAGAATTGGTAGGGTAGTTTTAGTAAAAACAAATTAAAAGCAGTCCACTGAGGTGAAAGCATTCCAGAGGCAGCGCACCCTCATGGGTGTGGCATGGAAAGCCCTCCATGCAGCACTCTGCCAGCGTGGAACTTACTGGTCAGTGGGGAAAACATTCCAAGGAACTGAAGCTGTCTCTTTGCTGCTCAGGCAACTGTGAGCACACAGAGGGTGAGATGCTGGACTGGGAACTCATAAAGGAAGTTGCCAATAGCCAACGAAAGAATTCCCAGAGAGTGCCTGAACCAGAGAGATTGAAACAGTCAGCCTCCAGATCACAAGGGGAAAAAAAATTCCATAGTAGCTGGTGCTGAGCTGTTGCAGAGATGCTCACTGTGGTCATGCAGTGCATCTGCACTCCAGAGCAGATAAACAGATTATACAATTCATCAGCACTCCCCAGTGTGTCCCACCAAATACTGAGAGCTACTACATATGCTGGCAGCTAGGTGAGAAATGTAAGGACGGTGGTCAAAAATACAGAGCCAAGAATAAAGACTAAAAATCCATCTCTTCCAGCAGATTTCTTCACCAAATTGAAACAAGACCTCTATCTCTCATTAAGATTGTTTTCTTTTCCTCCTTTTTTCTTATTCCCATCTTTTTAGTTTATTGAGTTTTAATATTTTTCAAACATTTTATCAAATTGTATTATTATTCACTTTTTTTCTTTCATTATGCATGATTTTGCATTTTTTTTGAGTGTGCATGTGTGGTTGTGTTTGCTCACACTGTATGGATAGATTTGAAATATGCATACATATATGTTCATATAACTTTACTTACACATGTATAGCTCTCTCCTGCATGTGTTAATTATCTATCCTAGATTATACCTGGGTGAGGTACAGTTATTATGAGGGTTTAGGTTGTTTCAAACTTATATTTGCTGGTTAATTCATACTTAGGTTCTGAAACTTCCTATCTATTCTTCTTCACTATTTTCCCCCAGTGACACGATCCCCCACTCCTTGTCTTCTTTTTTTCATTACTTTCATTTAACTTTATTATTCCTTCTTCTTTAGAGTTGATACATTAGTGGCATTCCTGGCACCCTCTCCCTCTAAGAGGGCCTGGAAAGAGATTGAGATACTTCAATATCACAGAGTAGAGACCCTGTTGCTGAGAAATACTACCATCTCAGCCAAGCAATAGTGAATCTCACCTCACACACAATGTATCCCACCTGAGCTTTAACATTACTCCAACTCAAAAAATTGAGGAGACAAAAAATTCAAACCAACAATGATCAAAGAAGGAATAATAAGGGAGGAACCTCAGGTCCCACTCCTTGACATCTATTCATATATTTTTTAAAAAATTGCAGAACAAGTAAGATAATTACACACAAAAGGATATGAATTAAAAAGAAGGGAATTCATCCCCCTGAACTTGACAATTCCAAGACCTCTGAAGACATGAAAAAATAGGCCAATAAATTTCCCCCCAAAATTCACAATTCCTCAATAAAGGATTCCACTGATATTGAAATGGATGAAGTCCCAGAGAAAGAGTATAAAAATCAATTTTTATGATTAAAATTTATATTAGAAGAGATGGATTTTTAGTCTTTATTCTTGGCTCTGTATTTATGACCACTGTTCTTGCAGTCCTCACCTAGCTGCCAGCATATGTAATAGCTCTCAGTATTTGGGTGGGATATACTAGGGAGTGCTGATGAATTGTGCAATCTGCTTATCTGCTCTGGAGTGCAGATGCACTTGCATGACCACAGTGAATATCTCTGCAATAGCTCTTATAAGAATTAAGATGAAAGACCCCTTTGATAAAGAAATATAAACACTGAAAAGATACACATCAGAACCCTTAGAATGAAAGACACACAAATCCAATTAGAAATTCACTTGAAAGCAAAACAGTTTAGATTGCCCAGAAAATAGAACTTTACCCTTAAAAACAGAACTTCAGCCTTGAAAATGGGTACACAGTTGAGTACACAGAATGCATAAAATGGAAAAAATATAGACCATAATTAGAATATACAAGAACTCTAGACAACATGAAGAGATCTGCCTTGAGAATCATTTGAATAGAAGAGAATATGGAGATACAAACTAAAGCCATTAAGAACATTTTCAATTAGATAGTTACAGAAAACTTCTTCTATATCTTAAACAAGAGAAACATTCACACAAAGGATGCATACAGGAACCTAAATAGACCTAATCAAATGAGAAGTTATCCAAGACATATCACAATCAAAATGCCTAACATAGAAAATATGAATATTAAAAGATGCAAGAGAGAAACATCAGGTCACATTTTGAGACAAGCCAATAAGGCAAACATCTGATTTCTCAATTTAGACTCTAAAATCAAGGAGGGACTGAAATGAGATATTCTAAACTCTGAAAGAGAGCAACTGCCAGCCATGTCTACTACACACAGCAAAGCTCAGTTTCAAATTAAAGGAAGAAATAAAACTTTTTATGACAAATATAAACTAAAAGAATTTATGACCATTAAGCCAGCACTGTAGAGAATCAGAGAAAAATCACACACAGAACTCAAAAACTTCTAAAGCTCCCAAATAGAGGAAGAACAATATAAGAGTAATCTATTAAATGAGAATCAATACACTAATAAATATAGCAAAAATCAAAATGACAGAAAAATACAAATATATATATATATATATATATATATATATATATATATATATATATATACTAACATTAAATATTTATGGTCTCAAATTTCCAATTAAAAATACACATTAGCAGAATGGATCAAAAACAAGATCCAATTATGTGTTGTCTACAAAAGACTCATAGGAAAAGCGTCCATAGGCTAAGGTAAAAATATTGGGATGGGGGAGGGAATTCCAGGCAAACAAACTCAAAAAACAAGCTGGAGTAGCTACCTTCATAGCTGACAAAGCAGATTTTAAGGAATAATTGATCAGAAGAGACAAGACCACTACATCCTGGTAAAGGGAACAATCCATAAGAATATATAATGATAGTAAATATTTATACCTCACATATCAGGGCAACCAATTACATAGGAACTACTCTGATAATAAATTTTGGATAGACACCAACACAATGATACTGGGTGATTTCTACACACACTTATCATCAAAACATAAAACAATGAAGATATTTCCACCTTACATAAAACCATAACTCAAATAAACCTAACAGACATCCTCAAACAGCTGAATTTACCCTTTTCTCAGCATCTCATGGAACTTTTTCCAAAATAGACCATTTTTTTATGTCACAAAGTAAATCTTGGTAAATATAAAACAATCAATGTATCCTCATACATTCTATCAGATCACAATGAAATTAGAAATCAACAGCAAGAAAATTAATAGAAACCACAATACATATAGAGATTGAATAATACTCTATTAAATGAAGAGTGGACCAAAGAAGAAATGAGAATAGAAATTAATAAATTCTTATAAATGAACAAGAAGAGAGATACAACATATCAAAATCTCTGGTACAGTATTAATGCAGTTTTAAGAGAAAAAAATACAGCATTTCATGCCTACATAATAAATAAATAAATAAATAAATAATCTTATGCTCCACCTTGAGGTCTTAGAAAAAAGAAGGAAGTAATTCCAAAATCAGTAGAAGGCAGGAAATAATTAAGATCAGTACAACAAAGACTTGGTTCTTTAAAAAGATAAACAAGGTTAGTAAACCCTTAACCAAATTACCCAAAGAACACCCAAATCAATAAAATTATAGATGCTAAAGGAGATATTACCACAGCTCTTCTAAAATCCAGATGATCATCAGAACCTATTTTGATAATTTATACCCCAATATACTGGAAAATCTAGAAGACATTGATAAAGTTGTAGACATATATAACCTGCCCAAATTGAAACAGGAAAACAGAAAATGTAAACAGACCAATATCAACTGATGAAAATTGAAACAGCAATGGAGATCTTAAAAAAAAAGCCCTGGACCAGACAGATTATTATTATCATCTGAGTTCTCCCAGGCATTTACTGGTTTAAAACCAGTCTTTATCAAATTATTCCATAGAATTGAAAGTGAGGGAAGACTTCCAAATACATTCTATAAAGTGGAGTCAGTATAACCCTCATACCAAACCCAATGATGTATCAATCAAGGAAAGGGGATGAACATAGATGCAAAATCATCAATAAAATATTAGCAAAGCATGTTCCAAAACATATCAAGAATTCAATACATCATAATCAAGTGGGTTTTATTTCAGGTATACAAGGTTGGTTCCATATAGGCAAACCAAAAAATGTAATAAACCAGTTAAATAGAATTAAGGATAAGAATCACATGATCATCACAATAGATGCAGAAAAGACCCTCAATAAGATCTAGCACCCATTAATGTTAAAAATTCTAGAGAAGCTAGATGCCAAAGGAACTTACTTCAACATCCTAATGACTATTTATGACAAATGCAATGTCAATACCATACTGAATGGAGAAAACCTAAAAACATTTCCTCTAAAATTAGGAATAAGATAAGGCTGTCCATTCTCACCACTCTTATTCATTTTAACATTTAAACATTTAAAATCATTTTAACACAATGATTAGACATTAAACATTAGCCAGAGCAATAAGGCAAGAGAAAGAAATCAAAGAGTTACAAATAGAAAAAGAAGACTGCAAACTGTATCTGTTAACTGATGACATGATCCTATATCTAGAAGACCCAAAAAATTCCACCAGATTTCTAGAGTGTATAAATGATTTAAGCAAAGTAGCAAGATTCAAGATCAACACCCTTAAATGCAAAGTCATCCACAGACTAAAGGTAAAAGAATGGAAAAAGATATAACTTGAAAATGGAGAGTGAAAGCAAGCATTGGCAGCTATTTTCATGTCAAAGTAGATTTCAAGCCAAAATCAATAAGAAGAGACAAAGAAGGTCACTTCATCTTGGTTAAGGAAATTATCCAAAAACAATTATAATGAGTGTCAATATTTATGCCCCAAACAACAGTGCATCTACATACATAAAAATATTTCAATATAATCAAATACACCACAATATAATACACAATAATACTGTGTGATTTCAACTTATCTCTGTCACCATTAGATAGGTCATCCAAACATAAACTAAGTAAAGACCCTTCGGAACTAAAAAATAATATAAATTAAATGAATCTAACAGACATCTATGGAATATTTTATCCATCAACAACTGAATTCACTTTCTTCTCAGTGCACATGGTTCTTTCTGTAGAATAGAACAGATTTTAGGTCAAAAAGTAAATTTTAGCAATTACAAAAAAAAAAAAAAACCAGAGATAATGCCTTGCAAACTATCAGATCATAATAGAATGAATTAGAAACCAATGACAAGATTAAATAAAGAAATTTTAACACTGGGAAAATAATACACTTTGAATGAAGAATGGATCACAGAAGAAATCTGGGGAGAAATTTAAAAGTTCTTTGAAAGAAATTAGAACATAGATCCAACATATCAAAATATCTGGGACATTATGAAGGAAGTTTTAAGAGGAAAGTTTATAGAATTGAGTTCTTACATTAAAAAATAGCAATGTACCAAGTAATAATATGCTATATTTCAAGGCTCTAGAAAAAGATTAAAGAAACTATTTTCAAAATCAGTAGAATACAGGAAATAATTAAGATATTAGCCAAAATTAATGAAATTGAAAATAACAGGAACACAAAGCATCAATGAATTGGTTCTTTGAAAAGATAAACAATGATGAATCCTTAACAAAACTAGCCCCAGAGAAGGAGAGAGAAGACCCAAATCAACAAAATTGGACATGAACAAGGAGATATGACCTCAGGCATTTCCAAAATTTATAAGCTCATTAGAAACTTTTTTTAAAATTTATATTTTGGTAAACTAGAGAGTCTTGAAGATACTGACAAATTTCCAGGGATGCAAGGTTAGTTCAACATGCACAAATCAATAAATGTATTTACCACATAAATAGTGTTAAGGACGAGAATCATTTGATTACATCAACAAATGCTGAACATGTATTTGACAAAGTCCATCATTACTTACCCATCAAGTAGAATGAAATTATGGCACTTTCTGGTAAATGAATGGAACTGGAGACCATCATGCTAAGTGAAATAAGTCAGACTCTGAACATATTGTGTCTAATGTTTTCTCTCATATGCGGATATTACACCAAAATAAAAAATAAAAGGGTTGGGGGGGATCCCATGAACATAGGAACTAAGAGGATTAAAGGGTAGAGAAAAGAGGTAAAGGGAAGTATCTTGAAGCAAAGGGAGTAAAGTGGGAGAACACTCTAAAAAGCTTTCAATTTATAGCTATTTTTTCTAATTCTGCTTAAGTGCTCAACTTAAAAATGACTGAGATGATGAATTTTGAAATAAATTCTTCATAAATTAGAATCATTAATGCATATCAAAATTGCCTAAAGATACATTGGGAATATAGCTTCATAGTAGAACTATCTTATGTGAAGACTTAAAAAAATTAAAATATATTGTGACTGGTTGTTGGGAACACAGAACCTACTTTAGGATGCAAACAGAAGCAACTTGTTGCTTTTCCATTAAGTTTGCTTGACAATTTCTTTTTGTTCTGGAATAAAATTTCATTTAAGTCCCATTAATTTACCAGTCATTATAAATAATAAAAGTTGTCTGGTAACATTGAAAGATGAAAGAATCCTGTTCATTATGATAATTGCAATTTAATCTCCAAATTACATCTTATCTCATCTCTGAGTTTGGGCTTATGTTAGGAAAAGAAGCAGATGTTCCTTTCCCTCATTTGCCCTCCTTCCAGACTCATCAGCCAGTGTTTCTGACCATCCGACGAAGAAATGTAGGTGAAGAGGACCCAGATTCCTGTAACTGAAGTTGTGATGCAGCATTGGAAAGCTAGGAACATAGCAGATATGACAGATAACTTTTCTTTCATGAGATATATTTGAGGTTTCTTCAAGGTACATTGCTTTTGACTTGTTGCCTCATCTGGTGGTTCTCTGGATGGGTATACCTTTAAGATCAGCCAAGGCTAGCTCTATTTGACAAATGTCACACACAGACATCAGAAAACACATATTTTCCTATCAGTGGAAGTACAGCTCACTGCTCATGCAGCCATGCCTGCAATGAGAGGCAATGTGGCCAAGACCTCTTTCTTCAGACTTCTAAGGTAAAGGTCAGATTCCTGGGCTTCTGTCCCTTAGCCTCAGGGATTCTTTTCTTTTCTTTCTTTCTTTTTTTTCCATACTGGGGATTGAACCCAGAGGTGCTTTACCACTGAACCACATCTGCAGCTCCTTTTTACTTTTTATTTGGAGTTAGGGCCTCCCTAAGTTTCTGAGGCTGGCTTCAAATTGTGATCTTCTTGCCTCAGCTTCCTGAGATGCTGGGATTACAGGTGTGTGCCACCACCACCCAGACTGTTATGCTCTTTTAATAGTCACCTTGTAGCCTTGTCACTGTGCTTAATGTGAAAGGGGATCTCTCCCCTCTTGATCCCCACACAGCACACCAAAATTTATTCCAAAACTTCCCTTTCACACTTGAAGCATAGTCTGTAGAGTCTCAGTGGGGTCTGAGAGCTGGTTGAAATTACAGTGTCTTACCTCAGGGCTACAGCATTCTAATAAAATTCCCAAGTGATCTGCATGCAAAGTAATGTTTAAGATGTGCCATTTAAATTCACTTCAACTATTTTATGCCCTCAGTTTTGTCATCTCTTAGCATAGGTAGTTCAGAACTTGCAAAGTTCAGGCTTTTAAAAACTCAGCTAACACTGAGAATAAGAGACCAACTTTAATAAATCCTTTATTCTAATACTTATCATAAAATGAAAAATCCAGCAAAATATATAAGTAGAAGCTTTTATGATTAGATCAAAGAAAGTTACTGTGACTGTTTCTACTTTCATATCTATATCAAATTATACACTTGATATACTTACAAATAATGTGACAAAATAGTTAATGTCAGTACAAGTTCCTAAATAAAAAATAAAATCTTTTATTTTTATAATGCATATAACTCAGAAATACATTCTTATAAAATCAAAATACTAAGGTATATGGATGGAAAGTCTATAATTTCTTTTTATTCCTGGACTTCTCTTTCCTTGGTATATTTCATTTTAGTATTTGGTGGATATTTGTTAAAAAACTTTTTTTTCTACAAATATATAAATAAACATGTACTAAATTGTCCTAAAATATAAATCTGTTTTTTTTTAATACTGGGGATAATTAAACCCAGGGATGCTTTACAAGTGAGCTACTTCCATATATATATATATATATATATATATATATATTTTTTTTTTTTTTTTTCTTTTTTAAATTTTGAGACAGAGTCTAACTAAATTGTTAAGGGTGGCCTCAAACTTGTGATGCTCCTGCCTCAGCCTCCTGATTTCCTGAGATTACAGGCATGTGGCACCATACCCAGCCAAAATGATCTTTTAAAGCTTAAATACTATGGTTACTGCTGCATGTTAACCCATTTTGTTCCATTTTCCCAGATATGGAGCACCTGCAAAAACTTGAATTGAGTAACAAATATACCAGATCATGGTAACTTTAAAATGATACCTGACTATTTATTATGTTCATGGAATTAAAAAGTTGGGACTTAATGGGTTGATAAGCTTGGATCTAAATTCTCTTTTTGATTTCTAAATAGTATTCAAAATTGTGACTATGGCAAACATTCAGCCACTCCTCTATTGATGAATAGCTTGTCTTCAAGTTTCCCTGTTATTTACACAGATGCAAGGACCATCATCAATTCCACTCCTCACTTCATCCATGGACTGGAGTTCCTTTGACCAGTGTTCTCTTCTTAGAGAATGTTTGTCCTACACCTAACTTAGAAAGATATTTTCCACTTGGGCTCTGTACAGCCAAAGATTCATAAGATCCCATGTGAGTCAACAACTCCTTTTCAAGGCAATTTGGCATGACCTTCCCACTTAATCTTTTTTTCTGGCTGCTCACTCTCCTTGGCCTGATTCTAGCATCATGTTCTTTCCATTTTTAGTTTTCAGAGCCCACTTTTGGCCCCTGGGTTTAAGGCTAGTTTAATCCACCTTCCCTTTCACTTTGGGATCAGATGTACACTTAGCTCTTGGTGCTGTGCACCTACCCATTTTCAGTCTGTCTGCAGCTGTGAGTGTGAGAATTCCTAAACTGACTCCTGTGAGTGCAACTGACACATTGATCTCTCGTCCTCTCTCTCGATCCAACATCTGAAAGATTCTCAATTTCATTCCTCATGAATCAACTATGAATGTAAGGTTTTTCTGTATTTTAGAATTTTATCTTATGTTAATTTCTCAGGAGTAGATTCACTTTGTAAGGGAGACATTTTAAAGATTTTGAGTCAGATCACTAAAGAGTTTTCAAAAGTATTCCCTGAAACTTATACATGTTGATTCATAATTATTAATTGTTTTAATTTCTCAATCATTAATCCTAAATATTTTCTCAATGTGTATGTCTATTTAATGTCCTATGAAGCTATTTTTTCAAGCTCTGCTCTGGAAATTTTCATATGTCTAGCTACATTATTATTATCAACAAGTACATAGTGTTATACTTATAAGGAATGTTAGACATATGTTAATGTGAATGAAAAATTCTATAATTTTTCTATGCTTAGATTACTCAGAGTTACTATTTGTTAGTTTAAAATAGAAAATCTATCTTCAGGTCTCTGTATCTCCTGTTTTCTAATTATTAAACTTAGTTTTTAGGTTTATTTATCATATTTCTGACTCCTAAATTTACATCTCCTACTTAAATTTGTATATTCAACTGTTCACTTGCATATCTAAATACCTCTATAGCACATTAATTTTAATGTCTAATGAACTGCTCACAATTTCCTCAAAACAAACTTTTTTCTTTTTCTCTCCCAATCTGCTCCTCCCATAGTTTTTTGCATCCCAGGTAAAGACTACTTCATGCTCAATCCAGAAATCTTGAAGTCAACCTTGAATCGTTCTTTTTCTTATACCACAACCCCAATCATCAAGAATAATGCTGAGATGTTTTCCTTCTCTTTCTCACTTCTTCTGTCACATCTCTCACAGGGATCTATGACTTGACCTCCAGTTGACCAAAGCAGTCACAGTGATTCATTAAAAACTCAATGCTGTTGATAACTTTCCTCTTCTCAAAACCACCAATGTATTCCCATCTCACTCTTATAAGATCCAAAGTTCTAAGAATAGCCTGCATGTCCCTACATGATTTTTGACTCTCAAGACTTCTCTGACCTTATCTTTGACTTTTCACCTGGTTCTCTGCACCAGACACATCGACCTCACTGCTGATGCTAAAATATTAGAAATTAAACCACAGATGATAGTCATGCCTCCTGGCTTTCATACTTCTCATTACTTCTGCCTTCAACACTCTTTCACATTCTTCACATCTTATTTAAATAATGGCATGAAGTCTTCTCTGAATATCCTATCTAAGCTGACTTCTTAAGGCTGAAGATGTAGCTCAATGATAGAGTGCTTAACTGGCATGCAAGAAGGTCGTGAATTCCATCCACAGCACCACAAAAAGTGAAATAAAATAGACTGAACTCTCAAATTCTCCATGTCTCTTTTTAAAATTTATTCTTCTTCTTAATATTCTTGACTTTTAAACATATTTATTTGTTTTTTTTGTCTTTTTTTCTCACTATAAGTGCCCCTAAGGCAAGGATTTTAGTCAGTTTTGCTTACTTTTCTCCAGCATCTAGAACAGAGTTTGAAACAGGAGAAACATGGTAATCAATTAGTTTATGAATAAATGATTCAATAAATTTATTATTCTTTCAATAAATTATAAATGTACGCATGCATATACATATATAGATATTCAAAGGTTATTTAAGATTAAATCAGCATTAGTCATGTAAATGGAATAAATCTATAGAGGTTTTAATTATTTCCCTGAGAAATACAAAAGAAAACCAAAACCCAGTGTTGATGAAGATACAGGGAAATCAGCACTTTCTTTCACTACTTTTAGGATAATTTATGGTCAAAAGCTTTTAAAAATGTACTTTTCTATAACACATCCATTATACGTAAAAAAATATGATCATAGTACTTGCAAATGCTTATCTTTGGTGACTTTAGGTCTATAATGGTTTCTAATTCTAATACATTTGGGAGAACTACTTGCTCTAAAAATATTAGTAAAAGTTATTTAATATTTAAGGTTAAGCATGATACAATTATTAAAAAATATTGTGAAAGATTAACTGATAACATGGAAAATCTTCCTTTATATTATTAAATGAGTCAAAACAAATTATAAATTAGTCTTTGAAATGTCATAGACCAACACTTTCTTTCTTGGTGGCTCTATTTAGTTATTCCAAATTTAACCTTACAATAGGTTAAAAAAAATTCCTCTCTCAAGCAGGCAGAATGGTCAGAAAGCATATCTGCAATGTCTTTGATGTCTGTAAGTTTTAGTAGCCTGACAAAATGTATGACCTATGCTGTGATTTGTTTTCCATTTTAATTAAAATTATTATTTACCAATAATGCAATTTCTAGATTAATCTACTTTGAGCATCAAACCTCTGGTCTTTTCCTAATCTTAATTGATACAGTTTTTTATGAATTGAGAAATGCTAAGTCAGTCTTTCCATATTATGTAACACAGTTGAGTTAACCTCATTTTTAAATCTCTCCATGCCTTGACTTCTAAAACATTTCATAGTTCTGGTTTCTCCCTCCCTGACCTTTCTATCTCTGGCTTCTTTTTTCCCCATTTATCCTTTATTATAAATTTCCCTCCAAATTTCATTCTTGATCTTTTCCCTTCTTTCTCTTTAATGGTAATAATAATTCACCAGTTTATTCACTCACTCATTGAAATATGTCTTCTTTCAACACATATTTATTGTTATTTAGACACTGGTTAGATTCTGGAATATAATTTCAAGTAAGTCAGATTCATTTAAATCACTCAAGGGATATAAAACCTAGAGATGATAATATGAATAATAATATACAACATTATGAAATGTATATTAAATTCTCACAAAACCTGATAAAGTAGATACTAATTTCACCCTTATTTTAAAACACAGGTTAGGGGAAAGGCATAGGATGACAATAGGCATGTCATTACAAAATTAACTAATGGAAACAGATGTGCTAAAAATAATTATGACATCAGAGACTATTACAGAATATTTATTCAGAGAATTAAAGAGTATAAAGGGAAAGTGACTTTTCGCTTAAGATGTGAAGGATGAGTAAGCATTAGGGAGTCAAGTCAGTGTGAGAAGACACACCTCTACATGGAGCGAGAATAGTCCATGGAAGAAAAATACTCTGAGATGGGAAGAAGAACAGTGTACTCCGGGGAGTGAAAAAAGTGAAAGTAGGCAAGTGTGCAGAGATATGGACATTCAAGGGGGTGACCAGATGCACAACCTGAGGGAAGATCAGTGGTGCATTATGGTGATTGTGGAGACAAAACAAACATACTGACTTGGTATATATCTAGAAATTGAGCCAGCAAAACCTATACATAAAGTGGTTGAGAAACCTGGTCAGGGGTGGGAGGAGTAGTAATTAAAAATGATTCTCAAAGTTTCTATCTTGAGCTATTATTCATATGGCAGGACCATTCGTTGAGAGCAGAAAAACAGAAAAGAATATATGAGTTCAGTAGCTCCTTGTACCACCTCTAGAACATCCAGTGTGCGGCTAGGATACTTGGTGTTTAAGGCAGCTTCCACATCTATTCTCTCATTCATTCATTGAATCATTGCACGTTATGAACCATACAATCTGCTGGTTGTGTGGAATGAAATGGTGTCAAGATGGGCCTCAGAAGAAGCCTATGACCTGGACCTGTGGTGCTGAGAATCAAGGCTCTGAGGGGAAAGCCACTGCTTTATTTTTCTTATGCAACCTCAAAAGGGGAAAAATAAAGATGTTTCTAGAAGTGAAGGAAGAAAGTGGAAGCTGAATCCAGTTGCTACTGAATTAACTTGTGCCTCTGGAGTGAACAGCCACTGTTGGAGCAAATACATACTGACTTGGTATATATCAAGTTGAGTGTGACACAACCAACAGGTATTATCACAAAGGATCAAGGCTTTGCCTCTCTCCCCACCTTCCAAGGAGCTAGAACACCCATTATTTATGGGAACTGAAATACACTGTTAAATAAGAATCAAGTTTGCAGAGTTTCAGCTTCAGAATCAGTGCGGTAAGAAGCTTGGGGTTGAAGATGAGAGGCAATAGCTTCACTCTCTTGCTATCGTGATACTCTTACATTTCTATTTCCAGCACAGAAACATTATCCAGCCTCAGACTTACTTATCTAACTGCCTACTCAGGATCCATGCTTGGATGTCAAAGAGAAATTTTCCATAACATATTCAAAGATGAATATCTGATATGCTTCTCCCACATTCTTAGTCAAATGTCTGTGCATTCTTTTATTTTGGGGGATAAAAACCTTGACTTCATTCTTGATTTGTGTTTCTCTGACTCCTTCATATACAATCCATCAAAAAATCATGCTAGTTTTACCTTCACAATATGTTCTCACCAGCTCTAAGCCATTTTGATATTTTACTTGGATAATTGAAATAGCCACTTATTTCACATCTCCTTCTTCTGACCTTGCTCCTATCTCCCAAGAGCCAACTACTTATTTTAAAACACAAGTCAGATCACTTTAGTCCTCTTCTCAAAATCTTTCAAAGATGTTTTGCCTCAGTTCAAATAAAAGCTAACATGTCTTCAATGATCTGCAAGACTATAAATAACCTTTCTAATCCATTCTCTCTCTACCCTAATCCCTTGTTTTGCTCCCCCCTCCCCAGAAGGGATAACATTTGCATGTCATATACTTTTCTCTTTTAAGTTCCTTTGACTGTTGCTATTATTACTATCTGAAATGTCTTTCTAGAATAGTGCCCGGCATACTTAATCACTTAATACAAAGCTAATTGCTGAATTGAGGTGTCAGAAAGGCTTCCCCCAAAAGTAACATTCTGTACAAGATAAGTAAGTGTAATATGAATTAAGGGTAGAAGATAACTAGGCTTCTTGAGGTCCATCTCCACACAAATAAATAAGTGTAATATGAATTAATGGTAGAAGATAACTAGGGTAGATTTTCTGGCAGAAGGAACAGCATATGCAAAGACCAGGAGGTGGAAGTGAGCATCTCCTCTGTATATTTAAGGCATGTACATAGGAGAAAGTCACAAATTAAAGCTGGAGAAAAAAAGAGAAACAATATTTTATGAGTGATAAAATTAATATTTGATAATACGTGCTATACTTTT
This sequence comes from Marmota monax, assembly GCF_021218885.2. Classification (NCBI taxonomy): domain Eukaryota; kingdom Metazoa; phylum Chordata; class Mammalia; order Rodentia; family Sciuridae; genus Marmota; species Marmota monax. The sequence goes on along the minus strand of NW_026695208.1, from coordinate 1,821,947 downwards.
TTAATATTACTTTTATTTATTTCATTATCATTCTACTAGATAACTAAGTCTTTAAATACTTGAAGTATTCTGTAGTCCCTTTTCATTTATTGAATCATCGGGTCCTTTAAATCTAATGATATCTCTTTTCATTGTTTGATCATTTATTTATTTATTTACTTTTACCATCACTTTAATTTGAGCATGCATTTTTAAATTAATTAATTAATTAATTAATTAATTATTCTAATTTGTTGTATATGACAGCAGAATGCATTAGAGATCATATTACACATATAGAGCACAATTTTTCATGTCTCTGGTTGTATATAAAGTATATTCACACCATTTGTGTCTTCATACATGTATTCAGGGTAATGGTGTTCATCTCATTTCAATCTTCTCTACTTCCATGCCCCCTTATTTTCCCCTCCCACCCCTCTGCCCTAAGTAGACTTCATCTAATCCTCTCATGATCCTCCTCCCAACCCCACTATAAATCAGCCTCCTTACATCAGAGAAAAAATTTGGCATTTTTTGAAGGGGGGGATTGGCTAACTTTCTTAGCATTATATTCTGCAATGTCATCCATTTACCTGCAAATGCCATAATTTTTTTCTCTTTCATTGCTGAGTAATATTCCATTGTGTATATATACCACATTATTTTTATCCATTCATCTACTGAAAGGCATTTAGGTTGGTTCCATAGTTTGGCTATTGTGAATTGTGCTGCTATAAACATTGATGTGGCTATGTCCCTGTAGTATGCTGTTTTAAGTCCTTTAGATGGAGGAGCGGGATAGCTGAGTCAAAACGTGGTTCCATTGTCAGTTTTCCAAGAAATCTCCATACTGCTTTCCATATTGGTTGCACTATTTTGCAGTCCTACAGCAATGCATTAGTGTGCCTTCTTCCATACATGCTCTCCAATTCTTATTGTTTGTGTTCTTAATAGCTGCCATTCTGACTGGAGTAAGATAAAATCTTAGAATAGTCTTGATTTGCATTTCTCTAATTGCTAGAGATGTTGAACATTTTTTCAAATATTTGTTGATTGATTGTATATCCTCTTCTGAGAAGTGTCTGTTCAGTTCCTTTGTGCATTTATTGATTGGGTTGTTTTTTTTTTTTTTTTTTTTGGTATTTAGGTATTTAGATTTTTGAGTTCTTTATATACCCTAAAGATTAGTGCTCTATCTGATGTGTGTGTGGCAAAAATTTGTTCCCAAGCTGTCAGCTCTCTATTCACCTCACTGTTTGTTTCTTTTGCTGAGAAGAAGCTTTTTAGTTTGATTCCATCCCATTTATTAATTCTTGATTTTAATTATTACGCTATAGGAGTCTTATTAAGAAACTAGGGGTTTAATCTCATATGATGGAGATTTGGGCCTATTTTTTCTCTATTAGATGCAGGGTTTCTGGATGAATTCCTAGGTCCTTGATCCACTTTGAATTGAGTTTTGTGCATGGTGAAATATAGGGGTTTAATTTCATTTTGTTGCATATGGATTTTCCATTTTCCCAGCACCATTTGTTGAAGAGGCTATCTTTTCTCGAATGTATGCTTTTGGTACCTTTGTCTAATATAAGATAACTGTAATTATGTGTGTTAGTATCTGTGTCCTCTATTCTGTACCATTAGTCTACCAGTCTGTTTTGATGCCAATACCATGCTGTGTTTGTTACTATTGCTCTGTAGTATAGGTCTGGTATAGTGATGCCATTTCTTCATTCTTCCTGCTAAGGATTGCTTTATCTATTCTGGGTCTCTTATTTTTCCAGAAGAATTTCATGATTGCTTTTTCTATTTCTATAAGAAATACCATTGGAATTTTGATTGGAATTGCATTAAATCTGTATAATGCTTTTGGTAGTATGGCCATTTTGACAACACTAATTCTGCCTATCCAAGAAGAGAGAGAGACCTTTCCATCTTTTAAGTTCTTTTTAAATTTCTTGTTTAGTGTTCTATAGTTTTCATTGTAGAAGTCTTTCATCTCTTTTTTTAGGTTGATTCCCAAGCAATTTATTTATTTATTTATTTGTTTGTTTGTTTATTGAGGCGACTGTGAATGGGATAGTTTTCCTTGTCTCCCTTTCGGAGGATTTGTCTCTGATATACAGAAATGCCTTTGATTTTGGGTGTTGATTTGTATCCCGCTACTTTGCTGCTACTTTTTTCTCCTAGAGCATTTTAGTAACGCTGAGATTCACTGCTTTTCCTTCTTCATTCAAAGGACATGCAAATACTTCTAATGGATTTTTTTTTCCTGAAGACCATCTTTAATTCTTTGTGCATGAGCTCATTAGACTTCAGTAACTTTCTGCTCCCTACAGAAGTAAGTCAAAACTCCTGATCTCAGCCTTCCAGTTCTATCAGCAAACATTCTCAACCTACATATCTGACATTACTTCTATACCCATGCTAGAACTATATATATATTCCAACAAAATTACTAATACAATTTATAACATTACATATTCCAGCAATGAAGCCAGGCACATTTATTGAAGACATCCATGCCTTGTGTTGTTTGTAATATTTGAATGCCCTTTTCCCACTTCCATCTTTTGAACTGCTTAATAATCTTAAGATCCTTCTCACGTAGCCTCCTAGTTACTCTTAAGGACAATCTTTGATCTCTCTAAATGAAAGTAACATTAGAATCTTTGAATCCCTGTAGTATTTTATTTATCTTTTCTACCCACACTGAATTCTGTTATTAAAAAGTTATTTATTTTATTGATTAAAAACTTAGTAAGCATAAAATCATATGGCAATAAAGTTTCAAAGTGAAGGCAAGACTTCATTTTTGCCATTATAATTATTATATGTATTAATTTTTTCATCTTACCCCTCACTGTAAGTCTAAATGTCCATTCAAACAGGTAATTAGTTACTCATTATCTTAGTATTGAGGTGTTTATCACCATTATGTAGATACATAAAATAAACTAATGAATATAGTTTACATTAGTTTTCCTGTGGCTGCATGCCTTAGATTAAAATGATATATATATATATATATATTTAAATAAATTAGAGAATTACTTGTTTCAAAGTCTTATTCTTAGAAGTACTATGTTTTGTGTGTTGTATTTATGATGAGAGCAAGTGAATCTTTCTAATAGGTCATTCGTCCTTACCTGTCTGGAAGAGTATGGGGGAAAATAGTTTGAAAAACAGTTGTTACCACCTGGAAATCACATTATATTTACATGGGCAGCTTTTGAACATCTCAATGCCTAGGAAACATCCTAAATCAATTATATAAGAATCTTTGGACTTTACCAAGATTAGAAACATCCAAGGAGCTTCAAAAATTGTAGCTAGATATTCCTAGCAATTTAGATTTAGTTGTCCTGAGGCTGAGATCAGGCATCTATATTTTTAAAAATCTCCCATAGATATTATAATATTTAGATAGGGATAAGAATTCTGTAAAAAGATTCCTATTCATTTATTTGGAAGATGTGTTGAATTATTTCAAATTATTATTTAGCTCTATCTTAAATAATTTTACTGAATGGAAATAGAGCACCTTGGAGAGTTTATTTAGTCTTTCTGCTTAGAAGTAATTTCTATAATTACAACTGGTTTTATACCATATGTTAAAAAAATAATACCCTTCACAGAGAATTACTCATTGATTCATTTATTTTAATTAAAAATCATTTTGCTTTTCTAAATTGTTTAGCATTAAAATTAGACATATGACCTAATTAATTTAATGAGTCATTATGTTCTAATAATTAAGTGAAATGCCATTCCTCCTTCTTGATCTTAAATACCAAAGAATTACACAGATCTAAAATGAGCAATGAAGTACTGCCCCTGAACAATGTTTATAGGAAAGTCCTAAAACACATGGCTAATGTCAACTAATAATTGGTGTGACGATTACAATGCTGAACTATTACACTGCAATAAGCTAATTTAATCTATTTAAATTCTTGTGTTTTAATAACATTTTCACTGGTACTACCATATATTGTATAGTGCATTAAGAAACATCTGAAATCCTTCTTATAATTGTACTGATAATAAGAAGAGAGTCTCACTTTAACTAAAAAATGATTTTGAACTATTGATGTCTATATATAATACACATTTCTACAAAATTTATTATATATCTACACATATATATGATAGGACCCATGTTGTACAAAAAAATCTTTGTGTTTACATATTACAGCATTCCTCAATAAGAACTACTGGTGATCTTTGAAAATATGCCCTGAACACAATCATTTATTATATTTCCACTGTCAACATTCTAATTCAATGCTCTATTATCTATCTGAACTCCTGTATATTCTACTATCTTGTCTCCCTACCCCTCCTGTTTGCCTCTGTAATATATCCTTTCACCCACACTAGCTACAGCAATATTTTAGCAGTACAAATCAGGTCATGTACTTGTGTTCTTTATAAATCTACAGTGGCTTCATACCAAATTAGAATAAATTTTCACCACAGTTTAAATAGAAGCTTCTACCTGTCTTTTGTCTGCCCATGTTACTTACCCTCTCATCACTATACTTTAGTGACACTGATATTTCTTTCTGTTCATCACATACACCAGAGCATTTGCAACAGATCTCATCCCTATTTGGAATGATATTTGTGAGGATCCTAGTGTGCTCACTGCAGTACCACAATAGTTGGCTAACAGAAGCTGACTTTCACAAACTATAGCACTTACCCCCTCCAAAAACAAAACAAAAAACACTTCACTAATGATCAGTAAAACATACAAAGAAAATGTAGGCACAAACATCATACTGCAACATTTGTTTCTGGGATGGCCAACGGAAATCAGAGGTGTGTGATTCATTTGTTTCACAAGATAAAATAGAAACTCAAAGAGCTATATAAGATTAAAAAAATTGCATTTGTAGTTCAAACCTTCTCAAAAATAAATTTCTGGGTCCAGATATCTACCAACCATTTATAGAAGAAATGACAATGAATCTGCACAATCTCTGCCAGAAAATTAAATATAAGGCTATCCTTCCCAATTCATAAGTTTGGAATCACCTTGACACAAAAATCATACAAAGATAACAGATATAAAAGAAAGTTGCAGACATATCTCTGTTCTGAATACAGATGCAAAAATTCTCAACAATATATAATATAATCACTGATACATAAAAAGTAATGTACCATGACCAAGTGGGATTGGACATGATTTGAGAATATAACTCAGTATTACATAATTAATCAGTGTAATTCACCATATTTTAATAGTCTAAAGGACATAAGCTATATGATTCTTATCAATTGATGCAAAAATCAGTTGATAAAAGCCAATTCTTGTGCAAGATGAACTCTTAGTCAACTAGAAATAGAAGGTAATAATAAAAGTACCTGCAAAACAAGATAAATAAAAACCTGCAGTGAAATTATGATTCCTGATGAAATTGAAATGATTCTCCCTAACATGAAAAAAAGACATAATTTCATCACTTCTATTCAACACAGTATTAGAAGTTTTGCTTTGTGTTATATAGCAGAAAAGGGAAAGTAAGAAGTATACATATTAGAAAAAAAGAAATATTAATTTTGCCTATTCATGAGCATGGGAGATATTTCTATCTTCTAAATTCTTTTTCAATTTCTTTCTTTAGTGTTCTGTAGTTTTCATTGTACAGGTCTTTCACCTCTTTTGTTAAGTTGATTTCCAAGTTCTGTCAAAATGGCCATACTACCCAAAGCGCTGTATGGATTCTATGTGATTCCAATTAAAATCCCATCATTATTCCTTATAAAAATAGAAAAAGCATTCATGAAATTCATTTGGAAAAAATAAGAGACCCAGAATAGCCAAAGCAATCCTTATCAAGAAGAGTGAAGCAGGAAGCATCATAATACCAGATCTTAAACTATACTACAAAGCTATAGTAACAAAAACAGCATAGTATTGGCACCAAAATAGACTGGTAGACCAATGGTACAGAATAGAAGACACAGAGACAAACCCACATAAATACAGTTATCTCATAATAGACAAAGGCCCCAAAACATATCCTGAAGAAACAATAGCCTCCTTTACAAATGGTGCTGGGAGAACTGGAAACCAATATGCAGTAAAATGAAGATAAACTCCTATCTCTCACAGTGCAAAAATTCAATTCAAAGTGGATTAAAGACCTAGGAATTCAATCAGAGACCCTGCACCTAATAGAGAAAAAAGTAGGCCCAAATCTTCATTATATTGGATTAGGCCATGTCTTCTTTAACAAGACTCCTAAAGTGCAAGAAATAAAATCAAGAATTAATAAATGGGATAGACTCAAACTAAAAAGCTTCTTCTCAGCAAAAGAAGCAATTGATGAGGTAAAAAGAGAGCCTACACTTTGGAAGCAAATTTTTGCCACATGCAGATCAGATACAGCACTAATCTCCAGGATATATAAAGAACTCAAAAAACTTAACACCAAAAAAAACAAACAACCCAATCAATAAATGGGCTAAGGAGCTGCACAGATATTTCTCAGAAGAAGATATACAATTAATCAACAAATATATAAAAAAATGTTCAATATCTCTAGTAGAGAAATGCCCATCAAAACTACTCTAAGATTTCATCTCACACCAGTCATAGTCATAATGGCAGTTATTAATAATATGGACAACAACAAATAAAATTCTATTTTCAGATAACTTAATTATGCATTTAATCCTCTGTACTCTATTAAGAAACTAGAACTACTGAATTCAAATAGGTCAACACACAGATGGACATGCTAATTATCCCGGGTCAGTCTCGACTCATTGCATACCTGAACAAATCATCACATTATACTTCTTAAATATGTAAAAATATTGTGTCAATAAAAAGTCTCAATCATATATCATAATAATAGTGTGGAGAAAATAGAATAAAAATAAATGAAATAACATTTTAAATAATCAAAAAATGGAATAAGTATCTACCTAAAAATGTAGACTACAGACTAAAAATTAGAAAATAGGTATAAAAAATTAAAGTGGACTTAAACGTATGAGAAATATTCTCTATTGAGAAATGCAGTGTTTAAGGACTTGAAGATTCAACATACTAAAGTTGTCAATTATTCTTAAATTATTCTATAGTTTTAACATAATTCCTATCAAAATTCCAGTAGCTAGTATTTTCAAATATAGACAAGCTATTTTAAAATTCATATGAAGATATAAAAGAGACAGGATAGCTAAAAAGATATTTTGAGAAAGAAGACTAAAGTTGAAGGAATCATACAACCTAGTTTTAAGATGTTATTATAACCACAGTAACAAGACAGTATGGTATTGAAGGAGGGACAGACACATAAATCAATGAAACAGACTAGAGACACTAAAAATAGACCAACAAAAACATATTATGATGGTTTTTGACAAGCAAACAAAAGTAAAAAGAAAGGATAATATTTTTAATATATGATTTGAAATAATCAATTTTTAGTACAGAAGACTGAATTCAAGAGTGATCTATCACTGAGCTACATCCTATGCTCATTTATTTTACTTTTTATCTTGAGACAGGGTCTCACTAAGTTTCCCAGGCTGGCCTCATATTTGCAATCCTCCTGCCCCAGCCTCCTGAGATTACAGGTTGTATGCTACCGTGCCCAGCACTTTAACTTTATAAGCAAAATATGAATCTAACATGAACTTCGCCTTATATAAAAATTAATTTAAGTAGGTAGTAGATGTAATTTTAAAACTTTAAACTATAAATATTTTAGACAAAACAACAAAAACTCTTTTTGAAATAGGATTAAATGAAGATATGAACCCAAAAGTATGATCCATGAAACAAGAACAAAAAAATATATTGGAAGTTCACCAAAATTAAGTATTACTATTATTATTATTTTTTGTGAAACACTTTGTTAAGAGGACAATAATTTAAGCCACAAACTAGAAAATAACATTAGCAAAACACTTAATAAGCCAAAAGACTTCTATTTAGGAATGCATGGACAAAAGATATTTCACCAAAAATAATATGTGGATGCGAAATAAGATACATACAGAAAACATTCAATTTAGCTATATAAAGAAACAAGCTCTTGATACACACATATCAACTAGGATGGGTCTAAAGGGCATAAAGTTGTGTGTGAAAAATTCTATCTTGAACTGTTCTAATTGTATGATTGCATTCACATAACACTTTAAATATGACAAAATTATATTGATGGAGAACAGCCAGCCAGGATGTAGGATTAAGGCAGGTTTCTTACTAAAAGGAAAAGCAAGAATTTATTTTTGGTGATGAAACAGGTTTTTCTCATGTCTGTGGTGGTGGTTAAACAAATCTGTACATGAAATAAAATTTCACCACATTATCACTGAAAAAGAAAAAAGAACAAATGTGAGTATGTGTAATAATTGGTAAATCTATGTACAGTTTGTAATTTTACTTATCACATTGTACCAATGTCCATTTCCTGGCTTTGAAAATAGATTATGGCTATTTTAAATGTTGCCACTGGTAAAAGATGGATGAGCATTATGTAAACATTCTACTATCTTTGCAACTTTGAGTCTTAAATATTTGCAAATAAAAATTAACAAAAATAGAACACCCGCTATGATGAAGATTATTCTGTGGGCTAGAAATGCAGAGGGATCATTGCAGTAAAGCAACACTTGGTCTTTGAAACAGGAAACTTGAAAGTAAAAGTGAGTTTGAGAGTGTCGTCTATAGAAACATAGATATAAGTACAAGGACAGAGTTGGATAGAATTAAATATTAGAGCAGAGTATGATTATATAGATTTGGAAGTCATCAGTATAGGGTAAAATAATCAAGAGAAAATGTTGCAAAACAAAACCCAGAAAGGAATCCTAATGATCTCTGGGCCTGTCCTCTTCAGCTACACAGGTGTACTATGTAGTGGTGCTTTCTTTTCTTCCTTAAAAACATCAGAGCATTGCTGGGGTCATAATGGTAAAAGTAAAATAAATATGTGATTTGAACCTGGTGTAAACAATACTAGAAGGGCCATTGGAAAATGGGAAGAAGGACACCTAATTTAAAGTCATTAAAATTCAAATTCTGTGCAAACACTGCAGTGTTAGCCAAACTAGACAAACCTGCAGCCAGATTCTACTAATAGCTGCTGGTTTGCAATTATGGGGCATGTGGTTTGACTAGTTTATTAATCTTTGAATAAATGATGACACATTAACAGCTGATATGTTACCCTTCTAAAGAATTTACCTTTTGTAAAAGGGTTTTGTGAGATGCAATAGTTTCAGCAAATGAGAATTTAGTACAAAGGAGAATTGGAAGGTATTATGAGAATTTCTTCAAGCAATGCTCGGTAAATTACAATACAGAGAACAAGTCATGTGAAAAGTTGACCTTTGTTTAAAAGATATGCCCATATAACACAAAATAAAAGTGACCTTTGGAAATTCTTTGTTTATTTGATCAAAATCTGTTAATTTTTAGTGCATCATTGTTGAGTAACATCAGAAATGTCATATAAATACAGACATAGCTTCTTCATTAAATATATTAATTTTGAATATACAGATTTTTGTTTATCAGTTCAGATAGAAAATTAATCAAATAACAAGGGTTTGAGTCATGGAGCATAGATAAGTAAGTTTTGCAATTATGATTGGATTCAGACACTTCACATATTATGTTAATATTAGTAATTCAGGTGACTAAGTAATTTGAAATAAATTATTTCTACAGTCAGTCCGACACTGATAACAAAGCAGAGGTTGGAAGAAAGTTATTTATTGAAGGAGATCAGATTATAATAAGTGTTTAATGGCACCATAATAACATATACTGTATTGTCAATTGTAGATGATAATGAGACTAAACCTGAATGCAGGAGTGGCTCATTGATAAATTCTCTACCCTGGTTTACAAAGCTCTGTTTGATTTGACCTGTGTCTATATTTCCAAGCATATTTGCTCTTTCTCATCTAGTATATTTTAGTTATATGACTTTGGGGTTTTTTGTCATTTATTAAAGCAAACATTTCTTATTTAGAATCTTTACCTGAACAGTTTTTTCTGTCTGAGATGGATGCTCATTTGCCAGATATTTGAATTCTTTATACCTTCTTATCATTGAGATTATTGCTGAGATATTACCCACTCAATAGTCTTAAATAGTTAATAATTTCTATAACATGATATTTTCATTATCTGCATGGGTCCCTAGCTTCTCTTTTTGTTGTTGTTGTTTTAATTGTTCTTGTGTGGTCTCTCTTGCATCTTCACAAATCAGCTTCAGGAGAGTTCACGGATTAAAAAAAAAATAAAAGCTTTCTGTTGTGAGCTGAATTAAGATTCCCATACTCTAATATAAAGTACCTGTGAACATTACCTCCTACAGAAAAAGGTGGTGTGTGGCAAAAAATCTTCAGAGGAGGAGCTGATTTTATATTGTCTGGGTGACAGATACAGAGGGAGCTTTACAACACACAAAGAGAAGGTGATATGAAGATGGGGGCAGAGACAGGATGCCAAGGCATGTCAGGAGACCTTAGAATCTAGAAGCAGCACATAATGCTTCTCCCTGGAAGCCTCTATAATGATTATATTTCTCCACGGTACTTCTTTTATTCCTTTTCAACCAAAAAACAAACTTAGAAGCGCTCAGGGAAAGAATATTGTTTACTCAGGAATCAATAGGGAATTTGCCAACTGTAGGATGGACATGCTATGGAGACCATTGGCAGGACACAGGTGAAACCAGGATGCAGAGAAACCTAAAAGTTTTAAAAGGCAAGATGAAGAGGATTGCATAAACTGTTTCTGAAACAATAATTCTCGACTAGCAGAATTAATAACAAGGAAGGCTTCAGTCCAAGGTTAAATAGGCAGTTACTGGGCAAATTTCTTGCATAAGTGTTCTTTGTGAAAAGGACAGTGGCTTTTCTGCAAGGCTGTGGCTTTGATAGAGTCTCTTGTGATAGTTCTTTATATCATACATACATGGAAAAAGCTCCTTCCCCATAAATTCCTGGTCTATTTAACATTTTATTTATTTGCTCATTTGTGTTTGATACAAGTGCCTCCATTTTAATTATGATAACTCTCACATCCTCTTTCCATATAACATCTGTTCAAAGGATATCGTTATATCTACTTCATGCTTAAGGAGTGGTGACTTATATTCTAATTCCTTATGGGATAAAAAGCTATATAAATTACTTGGAATTTCCCAGAGATTTGCCTGTTATTCCAGATTTGTTTATTTATTTAATTATTTTTAATAATGTATTATGGAATAATTGATATTTGATACCTTGGTTAAAATCCACTACTGTTTTATAAATGGTCAGTTTTTCCCATTTTGATATTAGGAGGTCTTGCAGTTGACTCATATATCCCCTTGATACTCTCACATTAGTGTGTGTGTGTGTGTGTGTGTGTGTATTTATTTAGCATTTCTTTACTTTCTGTCATGACAAGATATTCCATGCTTATCTTATATATTTTTTGCCCCATTTTAAGAGTCAGTCATTTTCCCAAAGACCCCTGATTCCTTTTATTGTAAAATAATATTAAATCCAAGTTCTAAGTAATAAGAGTGTTTATTTCTACTGTGGAATCGTTACCTTCAGGCCCTCTTAGCTACTAAAGCTTATCTACCAGCAAAACTTCCTTTGCAAGAGGACCATTATTTTCTAACAAAGAAGACAGAAGATAATTCCACCAGATAAGAGGGATCAGGGAAAAGTGGAGCTTCCAGGTTCTCAACTATATCTAATCAATTATGCTCATTCTGAATCTAAGAGGAATATTCTTTCTTCATGACTTTGGCTTGGGAAACTGAGAAATCAACCTTCTGTGAAGCTCCACTGGATTTCATCACTAATTTCTGAACCTGGTCCTATGCTTTGACTGCCTACCAGTGGTAAATTGACTCCTTATATTTTGCCAGGAGTCTCTATGCCTTTCATATTTTGACTTTAATTGATAATCCCCTGTAATTGTCACTCTTAATTAAATTAAATTAAAAAATGGTTAATTAAAAAGTGGTTCTCAGTTAAAGTCTATTCATTTCATACTGCTCATACCTACTATTTTCTACATGTCATTAAGTTCCAGAAGTAATTATATAGCATATGTTCTCTTTCACCAGTGATGCAGTACTACTGGTGACAGTTTTAACAATTGAGACACATCAAAGTTAATTTATTCTCTATTTACCACTAGCAATGGAGTCGCCATTGTCAGATGGACTGAGCATTTTTATGCAGTCTTAAATTCCTATTTTAGAGTCTGCTTTCAAGGACCTCTTCTCATACTAACTGAATTAGACTGAGATCCCTCGATATACACTCTGTAGATGTAGATACAATGTTAAGTGCAGAATGTGTGTTGGAGAATGTTTTGGGGACAGATATCTATAATGAATCAGGGAAAGCAGTACTGGGCAGAAAAAGAAGTCAACACATAACATAGTTTTATTGTAGCTATTGAGCTAGGATGGCCCTTGAGAGTTCTTCTAGCCTGAGATAAAGAAGCTGAATATTTGTATTCTTGCATTTCACTCATTGAATGCGGTTTCTCTCCAGGGAGGAAGATAATTTCAGAAAATGGAGTTCTCTGTGGCCAAAGGCAATGCCAAGGGAGGGATTCAGCTATGAGCTGTCAGCAGCAGACATTCTCAGCAACTAGGAGATGTGAGATTATCAGAGTATCAATCAGCTACTGTATAAGCAGAAAAATTTACAAATGTATGTATACGCATTGGTACACATAATATGTGGATTATCCATATAACTACCATCAATTTTAAGAACTATGACACTGTAGAACTGAAGAAATCTTCAGATGTCCTGTTACCTAACTCCATTTCCTAATTACTAACTCTATTTCCATGATACTAATCATGACCCAATTCTAATACCATAGTTTAGTTTTGCCTGCTTTTAAACTTCATATAAATAGAATCAAAACAGTATTTGTGTTTTAAATTATGTCTCCCAATGGTTGTGGAATCTATCCATGTAATTGTGTGCATCAGTAGTTCACAAAACACATTGTTGTCTAATACTCCTTTGCATGAACATATCACAATTTATTATTCTAAGGTTGATTGACATTTTAACTCTACAGTGTTTTCACAGTTAACAATAATGCTGCTATGAACAAATTCACACATATGCTTCAGTGAAAGTATGTATGCATGTAATTTTATTACAGAAGAGTGAAACTGATGGCCTCTAACAGATTTAATAGATATCTTCAGGATTTTTTCTGAAGAAGTCTTACCGATATCTACTTCCACTAGAAGAGAATGAATGCTTCAGTTAACCAACATCGTCTCCTCCCTTACACTTAGTATAACCAGGGTTCTCTTTAGCTTATTATTTTATCTTGACCATTTTTACAAGATGTGAAATAGAAACTCATTATAGGGTAAGTTATCCATGATAAGTTGCCTTAAGAATTTATAGTGATATTTGAACTAAAATTCATTTGACTTCTTTCCTGCTACATTATTTCCTCATTCTAAATCATACAAAGATGATAGGATTTAGTTAGACTATAATTGTTTATTTTATCTCATAAGCAAAATAGTCTCAGATAAGAGTACAATATTGCCACTTATATGGCTACTGAACATATTTATTTTTATGTCTTCACATTGTATACTGCCATGCATTTATAAACAAATTATCAGAGTACATAGTAATTGCATACTATATTATATTTCTTGTAGCACTCATTGCATCTTAACTCTATTGCAACCATGTATTTATTATTCATAATCAGTCTTTATATCCATGTCTCTCTGCTCATTTTGGTTGCCTATAGGTTATTTTGTGCAAGATTTCTCGGGAAATGCTCATAGAAACAATATTCTTTAAATTCTTAAGTATTTGATAACAGATTGCCTATGTTCTTCATATTTGAAAGTAGATTATTTTAGATATAAAACATTGGCTCATAAATTCTTTCTTTGTATTAAACATACTTTTTCATTTGTTTCTTTCAAGTGTTCCTTGAAATTCTTATGATAATCTAATAACTTTCCCATATGTACTAAATGTAATACTTTCTAGAAGATGTTTTTTTTAAATTGGGTAATAATTTTCTTTAAATATGTAATGGTGCTGGTGATTCTGGGGCATTTTTCTCAGGTTCATGATTTGCTATTTCAACATATAGTTTCAAATATTTTTATTAGTATTATTTTAGGAAGTTATCTAGTTTGGGTTTTCACTTCTAGAACTATTACTTTCACTTTCTATCTTCAATATTTTTTAATGATTTTTATCTCTTTTTTCCAAATATATATTTGTACCTAATATTTTAAAGAGCTTTTCTCTTTTCTGCATTTATACAAATATCATCTTTAATTTTGTGGTTTTTTACTACTAATAATTATTTTCATCTTTGTTTCTTTCCTGAGGATTGACATTTCACTTCTAAACATTTTTATTTATGCTATGCTGTTCTTTCATGTCTTTGTATCATTTCTTGATGTCCTGTGGGCAAGTTCTTGAATATGCTCTCATTATCTGAAGGGCTCCTTACTATTTTTCTTATTCTTTTTCTTAATAATTTTGTTTGGAGCATTTTTGTGTAAAATTCTTTGCACATTTCAATAAAGCTCTAGTTCCAGCATATGCCTACCATTTCTTTTCTCTGTAATGTTCAAATGGTTGGCAGCAAATTTTCTGAAATAATCTAATTCAAGGATCCTCCCCAAATTTGGTTTATATCTTTGGTTCCCCACACCCTTGTCTCTACTGTTCCTGTCTTCCTCTATGTTTCTATGTATATTTAACTTCCAGAATTTTTTTTTCACTCTGAGGTCTTGTCTCCAAAGGAAGTGTGAGTGAATCAGTTATTTTTTCTTGTAATTTCATAGGTGCTAAACTGCTCCAGCAGTTAAATATCATTTCATTTTGACACATCTGATTATCTCTTGGAAGACACTAGTGAGGTTAATGGATTATTATTGTAGAAATGTGAAAATTTTTTCAAATATATATATATATATATACACATACATACATACACACACAATTCTTTCAAGATATTTTGTGCCAGTTCATACCCTATTTCACGGAATAGCATATTACATCTCACCACACCTAGGCAGGCACTGCATATAATCCTTCCTCTGTAAATTTAATAGATGAAAGGTGCTTTCTCATTGTTGTTTGAACTTGTATTTCAATTTCTCTTTTCAAAAATACACAAAAAATTGCTTATCTGCCTAAGTAATAAGGATGTTTATGAGTTGTTTCTCTTTAATATTTAGAAACAATATCATATGCTTGGTTAGAAAACAGCAAAGAAATTATAGCAAGTCTTGGATATCAGATAAGGCATCAAAACCTAGACTGATTGTGACTATTTTTTTTTTCATTATTCATGTCAGAACTAAAGGATTCTCCAGGTTCTTGTCATTATGCTGTTCTTGCTGCTAATTTTGTCCACTCTTTTCTCCGTGGTGATGTTCCTTAATTCCTCTATGGATTCAGTGCAGTTTCTTTTTTGTGCCACCTAATATTTTTAACACTAACTGCCATTCATCTACTGCTGAACCAAACCCCAGTACACATTCACACTCATAGATACCTTATTTTCTAAGAGAAAATAGTTTGTACTTTCAACTCTAGATACATGAAAATCCTAAGATACAATCTAAAGTATTATAATCACTCCTGGTTCTCTGAAAGTTTCATTTTGCAGATCAAAAGAATATAATATAAAACATAATAATGTATCTCAAGCAGGATAAAAAGGAGATCGAGTGTTGTGTCTATGCTACCAGGACATCAAGAATAGGTAAATTTCAATTTATTCAAAATTATTGTTCAGATACTGAGCTTGGTACTTTTAATAGCACTCTGCAACCAGTCTTCAGAGTAATAATTCAATGGAGTAAAATTATTGTTTTCATTTTACAGATATGGAAACTGAGACTTAGAAATTGTGTGAATTTCCCAAGGATACAGTGGTATTAAGTTACAGCTAATATATATAACAAGCTGGAAAATGAGCTTAGACTTATCTGACTCCAGTCTATGCTTTTTGCCCTCATACTATCAAAGCACATTTGTGTGTGTGTGTGTGTGTGTGTGTGTGTGTGTGGTGTTGGGGATCAAACCCAGGGCCTTGTGCATGTGAGGCAAGGACTCTACCAACTGAGCTATATCCTCAGCCCACATGAATCATTGTCTGTGATGCCTTTGTTTAGGATGCTATTTGGGCTTTGCTCCAGGGGTGTCTCTTGTTTTAGCTTATTATACTTTGAAGAATTAAACAAATTCTTTTAAAATGCCTTTTTCCCTCTTTAACTGTCTCAAAAGTGTAAGAATCTTTCCAATATCCCTCACTGAGAAAATTGAGACAGATTCTAAATAAGTAAAATTTAAAATCTAAATGCCAACTTTTCTTTTAAAAAGAAGTATATACAGGAGGGTGGGGAGAAAGAGAGTCTAGACTTGGAAGATTATTAAAATTACTTATTAGACTGTATTTTATACAACACAATAAAATAGACTGATTTATAAATATAATAATAACCTGATATTTATAAAATATGATTAAAACAGATAGTATGTTGCCTTTGTATAAGTCTCTTCTGTTCTCAGGTCCCTGAGAGCTGGTGAGGGCCAGGGGACAGTAGCTGAGTAGCTGTGAGTGAGGCTGGCTATGTGCCTCTTCTGCAAACTTTGTCTCTTCCCTGGAAGTTAGGTTAACTTGTATGCCCTGACTGATTCTAAACTAGGCCTAGGCAGATTAACATGACACGTTGATGGGGTTCTGCATAAGATTTGCTAAATTTACTCTTAAGGGAAGACTTTGTGCCTTCTTAACACTCCTCCACTTATTTCATTTAATAATTTAACTAATTTTAGTGTAGTGTATTAAGTAAAAGAAAAATTATTTTTCACAAAACATTTTTTCCATGTCAAGATGAGTATTCCAGAAATACATTACTTTAAAATTTAAGCTTAGTTTAAGTTCAGTTGAGTTTTATTAATTATAGTCAATAAAAAATAATCTAATAACAATAAAAAACTTACCAATATTTGTTCCATTCAAAATTACATAGCAAAAATGAAGAGAAAAGTTAGAATTTTTCTCTCTTTCATTTTATTTTTTGTCTATATTTTAGATATTTGGTTTAGATTACAGAATTCTCTAGCAGTTCCTTTCTGGAAACATTTATTTATTTATTTATTTATTAGTTACAGATGGGCACATTGCCTTTATTTTATTTTTATGTGATGCTGAAGATCAAACTCAGTGCCTCCCATGTGCAAGGCGAGCACTCTACCACTGAGCTACAGCCCCAACCCTGAACACATTTTTGAGGGAAATTAAAATGATCATTGTTCTGAATATATAATTTTATTGGATAGTAGATTTTGTTTTTTTCTTCAGCATTTCAACTAGTATGTCATTCCCCTTTTTTATGCAGTATTCTGATGAGAAAAGCAGTGATCCAACCCTAAAAGCTGTGGTTATTTTGACTAAAAAAATATATATTAAAAAATATTTTAAAAAGTTCTCAGGGGCTGGGGTTGTGGCTCAGTGGCAGAGCGCTTGCCTAGTATGTGTGAGGCACTGGGTTCAATCCTCAGCATACAAACCAAAGATATATCAACAACTAAAAAACATTTTTTTAAAAAAGTTCTCAGCTAGATGTGTTAACAAAACTTGGCTTTGCCCTTTCAATTAATTTTATTAATTTCTTTAAATCTATATACATGGGTAAGTCTGTAAGCAAAAATAACCAAATGGTTTTGGCACTATTATGAAAACCCAAATAATCAAGACAGAAGCAGACCTCAAACATATCATCAAGCTTCCCTTTATTCCACAGTGGGGTCAATCAATCAGCCCCTGAAAGGGCTCATTTTCTGGGTATTAAAGATGGCTGCCATTACAGAAGGTTTACTACGAGGGTGAATTAATTATTGGAGCTGAGGCAGAATGTGTCAGTTGGAGAGTCAGAAAAAAGGTTATAAAAAGTCATTGTCATTGGAGAAAACTCAGAACTCACTGTTCATTGCTTATCTTCTTCCTCTGGGACCCACTGTTACCCAGAGCTTCACTACTTGCTTTTTCCCTTCCAGGACTAATCAGTAGTGTGAAATGGTAAAAGTCTAGGGCCCAGTGTTTCAGTATCTGCCTCCTGCCTGCAGGACCCATTGTAGTTGGGAAGGGGTGAATGTTTGCTTTTGGTGGAGATTCTGGGAATGAACCTGGAAGGGATGAAAGTTTGCTTTCTTTCCCTTGGGGCCCATTATTACTGGGAAAGAATTTACTGAGAGAGGTTTAATGTTTGGCTAATTTCCCTACCTCCTGTGGAGGCACACTGTTTTTCCATTTTTCCCAGGGGCTGTTTTGTAGGAATATAGTTTTCCATAACCCTTCAAAATCAGATTGAACAGAAATTACCCTTCTTTCTAAAGTCATACAGTCACTTAAAATAATCCAAGCATTCCTGACCTGGATCTTGAGACTTTTCATACCCAAACAATGTTATTGCATTTGTCAATTTTGCTTTAACTTCCTCACATGTGTGCCTTATACAGCAATTCTTTGGCCTTCATGTGCCTTTATTTCCAAAGGAAATTGTAATTGTATATACATACACAAACACAAACATACACATATTTGTGCAAAATATATAAAGAAAAGAATTAGATAAAGTACAAGTATTTTTTTAAACTGGAAAATATATAAAATGGAATGACAAAATTGAAGAAAAATAGAAAAATTTTAAAACCTATTAAGCTGCTGGGCATGATGGCACTTGTCTGTAATTTCATTAACTACAGAGACTGAGGCAGGAGGATCATAAGTTTGAAGCTAGCCTCAGCAACTTAGTGAGACCCTGTTTCAAAATAAAAACATAAAAATGGCTGGAGATGTGACTCAGTGGTAAAAGCACTTCTTGGTTCCATTCCTAGTAGCAAAATACTACTACTACTACTACTACTACTACTACTACTACTACTACTATTACTACTACTAATAATAAATTAAAACTTCTTAAGCTAAAAATAAGATAAATATATAACTGATGGATATATATATATATATATATATATATATATATATATATATATATATATATATTATCAAAATATCTTCCTGGTGTGGGCTTTGCTATTGGTGATTTTATTTTCTTTTATGTGATTTCCTATGCATTACATATGTAGTTAGTAAAATACAAAGTATGAGTAAAGTGCAAAATATCTTTTAAATAAGTTTTTAAAAAATTGAAGGAAATTGATAAACTATCTAGACATAAAATTGGGATCAATATACCAGGATAACTTCAATATAATCTGCTGATATCAATTAATCATTCTCTAACATGAATTAATTGGGAAGCAAAACCTCTTAGCTATGGTCCTGATCCCTATCTAATTTCCTTCTCCTCTTTTACCATATCATTGTTCTGACCTATTACTAATATCAGAGATTTCAGCTCATGAAAAGAATTAAATTTCTTTGCCTTAAAGAAAATGTGGTCTGATTCCAAAGAGTTTAACAACTCTTTTTCCAAAGTCCCTGAAAATTCTGTTATGATTGGTAATTTTAATTGCATGCCCTTCCTACAGATGCATACTGTAGGAAAGTTTCTTGTGTAACTCTTTTGGAAGCTGGATTGAATGATTGAGTATTACAATATGTAAAAGTTGCAGTGTGAAAAATTCTACTTTATATATTCAACACTTCCTGTGAAGTTCTTCCCCACTGTTCTTTAAATGTTTTTGCTATCCTTCACTTTTGATATTTTTTCTCACCATTGACACTGTCTCTGTATTCAACTCCAACATTAAACTTAATTTACACCCTGGGATTTAGCACTTTTACTGATTAATAACAAATTGCACCTAGGCTTGAATTCCCTTGACTTCAAGTATCTATTAAAATAAAATATCTATTAAATTTCTAAATGAAGAGTAAAATAATTCTAAAAAATTATTGGATTTTAAAAATTCTTGTTTACATATTATACTACTTCATCAAGTAGGGGTTGGCCAGGCACAGGGTTTCTACAGGATATGATAACATGTTTCATTGGTCATTTACTTTCATTTCCAAGAAATTCAAATTACTTAGTTTTTTTTTCAGAGCTGATTTCTAGTTATATTTTAAGGTTAAAATTGCAGTTAAAAATATTTATTACTTTTTAAATTTAGGGACAACTGTAAGTCATGTTTTCAAAATATTATAAGACTATAATGTACATTAGGGATTGTGCCCATTACAGGTTATGTTTGTTATATATTAGATATTGCATATAATGTGTCTATAATGTATACACACAAGTATATACTTGTATACATATATATTTTTATCTCTGTATATTCATATATGTACTTTTTTTATACTATTGACAATCCTCAAAAGTTGTGGCTTATTTTATTTGATCTAATACATTCCTTTTTTGTTTGCTTTTGGCAATAGTGAGGACTGAACTTAAGGACTCCCTACCAATGAGCCAAATGCTCAGCCCTATTTATTTATTTATTTATTTTTTTTTTTATTTTTTTTTTTTAAAAGAGAATAAAATTTATTGAATACATACTAAAGACTAAAAATAATGCCAGTATTTTTACACACCTATTTATTTTTTACTTTGAAACAGGGTCTCACTAAGTTGCCTAGGTTGACCTCAAACTTGCAGTTCCTCTGACTTAAAATCCTGAGTAGCTGGGATTTTAGGAATGTGCTACTACTTGTGGCCTGATATGATACATTTTAAATATGCACAAAATTCTTATTACATCTGTGGTAGTTTTTCCTTTATGTGTTTCTCTGCTGTGTTCTTTAATCTTCATTAAGCAATCACCTCTTTTCAGTGTTTTTGTCCTTAAAGTCCATTGTATGTGATACTATGGTCATCCTGGAAACAAATCATGAATTATTTTGTTATTTCTAAATTATTATCTTAATTTTGTTCTAATTTCATATTTTGCATCAAAGATGATTAATTGTCTTTGCACGGCCCCATTTTACACTTGTTGTACAGAGGTGAGATAGATACCCTTCTCACTCAAAATATTCATGATTTCTTAAGAAATTGTATAATAACTCAAAAAACCCTCCAACTTTGAATTTGACTCTTTTTTTGCATAATATAGGAATTTTGCTTTTTAGAAAATAACTTGATTTATTCATTTTTTTATGTAGTGCTGGGGATCAAACCCAGTGCCTCACACATATTAAGCAAGCCCTCTACAACTGAGCCACACCCCAGCCCCGGAATCTTTGCTTTTAATATTGGAAATTATCCCACTTAAACTGTATTCTGATAACAGATACATTTGTTTATATTTTCTTCTTAATTAATTACAAAAGTCTTTATATAAAATTTTTGAAACATACTATTTTTTCCTGTCTTTCCATTGTTTCTCTGACTTGAATACTTATTGTCTATTTTTTTATGAAATAAGTCATTATAATTGATTTATTATGTTTCTCCAGTGTGAGTGTTCTTTTTTTACTACTGCCAAATAGGCTAAAACCATGCTCTTACTATGCAATAGGAATATTTACTTTTCATGCATTATAATCAATTTAAATTTAAAGGTATCTTTCTATTTTCTACTTAATAATGCCTTAATAGATATTTCATTCTCTCTCTCTCTGCAAAATTTTCTCTTTATTTTCTGTAAAGTTTTTCCATGTTTCCAGTATTATACTTGAAAAGTCCAACACCAGTATAATTTTTTTTCCTCATTGAAGATCCTGTCTCTCTATGTGTAAGCTTATAAAATTTATTCTTTATTTTCAGAAGGTAGAAAAGCTACCAAGACTTTTCTGGGTAAAATCTAGGCATATGTTTTCCTGTTTTATTTTCCTTTGATTAGACCAGCATAAAACTCTTAATCTATTTCCATTAGAAGGCTCAGCATTCTTATTCAGGGAAGAGTTACTTCTAATTTACTATTATGATTATATTTCACCATATTTTAAGTTGCTTTATTTTATTCACTTACTTGTTTTATGTGGTGCTGAAGATCAAACTCAGGGTCTCACATGGGCTAGGCAAGCTCTATACCACTGAGTCACAACCCCCACCCATATACATTACCATCTTTTATTATTTCTTTTCTTAGAAAAAATACTATTTGCAATGTTAGTGGTCTTAAATATGTCTTTAAAGGCTTCAGTATTTTTACTTATTATTTATATAAAATTGTTTTTTATTAATCAACATAGAAAATTTTAAGTTTGATTGTAGAGGCAACTACTTAGTTCTGGACATGCCTATCTGATTTTTCTTCCAGTTTATCTATTGAACTTTCACATTTAGAACATATTGTCTTAGTTCTCCACATTTTGTGTCCTCTTCCTGTCCTTCAGAGTTCTTAGTATCATTCATGATTTTTTCTACTCCTCAGTTGAAGCTAACAAGTTGACATTTGATGTTTATTTCCCTGATTCCATATGTCCTTATCAATAGACATACTTACTCTCTTCTTTATGGATATTGTTTCCCAGGTAAATAAATAGTTCAGGTATCTCATTTTATGATCATTGGCATAAAGTGATGAACCTGTTGCAGAACATGAACTTGGCTGACATGGATAGAATGGGTGGCCTCTCTGCTGAAAGGCTTGTTCATGTGTAAGTGAGGAGGTGTGATCCTTCAAGACATAAGGAAGCACCTAAATTCCATCATCAACTCGAATAAGTACTACATACCCCATAGCAGGGTATTTAGATGACTAGCAGGTACCAACCAACATTTCAAACCATGAAGCAATGCTCTCACACTGCCACAGCTGAGTATACCAGGGGGTTATCTTCAGATTCTATTGGAAAGTTAAGAGCCCTTGACTCACCCAAGCATCCCAGATTATTTTCTTCTGTGACATTGTGGGGTTTCCAAACACTGAGATTTTCCCCATACATTTACTAGATTATTTGGTACTTTTAGCAAAGAGAGGAAAGATGAGTGCAAAATGTATGCTCCTAGGGTTTTTTGCAACCCTATTTTTGGGCACTGCACTACATTTATTACAAAGCCATTTATGAGTCTATATTTGAGAAATTAGAAAAGAATGGGCTGTTGCCATTACAGGATCAGAATGGGCAAAATGATCATGCTGATGATGATTAAAAAGATAGCTTGTTATCAAAGAGTCCAAAAGATATATATATATATATATACAGCTTATTTTCAAAGAGTCCAAAAAGATATATATGTATAAATAATATTTATATATATTATCTATTATATAATAGACAATATACCCTGTGGATTCATCCATATATTTATTTACTAACTCAAGGATATTTTTACCATTCACTATATGTTAGGTACTCTCTTTTGGGGATTGGGGATGCAAAGATTAATAAAAAATTTCATCTCTTTGAGGTTCATAGCCTAAACATTTTGATAACATTAATTAGAGCAACAATTCAGTTTACATGTTTTTGCACCTAGAATATAGTATGTTCTCTTTTAAATACTCTCTCTGTGCTTCCTCATTTACAAGCATTATCTTATTCAATCTTCAAAATTTTTCTGTGACATAAGATTATTATTATCCTCATTTTGAATATAAAGAAAAGATATTGAGGTACTAGTAACTTGTCCAAAATTATCCAGATAATATAGGTAAATGCTAAAACTCAAATTCAGATAGTTCAAGTGCAGAATCACTTTATTAGTTACTGTGATGCCTTGTCTAGCATATATAGTTTGGAAAGCCGTTAAGTAATAAAGAAATAATGTTGTAAGACAGATTTGGAAATGACCTAAGCAATACAGAGGAGGGAGGGGAGGGCTTTGCTTTGGAAGAGCACCTGAGACCTCATTAATCCTTAAGTGATCAACCTGTTTTGAGCCAATTGGAAGAGATGCACTGGGGAAAAACAAAGTTTTGCATATGATAATTATCTTGCTGCAGAGGAACACTATAAAATGGGAAATGTAGAAAAGCTTACAGTTTTAGACAGATAATTAACTTTGAGTCCTCAAACATAAGGGTAATTAATTTTTTTAAACTCCTTGAGAGCAAAAGGATTAATACACCAAATCTATGTAGCATATTTTGGGACTGAAGAAAACATAAAGTAATTTTAGGGAAAAGGAAAAAAAAACTTTCTATCAGATTGAATAACATGAATCATTATGAATCCTTGACAAACAAAGTGAACACGTTTTATTTCAATTGTAGTCAGAGAAACAAAAAAAAACTGAATTATTTTAGTTGAATCTTTGAACACTTAAGTTAATACAAACATGATGACCCCAAAAGTCTCAGGTCTGAGTGTTGATGTCTATCAAAAGCTTCCTCTATGTTGACTATAAACCCACACACTTTCATTCTGGTAATGTGGTTTGTTAAGCATATTGGTTTTTTAATGTTGAAACAACCATTATTGTATTTTTAAAAGATACAATGTTGTTGTATTTACTTTGCTAACTTTTTACAATGATTTTGCCTGTTTGGTCAAGAGAGATAATGGCATATAAAGTTGCTTTAATATCCCTGTACAGCTAGCAAATTGGTGTCATATAATAAGTTGATAAGTATTCATATCTCCTTTATTTTCTAAAACAAAAGTGTGTAAAATATGTATAATTTCTTCCTTAAGAATGTGATAGAACTCACCACCAAAGAGATGTGGGCCTGGAATTTTCTTTCTTGGAAACTTTTAGCTGATTCAGTTTCTTTATTCAAAACATTTACGTCTCTGTTTAGCTTTTTGTTATTATTATTATTATTATTATTATTATATTATTATTACTCCTTTTAGTACATTATTTTACTGGCTACCCTAGAAATTTCAAAGTGTAAGATTAGCTTCAAAAAGTAGCTTATCCTTATGTTAATATTTTTAGCATCTCCCACAATACAAAAGCCCCTCCCATGGTCTTCACCTCTGTGACACAAATTATTTGTATGAAGCATCTTTGATTATGAGTGACATCCTATTGTCCTGTCCACTTTTAATTTTTTTTTTCTCTCTCACTTCATTCTGGACATTTTTTTTTGTCCTAAGCTCACTGTCATTCTTCTTCTGTATGTAGATTATTGTTAAACTTATACAATGCATTCTTTATAAATTTGTTTTTATAGCTCCATAATAATAGCTGAATTATTTTTCTAAATTTTGATTTTCAATTCATCCAATTTATCTACATTCATTTCTATTTTCTTCTACATACTAAATGCAATTAATTTTTGTTGCTAAACACAATATTAGGATTATCTCTGGATTTTCTTCAGTTGGCTTCTTTCACTATTTCATTAGTCAAACTTTCCTGTTTCTCAACATTATCTAGAAATTTTTAAAATTAAATTATTTATTTATTTTAATTTGTTATGCACTATGGCAGAATGCAATTCAATTCATATTACATGTATAGAGCACAATATTTCGAGTCACTGTACATAAAGTATTTGCACAACATTCGTATCTTCATACATGTACTTAGGATAATGATGTATAACTCATCCCACCATCATTTCTACCCTCTTGCCCCCTCCCTTCCCTTCCCTCTCCTTTGCCCTATCTAAAGTTCCTCCATTGCTCCCATGTTCCCCACCCATTACCATTATGAGTCAGCATCCTTGTATCAAAGAAACATTTGGCTTTTGATTTTTTGGGATTGGCTTACTTCACTTAACATTATTTTCTCCAACTTCACCCATTTACCTGCAAATGCCATGATTTTATTCTCTTTTAATGCTGAGAAATGTTCCATTGTGTATATATACCAACGTTTTCCTATCCATCCATCTCCTGAAGGGCATCTAGGTTGGTTCCACAATTTAGCTATTGTAAATTATGCTACTATAAACATTGATATGGCTGTGTCCCTGTAGTATGATGTTTTTAACTCCTTTGAGTATAAGCCAAGGAGTGGGATAGCTGGGTCAAATGGTGGTATTTTTGATTTATGAAACACATTGAGGATAACATAATATAGAAGTTAGGGATTATGTTATTTTTTCCCCAGTATGTTGAATTTTGTTTTGTTTTGTAAATAAACTATGTGTAGATCTTATTGATCTTACTGAGGTTGTGGTTTTAGGCTTGATTACTTCAGTATTCTCCTTTTTCCAATGGCATTGTTCCTCCTTTAGGCTTTAAAGTTAGGATTGTATTTTTCTGGGATCTGGCTGAGATATATATCAAGGTCTCTCCACTCTGCTAGACCTGAATGTCAACACCAACATCTCTCCAACACTTAGTGACCTTTGAAATATATGATGAACTCTTAGCTTCCCATTAACCATGGGCTCTTTCACTTTTTCTTTTGTGCATACTGAATCTCTTACACATACACACAGACACACACACATACACACACACTTCCAATAGTCTGTCTTTTCAAGTATAGTTTAGAAGTTGGCCAAAGATATAATGAAAATATTTCATAATTTTCTGCAGTGTCTACTCTGCATTTACCTTCCCTCTGGTATCCTAATATCTCCATATCTTTGCTGCATTAGGACTACTAAAGCCATTCTGGTTTTTCCACTGTGACACTATCTATTTTTGCACTACAGTTCAGAAATGCCCTTAAGGAAATCACCGGTATGAATGTGAACTCATTTAGCATGCTTTCCTTCCCTCAAATAGTCCGGTATTGGATACTGTCTAGTGTCTGCAGATTTCTTCATAATGTTTTACATCTTTTTATTTTGTTAGGCCTTTTTAAAAATATGTTTATGGACCAAGAGTATCTTTCACGGACAGAACCAGAAAGCCCATAGTTATTTAATTATTCAAAATAATTTATTGCAGTACTGAGTGAGTTTCTGGGAATCCAGTGATGTGCAAAATAGCAGGCTCTGTTTTCAAAGACGTTATGTTGTCTTGGAAAATGTAGGCGACTGGAGAGAGAAAGCATTTTGTGTCTAGCAAAGAGTTTACAAGCTCATAAAGCATTCAAGAAATTGATTTTAAAAATCTTTAAAACTTTACATGTGTTTTAGTCTCCTCCCCCCACAATATTCAACAGAATACCTTTGCCAACAGGATCTAGTTTAGATATATGACTCTAAATTTCTGGCATAAATGATCAATCTTGGATGTTGGTCATTAAAATATTGATGAAAACTTCAAATATAGCACGCTTTCTTTCTTAAGACATATGCATTTCAATGGGTTTTATGGCTTTAGTTATATAGACATTTTGAGATTTATGACTACAGAATGATGTAGTTATTTTCAAAGAGAAATAAAGAGGGAAGTAATTAGTCAAAGTATTTATGTCTGCATAAATATTTAAATTGAAACAAATACACCACATATTTATACGTAGACAAAACACTGAATAATAAAAATCCTTTGTTTTCCATAAGGAGCTAAAGTATGTATTTCATTCAATATATCAAAGAGGTTATCAGAGTTTTCTAAAATCTTTCATTATATCTGAATCATTGTTTAGTCAGTTAATACATGTTGTTAGACAGTATAGACTATCTGTTCTCATTATAGACAATCAGTGCTATTTTTTATTAACACACAGTAGTTGTACCTAAGTGAAGTAGAATAGTGCATACCAGACAAGGGGACTTGAAATACTCTGAGATAGCTGTAGTCTGTATCTCACAATTTGGTGAATAAACTTAAAACTTTAAACCTATACTTTCCAAACAGGAAATTTCCCATTTAAATACTAAATAAGTTGCTCACAAATTAACAGATATATAATCATACCTATATTATTCATAATTGTTTGGAATAAACTTTTCATATTTTAAGGTGGAGAAAGGTTTACTCCAAATTAATTTGTGGTTCAGAAGAATGTTAAAACTTAAAAATATAAAACCAAAACCAAATAAAACAAAAGCTCCAATTAATTTAGCACTGATGTGATTTTACTAAAGACATGTTGATTTGGGTATTTATTCATGAAGCTTTTGTCATGTATCTTAGAGTATTTAGAAGGCATTCATTTTCATAATCTGGGAAGTAATGTGGGCCAAATAATACTGTTATATTGTGTATTACATGCATGTATAAATATGTGACAATAAATTCAATCAGTATGTACAGCTATAAGGCACAAATTTTTAAAGGGGGAGAAATGTATTTTGCTATATAAGTTTCAGGCTATCCTTAAAGTATATAAATAAGTGTCTTTCAGTTTTCCTTATTCATCTTAAAGATAAGTCTGGGAAACAAGACATTAGTCAGGTTTTCTCAACCTCACCATTATTGACATTTTGGGTGGGATAATTGCTTGTTGTAATGGGCTGTCCTTGGCACTGTTGGCTGCTTAGTAGCATCCTTGGCTTATACCTGTGCTAGTAGTATCTCTCCTACTTCTTTTGACGACCAAAGTCAACTCCAGACATTGCCGAATGTCCCTTGAGTGGGTTGGGAAGTGCATGTGCTATAAGCCTTTCTGTATTGAGTTACTTAATGCTCTCAACAAGGCGTTGAGTCCAGTATTATTATCTGCATTTTAAAGATTAGGAAATTTAATTTGTAGTATGCAACTAATAAGTAGTTTTAGTCCTGAGAAGTGCATTTCCAATAGGAGCTTGTTTTTCTGTTTTAATATACTCTTAATTTAGAACATCATTAGATTTACAGAAAAGTTGCATTACACTACAGAGTTCCCACATGCCCTTTAGGTCTCCCTAAGGTTTTCCCTATTTTACATTACCATAGCAATTTGTTACAAATAATGAATAAATACTGATACTTTATGATTAACAGAAGTACCATAAGTTACTTGCTTAATATCCTTTTTCTCTTTCCAGGGTCCCCTTCACAAACCATATACATTTAACAGTTTTATCTCCTTAGGCTCCTCTGGAGTGATGGTTTCTCAGATTTTCCCTATTTGTTAGAACCTTGACAATTTTTGAGGAGCTCTGGACAGACATTTTGTAAAATGTTCGCTACTGAAGTGTATCTGACATTTTTCTTAAGACACATTTGGGGTTGTTTGTTTGGGGGAATAAGAATACAGAGGTAAATTGACATTCTCTTCACAACATACCAAAGGGACATGTTACAATGTGAGTTATCATGTTTTATACCGATCTTGCTCACCTGACAGAGATAATATTTGCCAGATTCCTATAAATTCATTCTCTTTTTTGTGTTATATTTTTACCTGTAAAGTTAATCTTCTTGATTTTCTCATTTTCCTTCTACATGCTCTGGGAGAGGATCACTAAGTGCAACCAAAAATTAGGAAGGGAATTATGCTCCACAATAAATTTATATACATAAATTACTTGGGATTCTTCTGCATGTGGAATTTGTTTCATCTTTTCCTTAATTTATTTATTCAGTTGCTTAGTTATGTCAATGTGGATTCAAAGACATTTATTTTATATTTCAGTTTATAATCCAGTATTCTTTTTTTATCACCTTTCTCCAGTTTTGGTTGTTAAGAGCTCTTTAAGATGGCTGAAAACTGTTAACTATATTATTCTCAACAAATGCATTATTTCAATATTATCTAATACCTTTTTCCCTTTGACATAGCCTCATCATTGTTTGTGTTTGTTTTCGGTAATTCTTTACTTCTTGGCACTATAAGATGTCCTGTATTCATCTTGTATATTCCCTACCTCAGTCCTTTCATTCTCCAAGTAGCCCTCATTAATTGTGTTGAAGAATGGGCTTATAAAGCAAGATCTGTGCACTGGATGTGCTCTTGCTATCAAGAATCCTTGATCATAAGCCCTCTAAACTAATAGCAAGGCGATATATGGTTATATGATATCCTGGGTACATATACATATCTATAAATATTTCTGTAGGTATCCCTCTATTTTATTAAGATAATCACACTGATGTCTGCAAATCTAATGCTTTCCTCTTGAAGCATCCAAATTTCTTCCCTTGCTTGTCTGTAATTTCATAAACTAACTAAAATTTCCTGGCTTGTACTATCCTCCATCCATTTACTTAATTGTTGAATTTCTATGTCCATAAAAAGTGGTATTGGAATCATCTCCCTGAGAATCTGGAGTTTTCATCTCCCCAGGGTAGCTGGGTTTGTAAAATGTGAAGCTGAGTGATAATGGTTGCCATGCTTTTTACTATGATGACAGGGAAACAGAGAAAGAACAGAAAATAAAACTATGCTAAAAAGATGGGGCAGAGAAAAAATTCTAACATCATTTAAGTTCCTAGGACAGTCCATCCCTGAGAAACTGGCCACATTCCCAACCTTAAATCCCAAGAGACAATCATGTAAACTCATCATTAATTCCTCCATTTTTCTTTTCTTAAGGTTAAGTCCAGTTGAATTCGGTGATTGCAACTGAACCAGTCTTACATAAAACAGAGTTCTTACTTTGTTTACTTTTCTGAAAATATATTACAGGTATCATGCCACTATCTTTATCTTTGGTCATTTCCTCTTTTCCATTTCATCCCTTTCTAAAATTTTATCTCAACAGAAAGGCTTTTTGCAAGCACTTGTCTCCCATTTTATCCTTCTTTAGAATTATCCTCTCTCCCTCCCTCCTTCTATCTCTTTCTTCCCTCCCTCCCTCCCTCATTTCTTTCTCTTTCTCTCCCTTTTCTCCACCCCCTTCATTCCTTCTTTCCACCATCTCAGTACTTATGAATCTCCATTTTTTTCCTCTTCATCATGGGGTCAATCATTTTTGGAGCATTTATGAGGACTACATTCTTTTTTTTTTAAAATTTTTTATTGTTGGCTGTTCAAAACATTACATAGTTCTTGATATATCATATTTCACAATTTGATTCAAGTGGGTTATGAGCTCCCATTTTTACCCCATATACAGATTGCAGAATCACATCAGTTACACATCCATTGATTTACATATTGCCATACTAGTGTCTGTTGTATTCTGCTGCCTTTCCTATCCTCTACTATCCCCCCTCTCCTCCCCTCCCCTCCCCTCCCCTCCCCTCTTCTCTCTCTGCTCCCTCTACTGACATTCGTTTGTCCCCCTTATATTATTTTTCCCCTTCCCCTCACTTCCTCTTGTATGTACTTTTGTATAACTCTGAGGGTCTCCTTCCATTTCCATGCATTTTCCCTTCTCTCTCCCTTTCCCTCCCACCTCTCATCCCTGTTTAATGTTAATCTTCTTCTCATGCTCTTCGACCCTACTCTGTTCTTAGTTACTCTCCTTATATCAAAGAAGACATTTGGCATTTGTTTTTTAGGGATTGGCTAGCTTCACTTAGCATAATCTGCTCTAATGCCATCCATTTCCCTGTAAATTCTATGATTTTGTCATTTTTTAATGCAGAGTAATACTCCATTGTGTATAAATGCCACATTTTTTTTATCCATTCATCCATTGAAGGGCATCTAGGTTGGTTCCACAGTCTAGCTATTGTGAATTGTGCTGCTATGAACATCGATGTAGCAGTGTCCCTGTAGCATGCTCTTTTTAGAGGACTACATTCTTAATCACTACAAAATGAAGGACTGTGTCTACCATGTCCAGGTTACCATGGACTCGAAGATGATGAAACAACTCTAATGTTTCACAATGTTATCATCAATAACCAGCATTTTCTTTCTTATGAAGAGAATCCATTTCCTTCACTGCATGCTGCCTGTTTTAATAGGTGAATAAATTTCCATGTTTAAATGGCATAGTTACATAAAAGAAATTATTATCACAGCACTAAGTCATACAATGAAGCAACACATCTTCAAATGTTGTCAATTAAAAAACAAGACTGTTTTTATTTAACTAGCAAAAGATAACAATTAGTATAAATACTTCCAACAAACTTTTATAACCATATGTTAAAGAGAGATGACTCATAAAGTACTATAAATAAACAACTAAAACTCTTTATTTTTGTAAGTTTATCACTCAGTCCCCTGTAAAAATTATTTTTATGGATTAATCTCACCTCATACTTGAATGAATACTCTACAGCTTATGACTTCATTATTGATTATATGACTTCATTTGAGTTCTGAACATGGATTTTGTAAGTTGGTTGCGAACAAAGTCCTAATGCAGGAATTAACATGTTAAATCTAATCTACTAGTCAATCATCAATCTTATTCAAAAGACTACTCATGGTGCACTTACTTCTCTACCATGGCCACAGACAACATCA
Organism: Marmota monax; assembly: GCF_021218885.2. NCBI lineage: Eukaryota > Metazoa > Chordata > Mammalia > Rodentia > Sciuridae > Marmota > Marmota monax. The sequence continues at coordinate 1,789,938 of NW_026695208.1, read as the reverse complement.
GCTTTCTTTTTTCTACTCCTCTCAGTCTCCCTACATTGAAGATATATATATCATATAGTCTAAATCCTTTTTCTGATTAAAGGAAACATTTATTTATACATAAAAATTTTGTTCATTTTCATTTTAGTTATGTTTTGAATTAAAACTGTGGTGGAAAAAGAAAAATGCATACTTGTCATTTGAGTTTTTTCAATAGTTGTGATTACTTTTAAAATGAAAAAGATTCAAAATATAGTTCAAAATATAAATTTCAAGAAAATATTATTTTTATAGCATTTCATTGAAGGAAGTTTTAATATATCAAGCAAATCACTCTCTGATTGCTAATAAGTTTATTTCCAATGATTGATACTGGCCTCTGATCTTCTCTATCTTGTTTCTTTTTTAGATGAATCTTCTAATATGACCTATCAATGACTAAGTCACTTACATTAAAAAATACCAAATAGTTTATATGTGGGACTTAATTTCTCTTCTTTATGAGATTTTGTGGGTTAAAAAATAAATATTGAGGTATACAATCATACCTATGAAATTTTTTTACAATTCAATGTAGAATAGTCAGAAGGGAATCTTGTGAACATTTATTTTAAAACCTTTTATTTAGTAAGTAATAAAATGAGGTAGAGCACATTATCTGCTATCAAAAAATAGATTAGGGCATTTTATCTTATATGTATTTAAAGTATTTGGTAAACAGAATTTTTTCTGAGCTGAGAATAAGCAGAATAAATCTCAGTGTCACCCAGGTTCATGCCTCTTCTCAGTGAATGCTTTCCCTGTTAAACTCACAGTGTCTGTGTACTTACTATCACCCAAATTTCCTGAGACTTAGGAAGACTACAGATCTCAGCACTTTGGCAGCCAGACAAGGAGTGACAATAATACTTTACTTCTGATCTCAGCCAGTGAGTGAAATCCCAAGTGATTCTGCATCTCTTTCTTCCCCTAAGGGAAGGCAAAAAGTATTGAATTGTCATCTTGATTTTGTTTTCTAATAAACAATACATGGCAACTTGTGTTAGCTTTCAGGTACTTTGAAAGGTATTATTTCAATTTTAGCTTAGAGGCCTATTTCTAGAAAACTATCACTCTCTGTGAATCGCTGTTTTAAATATAAGTATTAATATGATGCCATTACTTTATGTAATCTCTGTAGGAAGTACTTACATGATGGCAGTGACTAGGCTAGTACTTCTGCCTTCTGGAAAGGCAGCTTAGATTATATAAGCTAACTGAAGAGATGAAGGCCTAGGCAGGTTTTGTTAGCCCTTACTCATCTAAAACCCACAGAGATGCCCACTATTCTTATGGTCTTGGTGTCTGAGAAAATGTGCTTGTCTACTTGCTATAAGAGTTTCACTTTACTTGCTGCCTCACTGGGGTTTCTCTTTCGATTTTCCAGCATTATAACAGATTTTCCATTCATTATAACAGACATCAGGCTTTACCACACCTCTCCTGTTATCACTGAATGAATGTACCAAGCAGGAGCTTCCATCAGTATGGGTTACTATCAGACTAAAAGGAGTAGAGAGTCTGCCTCCAACATATCAGGCAATAACATTTGCAAGCAATTAATATTAATTCATACAGACCACTACAGTATATAGTTGCTTGCTACTGCTGCATAACCTAGACTATCTTGAACAATGTTTCCAAATACATTCAGATATAATAGAGCATTCTTCAGGTAAAGCTACATATTTAACTCTGTCATTTTTTTTTCTTCCAAAGTATATTGTTTCTTTTCAGAAAATGGGACTTGATATTTTCCTTAATTATACTTCTGAGTATCCCATAGAAAAGCTTAACATTTCACATATAACCTTTAGAAGTAGTAGTAGAAGAAGTAAATTGAATGACATTTATAGCCAAGTGGCTATGATTCCGAAGCTAACTTACAAACTAGTAATAATATTAAGTGGTATGGAAAGAGAAAAATACATGTCAATAGAAGAAAGGGATTATCCCCTGAGGGATTTTTTTTTGTTGTTGTTGTTAGAGTCTAGATTTAACACTCTAAAAGGATAGACTCTACTTATGAATTCAGGAGAAATCTAGGGTAGCTACTCAATTCCAGTGGAAGATTTTCAGATGCATCCAAAAATGGAAATGGCTAACTTAGAACTAATAAGCTGGTGACTAGAACTTTGAAATGAAAACATTTAGGCAAAATGAGAGGACATTTTACATGCACATAACCATCATCATTATGTAAATAACTAGAAAAGTTTTTTTAACCTAAATTATATCACAGAAATAGTTCCTTGGAAAAGTTCACATGTTGATAGCTCTGAGGAAACTGTAATTTGTTTAAACTACCTTAAATTGCGTTTGAGTAATGTCTCAATGACAACCTAAATGTTTTGTTCAAATAATATTTTTATTAAACATAGTTTCACGTTTATTTTTTTTCTTATATAAGAGAGATTCTCAGTAAAATTAGTATAAAGTTTTACACTGAAAAGATGAACACACACACACACATTCATGGCTACTCTCCACCTGGAATCTGCAAGCTCTGAAAGAATAAATAAGAACTGAGCATGGAACCAAGGCATATTGTTTTGTTCTCATGTAACCCATTCAGACTATATCAGAATTTCCAAAACACATAAATTTTTCTCTTAAATGATTGTAAAGATCAAAAGAAATGCTGTTACCTTAAGTTTAAATTATAAGTATACTGAAATATAAGTCTCATTAACTCAGCTCAAAACCAAACATTCTGTGGTGCCCTGTATCCAAAGATGGCTACCATATGGTATCAGCTTTGAAGAGCTCACAGTCAGGGAGAAAACAGAAAGACCATGAAGTGTATGTGCTGTGATGGAAATGGGCGTTCAGTACTACAAATGCAGAGATGTGGGAGGAAACAGGTCTGGTGGTCTGAGAGGAAGAGGGTGGAAACTGATAAAACAAGGCTTCTGCCCCCAGTTCATTGCCCAGCAATTTAATGCACAACTCTTAGATTTTAATTGTATTAACCACTAAAATGAATAATCCCAATATTGTAACATGAGAACAAAAGCAAAAAATGATTGTTGCTATAGCACAATCTTCTCTTAATGAGAATACGGCCAGAAAAAGCTTGACACTAAAATGGAGCCTTAAATTTTCAAGACCCTCTTAAAATTCTATTTGTTTTTAAATAAGGCATTTCTGCGGGAGAAAATTTTATCACATCAGACATTTGACTACACAAAAGAAAATGTAAATAAAAATGCAGTAATAATATAGAGGCTATTTGGAGAAAAAGTTGAGGATGGAATTTGTTTGACTCAATAAAACAGAATGTCTGTATAGTCCATTAAGATTGCAGACAAAAGCTGTGCCTTCATCACATTAATTTTATTTATGTTTTGGACATATTTGCAGAAAGAATTAGTAGAATATAAGCAGAAGAGAGTTTTAGTTTAAGAATTTGAAAATGAGGAAAATTATAGTTTTCCTTTAAAAGACAAGATAATCATAAAGGATGAGAAGAATTAAGGACTACTGCCAAAGGAATAAGTGGGGTTTTATCTCTTAGGGCAAATGGATGGGGGAAAGACATATGAACACAGGCAAGTGAAAGGGTAGGAGAGGGAAGCAATGGACAAACAAGAGTGGTCCAGGGGCAAGCAAAGCATTCAAGTGTGATTTTCATAGCTGACCTCATCATGGAGAACAAGGCTTTAAGTATTTAATGCATACAGACACTTGAAATGCATAAATGATCATCTCTGATTTTGTTCCATGCTTACTAAGAATCCCTTCTTTTAGTTTTACTTCCAACAAAGCTGCCAACAAAGAGATTCTCTGTCAAGTCACTATGGGGCAGTTACATTTCAACAGTTATAGTTCCCATTACAAAATAACATGGTATCATTTTATGTTTTGTGTTTTTATTCTTCTAGAATATTTCATGCTTCATCCAATGCTAACTTCAAGACAGTTGGAATTCATATTGACATGTGGCAAGAATTGTAATTTATTGCTTCTTAAAAGAAGAGTAATATTTCTTTAGCATTTGAGCAGCAAAGTGCCATAAAAAATGGCAAATTGAGATGCCACTTCAAACAAAGCACAACCCATTTTGATACTACTGGTGTTAAATAGAATGATGAGCTGAAAATGTTCTAGTAATAGAGAGGCACTTTACCTAGGAAAGAGTGAACATAGGATATAAAAGCTATTGATTTTTTTCCTTGATGCCTAGCACTGAAGTAGATGTTTAAAATGTAAACATTTTCCAGAACTCTTCTCTGTACACCATTAGACCTGTATTCAAGTTTTATTTCAAGCATACAGATAAAACTCCTGCATCTTCCATGATCATGGAGAGAGCAGGTGGTAGCATTGTGGAGAAAGTGTCTCCTTCTCTGAGCAGGTTGTGAGCTGAAACATTTCTTCATTTTCCTTGTGTTCAACCTGTGCTCATGTAGGTAATGTACTGAACACTAAGATACAGAACCTGGAACTGTACTTTTACAAAACCATTATTTCCTTCTCTACTGAGGGATCTGAACACAGTGTTCAGAGGCACTGCATTGTCTATTGAAATTAAAAATGTCCTAGAAGCATAAGGCAAGAGTGGAAGGTTTAGAAAGAAAACTTCAATTCTGTATTACAGGTCTCTTTGTAGCAGGTGCTGTTCTCAGTGAAATGAGGTAGGCAGCCATGTCTGAAGGTCATATCTTGCTAAAGTAGTAACCTCCACTTGAGTTTGTCTCACTTCTCCTTGTTCTATGGTCTTATAATCATTTTCAACTATGATTAATTTGCTTTGCATAGTTTATTTAAACAGAAAAATGGGGGAGAGTGTAAGGTATAATTAACCCAGTAACAAAAGGGATAATCCTATTATTTATTTATTTATTGGTACCAGGAATTGAACTCAGGGGTAGTCGACTACTGAGCAATATCCCCAGCCTTATTTTGTATTTTTTTTTTTAGAGACAGAGGTTCACTGAGTTGCTTTGTGCCTTGCTTTTGCTGAGGCTGGCTTTGAACTCACCATCTTGCTATCTTAGTTTCCTGAGCAGCCGGGGGATTACAGGTGTGCACCACTGCACCCAGTGATTTTAAAGAATTTGAAAACATTAAGTTATAGATCTGTAAAACCATTGGTAATGAACTGAGAATTGCATAGAAGATTATAATATAGCTTCAGAGCTGGAAGGGCCTTTTGAGAGCCTCTGGGTTTAAATTTCTCATTTCACAGATGAGGAATTGGATCTCCAGTAACCCAGGCTTAAAAGAGAAGACATAGGGAAAGAAAGTTAATTCATTGGACATACTAAATAATAAGTGCTTGGGAGAGGTCTGGTGGGAAATATTAATTAGACATTAAGTAATATGATCATAGGTAAAGGCTTTCTTCTCTTTCTATATGGTAGTCGATTCTGAAACAAAATTTTTCAAAAGATAATTATGACTTTGGTATTATATATTTGTGCACCAAGAAGGGTCATATTTCTTTGTTACTTATTGGGTACAAAAAGATTGAATCAGCATCACTCCTAAATTTTCCACTGAGTACTTCCTCCTTCCACACACTTGAATCTGTAGAGATCTTGGCTACTCCAGGAACTACCCTATGCTCTGTGAGGAGTCACCTTCCACTGCTTCCTTCTAGAGGAGTCTACATCCTTCACATTGGTGCCAGTGAGCTGTGAGCATAGACCAGGCAGTGGGCCTCCAACTCCAAAACACAAATCTATACAGGGGTGTAGCATTTAGGGTTGGAAGTACCAAAGGGAATTACAATGTAGTATGAAAGTTAGGACTGCAGGTGTGTCATGCTCTCCATTTGTCAAGGAAGGAGCATGCTAAAATAAAACACATGTGAAGCATCATTTTATGCAAATTTCCTGGACAACAAAGTTTGACTCTGTTGTAAAAGTACCATAATCTTAAAAATCAGGGATTCCCAACATTGATTACTCATTAGAATCACTTGGGGAGCCGTGTTTGTTTGTTATCATCGTTTCTAAATACAAATACCTGAATTATATCCAAAACAATAAAGTCAGCTCTAATAAGAGTTAGTCCAAGCAATGGTAGCTTTTTTAAACATCCCAGGTGATTGTAAGGTATGATCATGTTGAGAAATATATCCCTAACTTCTCTGTAGGATTTTTCACCTATCTTTTGTGAAGACCTACCCCATCAGAGACTGCTTCTGTGACAGATTGTGAATGAGAAGGTCTAGATGGAAGATATTTGTGCACTGCACCCCACAGCATAATTGATCTATCTAAGAGGACACCAAGGAAATACTCTTGAGATTCCTCAACCAGCCCCAGCCTGGATTGCAAATATGTATATTTTTCAGATCTTCCAATAGGTAAATGTTGCCTTTACCAAATAGATAAATCACATACACACAACCTTAAATATCAGAGACAATGTCATCTAATTAGAATAATTTAAGGACCAGGCAAGTAATATCCTTTTTAGAATAAAAGCTGTGTAAAGCAACAAGAACTTATAAAGCCCATGATCAGAAAGAATGTGTCATATTAATAAAAAGTAAAGAGAATATAAGCACTCAGATGGTCAAACGAAGCATAGCTCTCACCAGTGTTCATGACCTCTAGCTAGACACCTAGTTTCCTCACTGATTCATACAGGACCTTCTCTGATAATGAGTTTGTCTACCATGTCACTAGGCAAAAATTTACTCTATTAAACCCATTATCTTCTTGCGTTTGTACGTTGTGCATTCTTTGTCCTGAGGGGAATAATATATAAGTCCATTGCTGCGCCAGATATTTTTTACTGACTACTTCATAAAGAGCCGTCCAAAAGTTGCAGTTACCTTCCCTAAGAATTTCATAGCCAGGAGCTATTTTTATCTCAGCTCTGTCACAGTGTGGTTCTGGATTGGGTAAGGACAAAACTATATTTTTGATTCTTCTATTTCCTCTGATGACAAATAGTTCAGAAATCCAGGGTCATAAGAGAATCCCACACAATGACCAGAGTGTGGACACAAATTACTATGTACCTTCCCACAATTTTGTATCATAAAATATAGCAGGGTATGCTGATAATTAGTTATGTTTATCAGGAAGTATTTTAAAGGATTCTTTATGTAGCCTCCTAAAAGAAGACAAAGAAATTATAGGAGAAAAATTTCTATACATACTTTTCTTATCTTCTCAACTAGAATTCAAGCACTATGCTTGAATATGCTTTAATCTACTTGTGCAGTACAAATGTTGGACACATTGTAAGTACCCAGTAAACATAGATCATACTTAATTTGTTTTTTTGTGTTACACACAAAAAAATGATAGTCCATTAGGCTTTCATCAGTCTACGATAAGTACATGCTGATTTCTCTGCATCCTGAGTGGAGAGATGATCCTTTCAAAACTAAAACATCATATTTTTTTTAAAATTTGCTGTTTTTAGATATACATGACAGTAGAGTGCATTTTGACATATTATACATACATGGAGTGCAACCCATTCCAATTAGTATTCCATTCTGGTTGTGTATTCATGTATGAAAATAGGAGAGTTATGTCTGATTCATTCTATCTTTTCTGTTCCCATATTCACACCCTTCTTTTCCTTTCCCTTTGTCTAATCCACTGAACTTCTATTCTCCCCTCCCCTCTTATTGTGAGTCAGCATCCACATATCAGAGAGAACATTTGGCCTTTGGTCTGTTTGTTTTTTGTAGGGGAGGGACTGGTTTATTTCACTTAGCATGATAGTCTCTAGTTCCATCCATTTACCAGCAAATGCCATAATTTCAATCTTCTTTATGGCTGAGTAATATTTCATTGTGTATACATATCACATTTTATTTATCCATTCATCTGTTGAAGGGTACCTGTGTTGATTTCATAGCTTAGCTATTATTTATTGACTGATATAAACACTGATGTAGCTTCGTCACTGTAGTATGCTTATTTCAAGCCCTCTGGGTATAAACTAAGGAGAGGAATAACTGGGTCAAATGGTGGTTTCATTCCAAGATTTCTGAAGAATTTCTATACTGTTTTATAGAATGGTTGCACCAAATTTGCAGTCCCACCAACAATGTATGGGTAACCTTTTTCCCCACATCCTTGCCAACAATTATCCTTATATTCTCGATAATTGCAATGGTAACTGGAGTGAGGTGGAATCTCAATATAGTTTTAATTTGCATTTCTTTAACTGCTAGAGATGTTAAATGATTTTTATATATTTTTGATCATTCATATTTCTTCTTCTGGGAAGTACCTGTTTAGTTCCTTTGCCCATTTATTGATTGTGTTATTTGTTTTGTTGGTGTTAAGTTTTTGTGTTCTCTGTATACCCTGGAGATAGTGCTATATTTGAAGTGCTGGAGGCAGATTTTCTCCCATTCTTTAGGCTCTCTGGTCACATTCTTGATTGTTTCCTTTGCTGTGAAGAAACTTTTGAGTTTTATGCCATACCATTTATACATTCTTGATTTTACTTCTTGCTCTTTCGGAGTCTTATTGAGGAAGTCCTTTTCTAAGCTGATATGATGAAGAGTTGGGCCTACTTTTTCTTGTAGTAGGCTTGAGGTCTCTAGTCTAATTCTTAGGTTCTTGATTCACTTTGAGTTTTGTGCAGGGTGAGAGACAAGGGTTCAATTTCAATCTACTACATATAGATTTGCAGATTTTCCAGCACCATTTGTTGAAGTGGCTATCTTTTCTCCAATGTATGTTTATGGTGCCTTTGTCTAGTATGAGGTAATATTTTAAAAAATCACAATTTTAAGAGTCTCATATAGCTTGCTAGCTCTATTGTTAGAGACCAATTTATCACATTTATTGTACATTTGTTTGCTTCCCCCCCCCCCCGTTGTTGTGCAGCTTTTAATGTATCCATTATAAACACAATTCAGAGCTAATTTACTATGGGATAATCCTATTGTAAACATTCTTTCTCTAGATTTCTAGTGGAAAAAACGATCTTTTAAAAAATGTATTTATTTATTTTACTTAGGTATATGACAGTAGAATGCATTTTGATTCATTGTACACAATTGCAGCACAACGCTTCATTTCTTGGTTGTATATGATGTCACACCATGTGTGCAGTCATAGTCCCCGCCCCTTTACCCCATCAAAGCATTTCCATTTTCCCATATCCTCTCCCCCCATTATGGGTCAGCATCCACTTGTAAGAGAGAAAAAATTCGGCCTTTAGTTTTTTGGGATTGGCTTACTATACTTAGCATTATGTTCTCCAACTGTATCCATTTACCTGAAAATGCCATAATTTTATTCTCTTTTGATGCTGAGTAATATTCCATTGTGTACATATACCACAGTTTCTTCATCCATTCATCTATTGAAGGGCATCTAGTTGCTTCCACGGTTTAGCTATTGTGAATTGTGCTGCTTTAAACATTGATGTGGCTGTGTCCCTGTAGTATGCTGTTTTTAAGTCCTTTGGGTATAGACCAAGGAGTGTGATAGCTGGGTCAAATGGTGGTTCCATTCCAAGTTTTCTAAGGAATCTCCATACTGCTTTCAGATTGGTTGTACCACTTTGCAGTCCCACCAGTAATGTATAAGTGTGCCTTTTTCACCACATCCTCACCAACATTTATTTTTGTCCGTATTCTTGATAGCTGCATTCTGACTGGTGTGAGATGAAACCTTAGAGTACTTTTGATTTACATTTCTCTGATTACTAGAGATGTTGATCCTGTGCCTAATAGAGGAAAAAGTAGGGCCAAATCTTCCATCACTTTGGATTAGGCCAGACTTCCTTAACAAGACTCTTATAGCACAAGAAATAAAATCAAGAATTAATAAATGGGATGGACTTAAAAAGCTTCTCAGCATAAGAAATAATCAATGAGGTGAAGAGAAAGCCTACATATGGGGAGCAAATTTTTGCCACACACATATCAGATAGAGCACCAATCTCTAGGATATATAAAGACCTCAAAAACTTAACACCAAGAAACAAACAACCCAATCAATAAATGAGCCAAGGAGCTGAACAGGCACTTCTCAGAAGAAGATATACATTCGATCAACAAATATATGTTTGCTTTTGTTTTTGCTAGAAATGTTTTGAGACCAATTTTTAGGTATTTTTCTGGAAATATTAGGCACCAAGTTCCTCCTCTAGGATATCATTGTGAGTAGGTATGGATACATGTAAACAAAAAAGTATTCCTACAAATTCACTTATTCATTCTTTCATTTTTTTTTTAATGGGATTCTACTCTACATGCATTGTTCTGGAAGCTTGGCATATAAAAGACATCATAAACAGCCGAGAAGGCATAAATCTCTGTCCTCACAGGGTTTTTACTCTAGTAAATTTAAAGTATGATTAAATTTTGATGAATAGTAACAATCATCATAGTTAACAAAATGCTAACCAAACATTTAGCAGATATTCAGTTAAATATTTAAAATTTGATTTTGCAGTTTTATTTTAATATTGTAAAACATATCCACATATGTATATATAAAATGCATGTGTATACATTCATGCACATATACACATACTAGATACATAAATTCATTTATATGCATATATTTTATGTAAATTTTGAGTACTTTTTTTCTTTTTACCTTTCTTGGGTTCACAAAGAGCTCAAAGGTATTTATTACCTATATTTCTAGGTAATAAATATAGAAAAATTTTCTAGTCTTAGTTTAATGCCTGAGTTAAAGGTATGCTGGTTGGCTTAGTGCTAAAATGGTTCATAGATCAGAGATTGGGGTTGTAGCTAAGTGATGAAACTCAAAGAAAAAAAGAATTAGTTCAAAAAACATACTGATGAAACAATGCCAAATAACATCTGAGACACACAAACCATTATCTGCATTATGGTACACAATACACCAAGCTAATTCACCTCGAGATTTACCTTAAAGACTAAAAGTTCTCTCTCCCTTTTTTTCCTTTTCCCCTCACTTCCTCTTATATGTAATTTTGTATAACAATGAGGGTCTCCTTCCATTTCTATGCAATTTCCCTTCCTCTCTCCCTTTCCCTCCCACCTCCTGTCCCTGTTTAATGTTAATCTTTTTCTCATGCTCTTCCTCCCTGCTCTGTTCTTGGTTGCTCTCCTTATATCAAAAAAGACATTTGGCATTTGTTTTTTAGGGATTGGCTAGCTTCACTTAGCATAATCTGCTAGAGGATAGGAAAGGTAGCAGAATACAACAGACACTAGTATGGCACTATGTAAAAACGTGGATGTGTAACCGATGTGATTCTGCAGTCTGTATACGGGGTAAAAATGGGAGTTCATAACCCACTTGAATCAAATGTACAAAATATGATATGTCAAGAGCTTTGTAATGTTTTGAACAACCAATAATAAAAAAAGAAGAAGAAAATAAATTGACATAGAAAAGTGAAAAAAAAAAGACTAACAGTTTTAAACTTTAATGAAAGTTTTATGCCAATGAAATTGAGATGTCAGTATAATTTTATGTTTTTAAAAGGTAGGCTCCACATTAGAACTTAATTTTTTTCTCCACATACTAAATGAGATAATATGATAGAAGTTGTATTTATTACCATAACAAAGTACTTCTGCTTCACATATAAGAAATTGGTGAATAATTGTCCACTTGAAATTTATTTTTATTCTTCACTACTTGTCTTTTCCAAGACCTACAAAAGAAACACCAGTAATCTGTTTGTCATTACATTGGTCTCCTGCAAATATTTTAGGAGCTGATCATGACAACCAGGGCTTGATTTCTTGCTCCTTGAGTCCACAAAAATCTCTGTAATTATGTTCCAGGACCAAAAGGTTTTCATAGAATGCCTGGCAGTATACTGTGATTGACACTTCTATTACCACATACAACCTCCTACTCCAGGGAAGTACAGGGTGTTTTCGTAGAGAACTTAGAACACTTTTCAAGACTGAAACTACATTTTCTACTTTTATGATAACAAAAGGGGTAATTTTATTTTTTTTTAATTCAACTCTCAAGAGTTATCAGTAGTTCAATGGCACTAAGTTGTATTGTATTTCCTGTTGCTTGAAGTTTAAAAATATACTATGCACCCTCAGAATGCCTTTAACCCCAGTATAATGATTATCAATAGTATAGCCTTTAATTAAAACAAGTTTTCACCATGAATTGATTTCAAAATTCTGATATTTTACATGGCATGTTGTACATTATTATATTGAAGGAAATTTACCAAAAATGATATTTTAATTTTGATCTATCTTCCTTTCATCAGACTAATAATAACAGCACAGTAGGAAATTGTCTTAATTTATAAACAAATTCATCTTTTGTATTTCCATCATAAGAATACACACACACCCACACACACATACACACCACACACGTGTGTGTGTGGGTGTGTGTGTGTCTTGGAAAAAGGTAGCAACAGTGACAACAATAAAATCACCCAGATCCCCACACTACATTTTCACTATACATATTTTTATACTCTTATAACCTTCTGCTATGACAATTATTTGGGTAGCTTTAAGAGCTATAAGCAAAATATAGGTATAATTTTATATTCCAGATTTAGTAAATTATTCTTTTATCTTTAAATTTTTTTATATGACTGACTCTTAGATATCATCTTTAGATTTTTGCCTTATACCTGGGAAGAGTGTGAGACACAACAACAGACACCTAGAACACTAAAGATGATCTTCTGAAAGATGTATCAAGGGAAAAGAGTAATAAAAATACACTAACACTCCATCTGTTAGAGTTTCAGCAGCCAGCTGCCTCACTCCCTTCTCTGTCAAAATATACAATAAATAAAAGAAATATTTCTGTGATTGTGATGAACAGACACTAAAGGCCACCTCAGTGTCGAACCTTTTGTACTCATGGTCTGGTGTATTAGCTTGCTTTGAACATGAGTGAGACCTGAAACTTTCTTCTTACCAGTGAAATGTGGATAAAGTGAGAAAGAACACCTCCATGATTATATTATTCTAAGAGTAGATAATAAAACATTTTGTTACCATAAAGGTGAAAACTCTCCAGAGAGTTTCTTCAAAAGTTTTCTTAAGTTCTCTATAAAATTACCTTATAATTTACATTTACTAAAGTGGGAGATGACATGTGATAATAGAAATGCCAATCATGTGCACACTGTCCGTCATTCTATGGAAGCCTTTTGGCCTTGGAAGACACACACACACACACACACACACACACACACACACAAATTCTTAAATTTATTTGGTACAAAGTTCTGATGAGGAAAAAAAGAGAGAGATACTATTTTGTTTACAGAAATTGTAGGTGCCTTCAAAGAGATGGTGAGTCTTGAGGAATAAGATCAAATGGGAAGAGTGAGAAGGACCTTTGGGGAGTCTATGCCAAACTAAATAGTCTCACATAAGATACATTTCTCTTATACATAGATACATAAATCAACAAGAAATGTGGTCTTTATAGAAGGATTCTTGTAAGAGCAGGGTATATGGAATTGTACCTCAGGAATAGTAACCTTTCACAAAATCAGTATTATATGCTGGGTTTCTGTTCTCATGACTAAAAGGCTCAGTGGTCACTCCAGATAAGCTGGGCTAATTAGGCTGCAGACAATAACCACACAAGAGACACAAATACCTTTTTCTTTGGGGTTGCTGTGACGGCTCTTCTGACTTTAAGGGTCCAAAGGAAGAGAGAGAGAGCACTACTTTTATTGAGTAGAAACTATTCAAATGAGGCAGGGGGTCAAGTTTCAGGGGGCTGAGTCTATCTTCATGATGTCCACTGTCAGCAAGTTGACTGACACCTGGGTAGGCCACACCCAAGGGCACAGTAAGAGAAGGGGACACATACAAGGCACTTCCATGGAAGATTCTATCCTAAACAGGGCAAGAGGTTATATTACAAAGGAACAGGTGAGCATAGCTTCACCCATGGGGCTATAGCAAGACACACCCATGCATGAGACACTGACCCTCGAACCCAAGAAGGGTGGGGAAAGCTCTGCCATATTTCTGTGATTGAGCACCTCAGCACCCAGCCAGGGAGTGTGACTCAGTCATGTGCAAGGTTGGTCTCCTACAATTATGTATATTTTTCATCCTTTTCTCTCTGTCCTTTTGCCCTCCCTGACACAACACATCTGATCATCAATACTTACCTGTATCAGTAAACATGCCCATGTCCACACACTTTTATTTTAACCCACTCTACTCTCTAAATATTCAAAAGAATACAAAGTATCAGTTTTCTAACAAACTATTAAGATGGTGTGGGGTGTGTAATACTTAGCAATTGAGGCAGGAGATCAAGATACTTCTTAATTCTTCCTAATCTTACTAACAGCTTTCTTGCTTTACTTATTTTTACACTGTAACTTTGCCATGGAAAACAAGGGTGGAAGACCATTTTACATTGACAATGAGAGTGTTCCCTTAGCTTCCCATTAGTGGTCCTCAAGTGAACCTCTCTAATATTAGTGAAATACTGAAATGTATACTTCTCTTTCTTTTTTATTTACACACACAAGCCTTCTTTAATGCAAATTTCCATTTAACGAAAGGTTACTGGGGCTAGGGCTGTAGCTCAGAGGTAGAGTGCTCACCTAGCACAGTGAGGCACTGGGTTCACTCTTTAGCACCACATAAAAACAAACAAGTAAAATAAAGGTTAAAAAAAACTCTTTAAAAAAAATAAAAAGGGTTACTTTTCTATAATTGTCACTTCTAATATTATATCATATTATACTTCAACTATCTAGATAAGAATATAATTCAGGTTATAGGCAAATAATGTATCTCTTTGACTTTTGTTTATACCCTGAGAAAAATTTAAAAAAAAAGGTGAAATGCCCCTCACCAATGGGACCCTCTGAGTCTCAAGGACAAAAATATTTGAAATTAAAAAGCATGAAAATTGAAATATATTTACATTTTTCTTGTTAAATGTCTTGGTATACACTATTCATTTAAAATTTAACTTTAATGAATTGCTTTTTTAAGCAATATATTCACCAAATTTATACAGAAATTGAATTATACTGTTTATATATTTTACTCTCATGCATTAATAAAACACAACTTGAAATCACGCATTTATGTGGGAATTTAATGGAAACTGTAAAAGAATAATTCTTAGTCTGGAGTCACTGAATGTGCCTTTTTATTTGTCAGCCCCTCTTAAAAGAATACAAGGTTACAGGTGCAGTTTTCATTAGTGAGGAAAATACACAAAGACTCTCTGCCCCTGCTCCTTTTGCACTACATACCCTTTTGGCTCAAATTCACCAAATAATCAACTGGCTTCGTGATTTGGAAGGCAATATTATGTATTTTCAGTTAATAACAAACTTCTTTTTGTAAGAAATACACACTCCACCCACCATGATTCCACTCCATCACCTTTCCACCACCCTGAATATAGCTGGTGGGACCAGTGTGGGCATCTATCTACTCCTAGCTGGACCAATTATTACTTTTCTACCTTAAATTTGAGAGATTTGTAGTGTCTGGTTAGATAAATTAACAAAAGGAAAATTTAAAGAAATTCTTAGGAATCCTTTTTTTCCCCCATATGTACATGAAGAATCAGAACAAAGCATGCAAGCAGAGAGAATGGATCCAAAATGGAGAGAAAAGAATGAGAGATTAAAAAAAAATGCACTATCTCAGTTTCTGATGACTTTCTAGTTACTAGTTCCATTCATGGCTCTAGCTATAAGGGTCAGCTCTCTGCTTTTGGTTTCCATGAAAGAGTCAAGGTTTCATCAAATACATTTAAGTATTTTACTTATGCTAACTTCAGTTCCTTTCTGCTCTTTACAATCCAAACAGTCATGACTAAAACATTTCTTAAGTCTCCTTCAGGTGAAAATAAAAAGTTCCCATGGTGGACTAATAAAATTAATTTTCCAAGAACTAAATGGAAAACTCAATTTATATCACACTGATATTATAGATAGATGTAATATTAGGTAGGTGGATAGATAGACCATGCTCCAGTCTATTGTGCTAAATTGGGGCCTTCAACCAAATATTATTAGTTCTTTTTCACATTTGTACCACCAAAAACTTTATAAAATGTATTTGTTATTTCATTATCTAATTAATGATAAAAATATTAAACATAATATATCCTAAAATAAAAGTCTATATCACACTACTGAAAATATCCTTTAGTTATCAACATTATGTTCATCAACTTTTTTCTGGTGTGTTTTCCTTAAATATCTATACCTTTATCTTTTATCATTAAAACCACATCCTTCAAGTTCAGAATATCAATTTCTATATACTCTCATATCCATGCCTGTAATTCCTCATACCCTTCTACACACACACATACTCAATCTATATTGAAGCCTAAACCTATAATTGTACATATATATGTGTATATATTACACATAATTTCAAATTTAATAGACACTGATAAAATTCTTGCTAAAACACAGTTGCATTAGGCCAATAGCATTCATCTGATATAATGATTTTAAGAAAGAGGAACAATATTAATCATGACTTGTATTTAGGTGAAGTTTATCTTTGCTTTTTCCTTTTCAATTTATAGACATCTATTTTCCTTATTATTGATACTCTATTTCTCCTTTAGCCAACACAAACATCTTCCTTCAAATTTTGACAATTCAAAGATGTTTTTCCAACCCTATGAATATGTGGTGATCTGTTCTTTCTTCAGCAAATTCAGCCCTATTTGGGGAACAGTTGAGTGATCCAGCCAGGTTTCCACTATTAAAAGTGCTCCATGTGCAGAAACATTACAAAGAGAAAACAACATTACTTCCCTTCAGCAATATTTTGATTTCTGGATATAACATGGAGCTACAATACTGGTTAACTTATATCAGTGCAGGCCATGATTACTACATTCAGACCTGGTAAATCCAAGGTGTTTGATCAAGGCACAGTTTTGTTAAAAGTCAGTTAAGCTGGGCTTTGCACATGCTAGGCTATCGCTCTACCACTGAGCCACAACTCTAGACCTGCCCTCCTGTATCTTCAGCAAATTTTTGTAGATACAAATCTGTGTTCACATTTTTGAAACCTCAAAACATCAAGATTTTTGTGATTTGTCCTAGGCTTACTACAGGGACTTGCTAGCAAATCCTACAAATTTCAGTTGAAATTTTTCTTGTATCTGTTAGGTAGCATATTATTTAATGACTCTTCAAATCTTATTTTTCTATTACTACTGTATATGACCCTAGCTCTCTTCAGATTAAAGTAAATTTTTTTACCTTAATATGTTATCTTTAATGTTTGCATTTCTACGCCCACTGAAGCTATTCCACAGATTTTTAACAAGCCAGCTCAATTTCCTCCTACATAGTATTTACCTAGCTAAAAATTCTGTATCATACCTATATGACAAGCTTCAGTCATTAGCTGAAGTCAAAGAGTCAAATGACTTACTATTTGTCAAACAATACTGTAAAATATTTTCATAGATCAACTCTCATTCCTTATAACCCTATGCAGCTGGCATTGTTGTTCACATTTTTCAGGTGAGGACAGAGATACTAAGAAGTAGCTTACCCAAGATCATACAGTTAATTTATGATGGAATTAGGATATTAAGCGTATGTGTCTACTTCAATAAACTATGCTCTTAATATTTACTCTAAAAATAATTGCTTTCATCTCTCTGTGAACATTTTCATAATTTAAATCCATTGGTTTCTATTTAGATATTAATTATCACATGATTTCCAACTTTTATGTATTGACTTAAATTGACTGTGGTTATCCAAAGTAGATCTGAGATGCTGCTATGTGATTATATGTTCATTTTTGGTTAAGCTTCACATTTTATTAAACATATATTTTGGGCAGCAAGAAAACTCAGTAATGAAGAAAATACTCATTTTCTAGTAGCTTAGTGTATTAGTCAGCTTTGCTTTACTACAACAAGATGCCTGGGACTGCTAATTTTATAAAGAGAAGTTTTAACTCAAAGATTTGGAAGTTAAAAGTCCAAATAAGCATAGAACAGATTTTGGTAAGAGCCCTGTAGCAGATAGCACAGTGCATGTGGGAAGAAGAATCATATCTCAGAACAGGCAGCAGAGCAACTCAGTGGTGAGGCTCAGAGTTTATAACAACTTTCTCTTGCAAGAATCTACTCCAAGACAACTCATTCCCTTCCAAGGGCAGTACCTTCAGTGACTTAAGTTCCTCTCACTAGGCTCCACCTTTTAAAGGTCACTTCATCTCATTACTTCCAAACTGAGGACCAAGCTTCTAACATCTGGATCCTTGCAGGACAGACCAAATCCAAACCTTAGGGTAGAGGAGAATGTATGTATCTGAAGAGAGACATTTAGACTTTTGTCTTTAAATTTTTTCCCATTGCTCAGGGTTCAAAAGTTCATGTTGGGCTGGGGATGTGGCCTAAGCGGTAACGTACCCTCCTGGCATGTGTGAGGCTCTGGGTTCGATCCTCAGCACCACATAAAAATAAAATAAAGATATTGTGTCCACCGAAAACTGAAAAATAAATATTAAAAAAAGTTCTCTCTCTCTCTTTAAAAAAAAGTTCATGTATATGCACTTCAAGACTTAATTCAGTAAGAGGCTCAGATCATTGCAAATCTTTAATTTTGTTAGTTTGGGATAACATTTAGAACTAGTTAAGAATGGAGGAGCAGGCTGTCGTAGGTAACATCTTAAAGGAGATCTACCATTACCATTATTCTGCCCTTAATAGTTTGTAAGAAGAGCATTTAGTATATTTTAATGCCTCAGAAATATTCAGAGAATAAATGAATTAATATATAGGAAGGTTCTACTTTGGAATAAGGTAGTGTAATGTGTATACAAGGAGGAGAGAGGAGAGAGAGTAAAAACCCTGAATTTCACTTCAGGGATTCTTTTTCAATAGCTTAATCATATTATTATGTAAATATAGATATATTTATATTCTATTTCTGGGTTACATATATTCTATTTTTGGGTTATATTAAATAGCAAATGAGCATAATTGATTTCATAATTTGCAATGATTTATGCTTGTGATTGACACATATCTTTGATAAGCTGTAATTTGGACACAGAAAACTGTCACTTTATTCATAAATATGTGGGATGTACAATTTTTATTATAGGCTGGATGCTTTAAAATAAAAACAAAAAGATTCTCTTTATATTTTAAGTTATAATTCAAAGGAGTTCACAGTGCCTGTTAATAATAGTATTTTCTGTATAACACCCACTCTGTCTTTAGTGTCACATTGAATGGGATATAGCCAAAGAATAATCTGCTTCTGTTCTTAGGAGATTTTCACTTCAATAAGACAAAACCATTACACAATTCTCTTTCTCTTTGAAAACAACTTGCATGAACTGACAAACATATCTGTACTCTCTATACATCCACTCACTTGTTTGTTGGCATCAGGTAACATAGTTATACCTACCTCACTTGCATTTGGCACCTGAACATTTGAGAGTGGAATTGGTTTCATAAATGTGGAGAGAAACAACTATGTACAGAAGTAAAACCTGTGTCATTTTTAGAAGGCCCAGTGTATAAGTCAGCTTTCCAAGCTATGACAAAATACTAAAGAAAATCAACCCAATGAAGGGAAGATTTATTTTGGCTCATTGTTCCAGAGGTTTTAGTGCATGATCATTTGGCTCAAAGCTTTAAGCCTGTGGTAAGGAAGAACATGGCAGGGAGGATGAGATAAATCAGACTGCTCACCTCATGGAAGCAGATAGAGTAAGAGGGAGGAGCTTGGGGACAAAATATACCTTTATAGGAATGCTCCCAGTGACCGATTTCCTCCTCCTAAAGTTTCCACCACCTCCAAATAGCCCTCTAAGTTATGGATACATGGATGGATTAATCCATAGATGAGGTTAGAACTCTCAGGAGCCAATCACTCAAATGCTGCTCCTCTGAACACTGCTGCACCAAGGATCAAGCCTTCAATACATCAGCTTTTGGGGGACATTTTATATTCAAACTTTAACAACTAATAAAAGAGGATAGAGGAAATGTATCCATTTACAAAACTTTGATTAGTAAACAATAAATAGTAACTTCGGCAAATCATAGAATATATAAATATCATGAATGAGGCAGATTGATGAGGCTCTGGAGTATGAGAACTGTTAACCTAAATTTGCCAGGGAGTTTGAGTTTTGTGAAGAGACATTTCCTGTGTAAAGGAAGAGGTGAGAAAAGGCATTCTCAAAGCATCTGGAGAGCTCTTATTATTCTGAAGAGTTAGGCCCTGAGGCATGTTCACAGACTAGGGAAAGGATAAGAAAGTGCAGAAGTATCTGAGTATGTTTAATGGGACTGAAGAAGGACTATGCAGAGGATCCAGGGGGAAATAAAATGGAGAGAAGGAAATAAATAAAAACAATAAGTGGAGAGAAGGAAATGGGAAAGATGCATGTGAATTGGTAAAAAGAGCACAAGTGACAGGAAGGGCAATATTTACTTTACCACAATTGGGCACATTCATGGTTGGGCAAGGACATCATGATCAAACTGGACTAGAAAGTGGTGGGGTCAGTGTCCAGGGAGTGTGACATAGAACAGTCAGGGCTCAGAAACTGAAAAGAAGGGGTCTACTCCTTTGGGACTAGGTGTATACTAGGTGCCTCTGAATTGTCATACCTTATTTCCTCTCAATAAATGCCTTTTTCTTCCTCTCTGGAAAAATCTTATTTGTAAAACCCTCATTGGGCCTAATTGTTTCTTTAGTATTTCACAAACATTTACCTAAAAGTAACACTGCTTTCAATTAATATAAGCCAACTTTAGGAAAAAAAAAATTGCCCTTGAATATAAAACTTTCATCCTCCTGACCAAGAGGGCCTGGATATTCCCTGAGCTTCACTAAACTTTAGACAGCCTTCTTCTTGAAGGTCCTCTGACCTCCCTTCTCTTGGAATAGTTACTTTAGAAAATTCATAAGTGTAATTTTTTTTCTCTGCCCTTTTGAAGTACATATAAATCTTCTCCCAGTCTCTTGACAATTTTGAAATCCAGGAATATCTTTCTCAAAAGACTTGAAAATTGTCTCTTTGAAAAGTAATCATGAAGGAAGAAAGGGCTCTTATCTCTCAGTCTATGTGAGATGTTGAGAGTCTAACTTCAGAGGGCATCATTAGCCAACACAGATGACCTAATCACAGAATGAAGCATTTGCAAACTCAGAAATAGCCATGCATTCCTTTCACTAACCACCTTTATTCGGTGTCCCTCAGAACTTTTCCACCAGCTCAACCCAGAATTTAAAAAGCATCTGGCCTTTTGTTTTAGTGAAATTGAGTTCAATCTCCCTTTCCTATTGTGACAGTTTTTAATGAGTCTTCTTTGTCTATTTAACTATGTCCAGTAAAATTTTTCTTTGTCCTGTGTAATAAAATAGCATGGAAAAAAGGTAAAAATATATGCCTGGATCCAGTGAAGACGGACTACAATTTAAGCATCTACTGTGTACAGAAAGCTACACTAAATACTTTTATTCATAATCTCATGTAACTATTATAATATTAAATTCTATAAAGAAGGTATAATTTGTCTTATTTTTTGTGAATAAATAGTGAGTTTGAGAAGGCTGATTAATGGAGAGAAACTAAGTATGATGTCCAATATGAAAAACAGAGATTATAGTAATATGGAGAAGGTCTAGGACACTAATCTTGGTTTCTTTCCCTAAAACATACATTTTTTTCTACTATTAATCCAGTATTTGCATAATATTTCTGAAAGTACTTTTGTACTTACTAAATATTCCTTTCATAAATTTTATGAAAATGAGATTATTCTAAATGTTTTATAGATAACTATATTGAAGTCAAGCTGGGAAGTAATTTGCCCATGGATAGATAGGGATTGTTAAAACATAAAGTTATAAATTTTATATTCTTTCATTTATTTCTTTTTGAGAAAATTTAGTGAAACAGAAGCTTCAGGTCTCAGCAATTAATGAAAAAGTGGAAAGAAGAAAGAGCTGGTGTGGGCTAGGGGCATTCAAGCTTTTAGGCAGTCATCACAGCTGGCATCAGAGATGAGAAGAGGGTAGCAAACATTTCCATACCTACTACCATAAGGTTTGAATTAAATATGCACTTTATTTTCTTACTGTATTAACATAAATATGGATTTCCACACCTGTTTGATAAACAGCACAAGGAGATATTATTCTTCATTGCTTAATTGTTTTTTTTTTTACTAGTTTTAAGGCTTACTGATTTGTAACCTAAACCAGAATATATTTGATATAGAAAACTACATTGGTATGAATGTTTACTGAAGGAAACTGTTCACTTAAAGTTGTAAACTATCTGTGCCAAAGGAGGTTCATCTTACCTGCCAGCATTGATAATCAGCTTACTCTGACCTAACTGAAATTGCTCTAATTATCTACAATTGTTTAAAAGAACTGTGTAGAAATTCTCAATATCAAGAATATTAGCTGAAGGCAAATTGTTCTTTATTAAAAAATGCATTTTACAAGTAAAATGGAAATTAAGAGCTATTCCAAAAAGACACATGGACCTTTCAAGGGAAGGTAATTGAGAAAAGTTGAATGAGGGGACCAAGTACAAAAGCAGCAGGCAGGGTTAGAAAAATCAACCAAGGATGGTGAAGTTCTCTGAGGGCATCAAGGAGCTATCACCCTCCTATTTCAGAAGAGTTAAGAAGAGGAGCATTTGCACACACCCAGAGGAGAGCTGTAGCCATGGATGGTGCTGCTAGGCAGGAACTGTGGTCTTGGGCAGGTAAGTGCAGCTTACCTGTCAAACACAGGCTTATCATGAAAGGACACAGGAAGTAAACATCCTTCACTTTTCCAGCTCTATTATGGTCTACTGATAATTTACACAAATCCAACCCAACCAGAAGCCAGAGTGCAAGGTAATCTATTGATCCATCTGAAAAAATCTGCATCTGAGGGCAAAGAACTTGGCATAGAAGGTAGCGAACAGATATGGAGAAGCAGAAAAAATATATTTCTTTTGTTCCTTAATATCCATCCTAATTCCTTGCCCAGATAAAAACTGTGCCCTCAATTCAGAGGATATGCAGGGCCTTACCAGCTGTGGACAAAAATGGTGGTATTGGTGGGGTGGGGATAATTACTATATACATAGCTCCCTCTCTTTTGTAGGTGGATACAATTTTTTATTTATTGGTTGTTCAAAACATTACAAAACTCTCGACATATCATATTTCAAACATTTGATTCAAGTGGGTTATGAACTCCCATTTTTACCCTGTATACAGATTGCAGAATCACATCGGTTACATATCCACATTTTTACATAGTGCCATACTAGTGACTGTTGTATTCTGCAACAGTAAACTTAAAAAGGTTTTCTCTAACAAGCAAAGCTTCATTCTCCCACACCTATTTCATGTTCTCCTTATTCTCTGCTTACTATTATCATAGTTGGACAATCTGCGGAGACCAAATATTTTATTTCTGTGTGAGCTAAGTACTTGCTGATCTTTATTGGGTCACTGCAGTTCTTCATTGACAGAGTTCTAAAGAAGTCCTAAGAGAAATACTAATGAATATGTAAGCTAGTTCTACATATAGTCCCTTATACCCACTATAAAAATTCAACCCAATTTCTCCTTATTAATTTAAGTCAACCTCCCTGGCCAATGAGGTCTGTCTGCCTGTTGTTCAGTGGCAGGGAAAACTACAAATTGCCAAGAAGTAATGTCAACTTCCATACTAATGAAAAATAATAGCTATTGTTGCCAGTGGAAGCAATTCCTTCCTTGTACACTAGGTTCTCCAAACCAACCAAACCCAAAATCACAAAGCATAGAAAAATTTTTAAAATCCCTTAAATAGGATATCCTGCTATTTATGGAGGAGGCATCACCAACTTCAACTGCTGGTTGAAGGCAATCATTACTTTATTTCACATGGCACCACATCTGAACAGGGTGTTGTCTCCCAGCTGGCTTTTTAAGCGGACACTCACTAGTAATTACACTATTCTATCTGTCATTTCTTTTGCACAGTGGAACACACTTCAGGGTTTATTTCATATTTGTGAAATAAAGCATTGGCCTCTATGCACTTTTTTTTTTTTTTTGCTATAAAACAAAGTCAATGAATGGTGGCATCAGCATAAGTCTTATAAGCAGTAAAGTTAAGTCAGTATGTGCTCCTATAATTCAGCCATAAGCTCTCCCTTTCTAGACCTAGCCCCACACTTCTCCATGTGGCTGTGTTGAACTCTTACTAATTCTTACTGTGGGCTCAGAAGCCATGAGGTTCTGAAGAGAAACACCATCTATTTGTGAAGGAATTCTGAAATCACTGAAAGACATTTTATCCAGTAGAAGACTGGCCCTGGGATAGGGTGAACAGGGAAGAGGCTGTATCCACAGTAAAAAGAATTCCTGGAGTTCAACATTCTTAAACCTTAAACCTGGGTATATTCATCTGCCTCTCTCTCACAGCTCAGGCTCCCATTTGTTCCCCATAAGTATCCTTACCTTACCACAAATTGTGCTGAAATTATACCCTGAAATTATCATACTGTAGTGTGACCTTAACTTGGTCCTCAATCATGTCTACCACTGAGCTCCAGGACATAAGCAACTTCTTCAAAGCTACCATAGGAATTTTTGTTCACCTATTCATGTTCTGAGTTGGGCATTCAGGTTATCAGTTTGTCGTTTTCCTTTTGAATACTTTGTAGGGCCAGGAGAAGAAGCATCCACTGCCACCATGTTTAAATCCCCATAATCAACACAAGTGCCACAGTCACTTGCTCTACCAATACCTGCCTTCCAGTTGTACTTCACACTGTGCCTCTACCTTGATAACTTGAAAAATCATTGTGCCACTTTCTGATATGTATTAACACTTTTGTATGTTCCCCAGCAAGGAAATTATTCATTCACTTCTTAAATACATGTGCAATCATTTCTGAGCTTCCAGATTCTGGTGGAACACAATGTCAATGCAAGACCTAGAAAGAAGGCACTTCTTCTTTGTCTGAACTATCTCCCCTGGCATTCCCCTGCTGCTTTCCAAATTCATAATTGTGATAATGATTGGCCAGAGTTTGAAGTTGTGTGGCAAAGATCTTGTTGATGTAGTCTATACATCTGGAACATACAGCAGGGTGGTGTAAGAGAGAGCTGAGAACTAACAGTTGTATAATAGTCTAAAATATGACATAAGATTTAATCTGAAACAATGATTATGAGTATTATCATGTTACTTAACTATGTCAATGTTTTCTTATTGTGTTGTAAAGATTCATTTAGGTAAATTGATTTGATTTTTTGTTGTTGCTTACTTTCAGATCTTACTGAAAACTTTTAAAATGAAATAATTAAATAACTAGTTAGGGCAAGGTAAGGTAATAGTTTTCAATATCATAGCTTTTGCTAGTTCTCAACATGTGCTATTAAATCAATTTTGGATTTTTTGCATGCCATATTTTACTTAGGAATATAAATGGAGATAAAAATAAAAGTCAGTGTGAGTAGCTGCTAAAACAGGAGATGGCATAGGAAAGTAGAAAAGCTTCTATTCTCATTAGCACTTTTCTGACACTGAGATTTGGGAGTTATGTTCCTTTTGTAGCTACTAAAATTGTCAAGTAATACCTTGTTTAACAAGTAACTTGGTATTTCTCTAACTCCTCTGCATATTAGATGCAGCCCTATCCCCTGAGAAATTTGATAGGTATTCAGGCCATTTTATGGGACTTTGAGGCCTTGACAGAGCGGTATGTGGACAGAATTGAATTTTTAAAGATGTTATCTAATTCTGATCATCTCATTTGTCCCATTGCCACAGAGATTAGAGGAATGGTTATCCACCATTTCTCCATTCATTCCACTTCCCTGTTTTCCTGATCCTAACCTTATACTCATTATATAGATGCTTCCACATGCTCAGTATTAAAACCTTGGCATACTTCCTTGAAATGCTACTTTAGGGAAATATGCTAAATATGGTATTAGTTTAATATACTACTAGATAATAAAGAAAATCTAGATTCTCAGTTGTTTTGTTAATAGAAGCAAAAAAAAATCTACACAGTCTTTACAAATCAAATTTTCAGCAAAATGATTTAGTTCTTCATCAACTTAAAATATTAAATAATTAAAAGCACCTTTGTTGATGTTGTGTTTGAATTTATTAATGACTAAAAAGATGACACAGAAACTACTAGACCAATTTCACAGCTGAAGAAAGCTATAGTTTTTGCTTAATGTTGCTTTTTGATCTTCAACTCAAAGTTCTTTCTTATTAGTACTTTGAAAGTTCTTGAAGAGGTAATTTTTAAAGGATAGGAACAACAGAATGATTAGGAACCAGTGTATACTTACTTATTTCTTCAGTTTAATTGTTTTAACATTGGAAATCTTATCAAAAAGCAGTTTGTTGTCAGGTAGTTATTTATATTGCTCTTATTTGATGACAAATTGTAATATAGTTGACATTTAGATGCACTTACCATAAAACTAGTTTTTCTCAGATCTCTGCTTTTCTTATCTGATTCTCTAATGAAGGAATTTTGGAAAACTAAATGCACTTTTTTAAAAAAGAAAGATATATATTTATATATAAAGATATAGATATAGTTTGATACATACACACACATACATACACATTACTGAATTCCCTAAAATAACATTTGCCAAATGAATTTTTGTATTAGTTGAAAAATAGATTCTGGTTCAAACCATTCTAGAAATTACTGTGCATTATATTACCTTTTGTGATTTATCAAGCATATTAGTAAAACAAAACAAAAATCTGATATAAACCAAGTAATTTCAAACTGGCATTTCCCAAACATATCCATCTGCAGAACCAGCCATATTAAAATTCTATTGGTATTCGGGGAATTTGTAAATTTAAAACATGACAAAAAGATTATGGATTACTGATTGATCATAATAAAATTCTTCTACCAAATCATTACTAAAGAGACTGATTCTGAAATTCTAACTTGAAATAGAAGTAGGTTCTGTCACAAATAAGGTAATACATTCTTGATACTGCCAAAAATCCCTTTTCTTTGCTCCAATGCCCAAATTTGGGGATCCTAACAAAACTCCCAAAAATTGAATTGAGCAAGATTAAAGAGATTGTAATCAAAGAAGATCCCTGAGGGAAAAAGTCCCAAAGAGGTGAAAGGTAGGATGCATGGAAAGGGAACATAGTGAGCCCTTATGTCAAGCTCTTGAGTGGTAGAGAGCTATCTGATAGCAACAGTCATGATGAGGGACACGGATAAATCAAGAAATACCATGCTGTATTGACTTGACAGAAATCTATTAACTGCACTCATGAGCATCCAGTTGGTTCATCTGGTATTTCCATGATACAAGTGACCACCAATGCCTATTAATAGCCATGACAAAGCATCTGTATAGTTGCATGGAGTTTAGTATACTATGCTTTATTGTAAAAGCATAATTTGAGACAAAGTGACTGGATAAACAAATTCATTGTGCAATTTTTTTTGAAATATAGGGATTTTAGGTATAGGTAAATATAATTTAAGTCAATGAAAGAGAAAACCAAACAGAGAGCTTTCCATATAATCACAAACCTAAAATCAGTGGAACTATCTTACATGTTAAGGTATGTTTAGGAAGTACTCATAGATAAAAGTTCATCTACTGTAATATAAAATAAAATTATAGTCAAATCAAATAAAAGCTACTTATCCTCTTAATTTGGTTAATACTTTATCTCTTCCCCTAAGTATTGCCTTGCAAAGCTTCCATTCCTGGAAACAACCAGAAGAGGCAGGCAGGCTTTTATTTAATTTACATACTCAAACAGATATTTTGGCCTATTTACAATGAAAAAGTCCCTTTCATTCAAGAGGATTTTTAACAAACCCATAAAGCAATATTGTATTTTTGAGAATCTTAATTTCTATTTCCTCACCTAAATGTTCTGGAATAAAACCAAGTTTGTCCAGTGGTAGATAAGTGTATTCCATAGGAATGGTTTCCACCAATAGTATAAGAAACAAATCCACTTGTGGTGCTGATTTTCAAAGTTGATGCTTACTTACTATAGCCCAGAAAAGTAGCAGAACAGGGAGTGTAGTTAGGTAGATTTTCTTAAAGTCCCTTAAAAATGCACAAACTATAAAAACAATTCTCTCCAAATGCTGCGGAAAACATCCTTACAGAGACCTGCGATTTTAAAACAAAGAAACAACCATATTATGGCAGATTTTAAATAAGGGATGCTATAATTTTAAATAGGGTGGTGAGAGTATGGCTCATTGGACAGGTGATGTTCAAACTTTGGCTGGAAGGAGGGGAGGGAGGGAACCATGTTGAATCTGGGGGAAGAGAATTTCAGGCAGAGGAAACAGCTCTTACTAAGATGTCAAGGCAGGAGAATGATTAAGGAACTCACATTACAACTGGGACAGGAGTGATAAAAAGGAGAGTAATTCAAGATGAGAATGGAGAGTGAAGGGTATGGGGGTATATCTGTCCTTGTAAGTCACATAATTACCCTGAGTTAGCTGGAATGCCAATAGAAGTTTTGAAATAAAAAAAATCTAACAGTTGTTAAAAGGATCATTTGGATGCTGTGTGAAGAACAGAGCTTAGGGGACAAAAATGGAAGAGGGTTATTTGTTAAGAGGCTATTGAAGCAGGTAAGAGGTGATGGTGGCTTAGAACAGGGCAGTTAGCTATGAAGATGGTGAGAAGTGGCTACGTTTTGGATGAAACATTTTGAAGTTAGAGTCAAAGGATTTCCTGAGATATTAAATAAAAAGTATAAGAAAATGAGAATTGTAAATAATTCCAAGATTTTTGACCTGAGAAACTGGAATGTTTCTTATTTACACGGTGGACTTTTATATCCCTGGATTGCCAATTAATGTGATACTCAATTAGGGAGGTTGTACTTTGGTGACAATTAGTATACACTGTTTTCACGCAACTTTGTAGCAACTCAGAAATACTGATTCCAGAATTTCCTCTCTGCTATTTTTTAATCCTTTGGCTAAATTTCATCCAAAGATCCCAAACCAGTATATAGCAACAAGAAAAAATGAACTGCTGGCATTTTAATGGGATACATGTAACTGTGGTGTCAGTTTAGATACTTACCAGAATCCATCTCCACCGGTACTGGGCTCCAGACATTATCCAGGAATGGTTATAGCAGCATCTCAGCTCTCATTGGTGTCCAAAAGGCAGATAATTCTAAAAGCTAAACTTGGACTTTGGAATGAGGCCCAGTGAAGTTTGCATTCCAATTCTGGCTCTTATGAAGTTAGCTTTGAGCTCTCTTCTGTAAAATGAGAAATATAACTTGCTGAGTCCTTAAAAAATAATATTCAATGGTATAAACCTATAGTTCCAATATCCACTGGTTCTTATCATCCCTTCACCCTTCTGACCACAAGATTATGTGTTAATATTGGTAGTCTTGTAGTATTAGTATGCTTTAGTGTCTAAAACAAAATTTGTTAATGTCTGTATTTGTTGATATTTTATCCCAACTTTCCTCTCTCAGGTGACATTTGTTAGGTACAGAAAGTCTTCCTGTCCAGACTTCAAAACCTCATTCCTTAAAATAGGTTTTCTGCTTTTGTTGCTCAAAGTTGTTATTTCTAATTTAACTGTTCTTGTGATTTATGTAGTTGTTCTTATCTGGTATATGACATATAGCTAGAACTTACTAAACACAATCTATTATTAATGGTAGTGAGATTATTATTATAAGACAATTACAGGTCACATGTGGAACAGTGGAAATCAAGGTCTACTATGTAGCTATCTCCCTCCAAAATCTTATGGGTGCCCATGAATGTACAACTCAAGTACAATGACTTGTTGTCTCTTATTGTTTTTTTTATAAGAGAAAGAAGCATATATATTTTTTATGGTTCGATGTGCAAAATTCTAATCATACTTGAGCTGAAGGCTACTTACTAGATATCCATTTCCCTGTCAGTGTTTTCTGTATTCATTGGGAAATGACCCTATTGCCTGTCTTGGGACTTCTAAGCTGATTCAGTCTTGCTTGTGCTTCATAGTGTTTTCTGGTCTCCTCATGAGCTCCTTTTGATGTTGAGCTAAGCAATGTCCAGGTGATTTGAAATGAAAATGACAGGGATCAAGTAAAGAAAATGGGAGAAGAAATTGAGTGTGGGAATAGGATCTTCGTTCTGTGTAAAACTGGAATTTGAAAGATATACAAAAAAAAAAAAAAACCCTCAATTCAAATTTTGCTTTTTTTTTTTTTGTTTTGTTTAAGTGTCAGTTTTTTAAAAATACTTGCTTGTATTTTATAGGCCAAATCAGCCTCATTCATAATGAATCTCACCAAGCAAATTTTAAAGAGTAATTTAAAGAGCACTGATTAACATAGTTTTTGACTTAACTCTATCCCTAAACAGAAAAAAAAAATTTTTTTCATTAAAATGTTTATTTTACAACTAGGAGAGTTTTTAGTATCCTTAACTCTCCATATCGACATAAGGCTTCCTTGGATTTTCTAAAGTAACTCTTTGATGTGTTTCTTTATATACTTACAACATCAAGTTCTTATGTGTGTTAAATCTGGATATGTAGTAAGTGTCAAGTTTTACAGAGAAAGAAAATTAATTCATCAACTTCAAAAGGAGAATGAAGATGCTCAATTCAGCGTTACTACCAAATATGTTCATTTCCTCTCCTCTCTCTCTCTCCTTTTTTTTAAGTTCATAAAGATGATGTGGTTCTGAATGGAGACCTGCACAATTCCTGCATTTAGTCTGTTAACAATTCTTTGGCTTAACTTGGCATTTCACGTCTGCTTTCCTTACTTTTAAGACATGGTTGTTACCATATATCTTGTAGAGATGTTATAAAAAGCTTCTACAATTATTATTTAAGAATTTAGAAAACATACCAGTTAGTTGTTCTATAAGAGTCAAGTAAGATGATAAGCACTTTGCACTATATAAACTCTATCCTAAAAATAAGAGATTCTTAAATATTTACATGAGACATTATGTTTGGGCAAGGGTGAGTCACACAATACTAAGGGAAATTTGATATATGATTTCAATTTGGAGAATAATTTTAAATGAAATGTGATCTATGAATGTAATTACTTAAGTAGGCATATTTCTCAAAAACTGTAAAAGTGTATTTGTTTACATAATCAAAGGCAATATAATCAGTAAGGCTTTCTTTGTTAATCACCCCTGAAAATGGGGAAGAAGCCAATACACATTAATATTGTTGTGAATTAGAGTAAAGTGATTAGAAATTTATTTTAGAGTGCCTGAAGGTTCATGAAATTTCAGTGACTAGCCCATATTTTGTTTAGGTAATTCTGTCCTTTGTTATGATCTCTTAAATGCATGCTTTCTACATATTTCCCTTTACAGATGGAAAATAAAAGAACACCCCAGTAATAAAATACACCTTAGTTTCCCTAAAGAAAACAATGGCTTTCACCTAAAATGCTCCAGGGAGAACTATGCAGAAGTTTTTTTTTTTATTGCATATTTAAATAAAAGGCAATAGACTTATTATCAGTATCATCATATTTTCCTAGCCATATTTATTTATTTCTCCCTTAACTTTAGGGCTCACTCTGATATAATTATTTTTCTCAGTGGGTGTTAGAAAAATAAATAGAAATTAAAATCTGTGAGCATTGAACTTCAGATGGTTATTATCTTAGAACTTTTTAGAAGTTCAACTTCTTGTGGCCCATGAAGATTGGATATATGGAGAACATTATGATATCATCATGCCAATGGCCTGCTTCCAAGATTTCTCACACAGAAAACTGAGAAAGAGCTACCTTACCCTCATCCCTAAAGAAGTGTACACAAGTAGGGAGCATGAATACACTTTCAACTGAGACCTTGTATTCATTGATTATGACTAAATGAATTCATAACCCTTTCTTTAACATCCTCTTTAGTGAATATATGCTGGAAGGCCATGTAATTGATGAGTTTTACTGAAAAATAATATGGGTGAAAACATTAGGCTTGGGAAATTCTAGTGTTGAGGTACTTTCTGATTTTCCAGGATTAAGTTTTTCCCAGTTCTGAATGATCAATCAACGTGGTGGCTTTCATAATACCCAAATTCTGCACAACACATCCAGGATGAGCACATGAAACAGAAAACAACAAAAAGACCCAAGATACCTTTTTGCTATCCCTGCAAAGTATGTGCAGCTGAGATTTCCTTTAACAATAGCTCTACCTTTATGAGTTTTATAGATTAAGATCCTTGGGAGGTTTTATTTGAAGAAGTTATCTACTGCTTCACAGATTTTGAAAACTGCGGTATTGATCTATTGAGAACACTTAGGAGATGTGATATTCTGCTAAAATTAAAAGAAAGAACCAATGGACTTGTTGGCAAGTAAAGATCAGCCAATGAATCGGATCAGAAAATCATATAGGAAATCCCAGTGCTAGAGTAGGTAGGTACAAAATGTCAGAGTGGGTGAAAATTCTAAATTCTAGACAGAGAACAAGTGTGCTAGCAGTTGGAACACCATGGAATGAAATTGACTTTGTTCTATATACTCAGGTTGGATGGTCCCAGGGATGTGTTTCCTGAGACAAAGAGCATAAACTGATTAGGTCTGTTCATGGAGGTAGAGCGGATGAGAATATGCTCTTAATTTAACAAGCAAGTTTTCTTCAGTTGCTGTGCCATTTCATTAAATATTTGTACTTTTTTTTTAGTTGTAGGATGTGGTTTATATCAGTGGTTTTTAAACTGTTGTGTGCACTGGAATCAGCTGGAGAACTTGTTAAAATGCAGACTGCTAGGTCTCACCTCCAGAGTATTAGATTCAAAAAATGGAGTAGAGCCCAGAACTTTGCACTTACAACAAATTACCAGTGCTGTCTCTGCTTCTGTCCTAGAATCCCACTTTCAGAATGCATCACTGGTTTAGAAATTGCTATAATTTAATTTTTTATACCAGGATGCAGCTTTTTCTCCCTTTTTAAATTAAAAGTTATTCAAAACGTTTCTTGCCTTAATTCCAATTCATCCATATTTTTCCCACAATGAGATGCTAATTTTTTTCTGAGGTCATCAAAATTAGCAAAAGAAGACATATGCTAGCCATGAACACCACAAATAAGAGGTCATACATAAACCAGCAAGGCCACTGGTGATATATTATCCTAAGTAATGGAATCAATCCTCCTTTGGAGAGCAACCAATGCTAGGTAATAAATATCTATGGATGGCTAGCTCCTGTTCAGAGATGTACAAAGCTGGAAGATGTGTTCCTCTCATGTTTTACAACAATAAGAACCAATCAGATTAACCTCAAATGTATAACTTTTTTTTTCTCAAAATAATTATAGAGCTGAGGTCACCTAGAAACCAACTGGGTAGAAATGTGAAAAAAAGGATAGTGGCAAGAAATTACCTGGGGTAGAAGCAACCAGATAATCGTAAGGGGAGTTCAGCTAAGAAAAGCTCATGGAACACAAAAATGGGGGAACATAGAAATGGCAGAATCTGCACCCTCATGTAGGCATATTTTACATGAATTCCACAAAGTACTCATAGGAATAAACCAAAAAAATTCCTAGGGAGTGTGATGGTGGTTCTGATCTGAAGGAGAACTGGGCACAGTAGTGTATGCCTGTAATTCCATCTTCTTGGAAAGCTGAGGCAGGATAATCACAAGTATCATGCCAGTCTCTGCAATTTAGTAAGACCTTATCTCAAAATAATAATAATAAGAAGGTGGGAATATAGGTCAATGGTAGAACCCCCTCTGGGTTCAAACAAAACAAGAACCTGAGGAAGGAGTTGAGCAGCAGTTATACAAGAAACTTCTCCCAGATTCTTCTTATATATCTTCCCAACAAAAGAACTTTTATGTGGAGGATAGCAAAGAGGTCAACAAGCACTTCTTTAATGAAAGGTATCTGTTAAAATCTTGTATGTATCAATGACAAAAATGAATCTCTTCCCCTTAAGATCAGGAATAAAGCAAGTCTTTCCTCTCTAATCACTTCTACTTAATGCCATACAGAAGGTCTGAGCCAGCATAATCAGATAAGAAATAGGAAAAGGGAAAAAAAGATGGGGATTGAGGGAATAATAAGCACAGTGTCTTTTTGCAGGAAAAAAATGGTTGAGTAGAAAATACTGAAGAATTTTCTAGAAGTAACAATTGAATTAGCAATGTTAGGTACTACCACATCTAATTTTAAAAGTCAGTTGTATTTCTACATACTAGCAGTAAGTAACTGGAACTCAAAATTTAAAAATATACAATTTTCAATAGCATCCTTGAAAAAGACATACTTCAATATAATAAAAAAACTGCTTTATATATGTATAGACAACTTATTTGAACAAACATACAAGGCAATTCAGTGGAGAAGGAATATACTTGTCAATAAATCTTCAGGAGGAACTGGTTATCTCAATGGAAGAGGAAAAGGAGGAAAGGAAAGAAAGGGATGAGAAGAAAACTTTCATATATGGCTCTCACCTTGTACAAAATTTAACTCGAAATAGATCACAAACCTTAATATAACAACTAAAACTATAAAACTTCCAGAAAAAAAGGAGAATTACTGTTTGACTTTGATTAGGGAAAGTTTTGGTTATGATACCAAAAGCATGATCCATTAAAATATTGATAGGCTGGATTTTAAAATTAAAAATTTAGGCTCTATGAAAGATAACTGTTCAGAGAAAGAAAAATTACACTCTGAGAAGAATATTTGCAAATTATATTTCTGACAAAGTACTTGTATCTAGAATATATATAAAGAACTCTAAAGAATATAGCATCAGGAAACATAAAAATAAGTGGGAAAAATGTATGAACACACACTCTTCTCCAACAAGATACATGATGGCAAATATGATTAGATCTTTTACATTAATCACTAGAGAAATATGAACTAAAACCATAGTGAGATGCCAATTCATAGTTTTTAGACAGTCTTAAAATGCCCAAAAAACAAGTAAATTAATTGAATTAGTAAGCAAAAATTTTTCCACCCAAAACTGTTCAGTCCCACCTAGCTTCACTGAAACACTCCAGCAACCATTTAAAGAAGGAATCATAACACTCCATGAACCCCTTCAATAAAAAAGATCAGGCAGTCTTCCCAATTCATTCAATGAGAGTGGCATAGCATACTGGTATACCGAAACCAGACAAATATCACAAAGAAAATGACAAATAACCTTAATGAATATAAGCAGAAAAATCCTCAACAAAATCTTAGTAAAACTGAATAATTACATAAAAAGTATTATCATAACTATCAAGCAGAATATATCCCAGGAGTGCAAGATGTTAATAATCAGAAGATCGATTACATAATATAGCATATTAATAGAAAACAGTAAAATTACTTTATATTCTCAAAAGACACAGATAAAGCATTTGACAAAATGTAACACCTAACCATGAGTTTAAAAAATAATAATATAAACAAACAAACAAACACAAAAAAGTGCCCTCAAGAAATTTGGCTGAGAACTTTTTTAACCTGATAAAGGGCTGTTATGAAAACCAATAGCAATTATTATTGTCAATGGTGAAATATTGAGGACTTTCTTCACAAGATCAAGGAAAAGGTAAGTTTATATATCACACCATTCTTTTTTAATTGTGCTGGAGGATTTAGTGTGTATAAAAAGAGAAAAAAAAATGAAAGAAAAGGCAACCAGATTAAAAAATAAGAAGTCCAATGTTATTTACTGGCAGGTGCTATGATCTTTTGTGTAGAAAATTCTAAGAATCCACCAAAAAATTATTACTAATAAGTATAATGCATTATCAAGAGGTAAGTATATTAAATTAATTCTAAATCACCATTATTGCAAAAAAATTAACTTTATTCTAAAATTTGAGCAATGGAAAAATCTGAAAAAATATTTTAATGGAAATAAAAATAAAATTCAATTAATGTAAAAATCAAAATAATACATATCAATAGGGCAACAACAACAAATTGAATGCACCATAAATTTTACAACTTGTACAAAATTAACTCAAAATAAGTCAGGCATTAAAAATTAAAGATAAAATTTTAAGACTCCCAGAAGAAAAGAAGAAAATTTTTAAATTCTAGGACTAAGCAAAGAGGTTTTATACTATACCAAAAGAAAAATTCATTTAAAAATATGATAAAATGTATCTCATTGAAATAGAAAATGTACTTTGTGAAAGATCATATGAAGAGAATGAGAATATAAATTACAGAATGGAAGAAAATTTTATAAATCATGTATTCTAAAGAAAGATTAGTATCTAGAATATAAAAAGAATAATCAAAATGCAGCAGTAAAAACCAAGCAACCCATTTAGAAAATGGGAAAACTTCTCACCAAAGTTAACATAGGATTGACAACTCATAAGACAACATTCCAAATCATTAGCCATTAGAGAAATGAAAACTGAAACTATAAACAGTTATCACAGCATACCTATCAGAATGTCCAAAGTCAAAAACTGTGACCATACCAAATGCCAGCGAGGATCTCACTGGAGAGAAAGTAAAATGTTAGAGCCATTTCTCTCATCTCACTGGAGAGAAAGTAAAATGTTAGAGCCATTCTGGAGGACAGTCTGGCAATTTCTGAATATAAGTAAAACACAGTTACCATAAAACTTGCAATTGAACTCCTGAGCTTAAACCAGAGTAATAAAGACATGTTTATACAAAAATCCATAAAAGCCCCAAACTGGAAGCTCATGGATAAAGGCTTAAACATCTATATCATGAAATATTACTCAGCAATACAAAGGAATAAAACAATTGATAAATACAACAAATAAGATGAATCTCCAAAGAATTATGTAACAAAAATAAAAAAAAAAAAGAAAATTGTTTACTTTTAACCACATTTATCCATAATAGCACAGAGGGTCCTAAACAGCTCTATTTGGCATATACACAAGTACATGCTACAAGGACTGGAATAAAGAAAAAAAAATCATCACTTACACATTCTAATTTCAAAATCATTATAATTCCACAATTGACTACTCATGAAAATGTTTTATGAAGAGAACATTTGTACCTATTTTAATGTGTGATTTAATAAATAATTAAATCATAGAATTACTCATGTATGTATTCCTTTCTCTATAAAATATTCAAGCATATTTCAATACATTAATCATATTAACAAATAATGAGATAGATTACCTACCTTTCTCATATATAATTGTGGTGTGTTAGAATCAGAGCATCTTTGATTGTAATGCTGGCTTTGACTAGCTCTGTGCAGTCTCTCTAATCTTTTACTTCCTCAGTCATAAAATATAAATAATAATTACCTTGCAGCTCTGATGCAAGAATGAAGTAATATAATATGTGTCATGTACTTATTCATAATATATTATTATTATTTATTTTATTGATGTTTTCAGCAATGGCTATTAAGATTTCATTTTGTTTTCTCTTGCCACAGTTCAATCATATGGACAAAATACTTTACTGCAATTGTCCATCATATAATTGTTATGTTTGCAAATCTCAGAAACAAAATAGTTTGTAAGGTAAAACATTTGTTTTATGCACCCAAAAATCAGATAATTAGAATTTATTTTTACCATTTTATAAAACTTATAATTGGTTTCACAAATGTTGATTTTTTTTTGTATTGATTAAATATTGGATTGAAAGTGCAACTGTGCATGTTAAGAGATAAATGGCTTATTTCCCATCCTGTCTGCCTTTCCTCCCACCTATCCAAGAGATTGGTCTAGTTTCAGTCTGTTAGTGCAGCTGTTCAGCTGGCAAAGCCCCTCAGCATACAGATGGGCATCTGGAACCCAATCCAGGCATCAGTTAAATTGTCACAAGAACATGCTTTCTTTTTGCAGCCAAATTCCTGAACAGCTCTTTTCACAACTCTCCTTCATTCTCATCTGTCTTGGTCATTGCACTTGCTATAATACCCTTGTTTCATCATCTTTTAACCTCCTGCCCAGTTGCCTTCTGTTTGTACTCTATCATAGTTTTATAATCTTGTCCTATTGCCATAGCTTTCAACCACACTTGGAGTTTCCTCATTACAAAGCCTCTGGGATTCTTATGCCTCTTTCTATAGGAAATGCTCTCACTTTGCATTATCCTCCTGAGTAGTACCTGAGGGGTGAAGTCAAACTGGCAATACTTACAATGGGTGAACCATACTAAAAAGTGCATTGCACTAAAGTAGACATAGGCCTAGATTAAATGTATGCATAGGTTGGTGTGTTCCAAAATTAGTGTCCCTGAAGATTAAAACAAAACTTTCATTATAGTCATTGTAGTCTGTAACTGAATTTGCTATCTTTTCTCTTATTGCATCCTATATGGAAAAGGAAGTAAGATATTTAAAGAAAATTGGATGACCTACAAAATGGTTCATCCACTTGAAAGTACGTAGTAGTTCTTACTCTGCTCCAGGAGCTAGTTTCTTATGGAAGGAATGTGTTCCATTTCCAGATCTGCCCATTTCTGAAATGTGGTTTTTATATGTGAAATATCCTATTGCTTAATGTTTGTAACTACTTAAAATTCTTTGGCTTTCACTGAAAACCCAATAAGAATGAATATACTGATCATGTTTGAGTAGTTGATCACCAATTTGAGGCTTATACCTTAGGAGTTGGTCTAAGGGGAAAGTCTATTTTTCTAGCATTGTATCTCAAAAAATATTTAACCTTCCATGAATTTTGTTTTCATTTTAAGTGAAAAAATATATCAAAATGGAGCAACTATAGTTATTTAGTCCCATGAAAGTTTTGAGAATGCTTGGAAATACCTTTGCTTAGGCTGATGTATGACCTGATTCTCCTTCAGGTTTACCATCAGTATATACAGTACTAAGAATCCATGGAACTCAGCTTGCAGTATTAGTTCTTCATATGCATTTGAAAAATGATCCATTTCTTGTTGAAAGCTTTCACCACTAATATTACCATATTCTAATTTAACTCACTTTGTACCTGCATCCTAACACCTTAATAAGTTACAATAACCTCATGTGACAGTGGTACAAATGAGGTTATTGTAACTTATTAAGTTCTCCTAAACCTCTGTAATGAGAAAAAATGTCCTGGAAAGAAGGTACACATACAGAAGAAGTAATTCATATTCACTGATTTCACAGATTCATGGCTGTTTCCTCTCACTACACGAGGAGGGAGTCATGACTTCTGAATTCAAATTTATTCAAAATCACTGTTGAACTGAAGGTACAATAGTAATCACTGATGTAACCCGTGAAAAAGACCTTGGGGAAATTCATTGATTGGCAGGAAAAAAGAACTTTCAGTGGGTTTCCTACTCTATTTATTTAAAAAAAGGACATGAGTGTTGCTAAATAAAAGCCTAATATTAGAACATTATGGGATGTTTGAAATATGCACTGAACTAGAATAAGCAAAATATAATAGGCCATTTTTATTATTATTTTTAAGAATCTAAGAAATACTTTATTATTTAGGCTATGGTGAAATTAAAATCTTAGAAAAATATGTTAACTTTATGCTTCATGACTTTGGGAGATTTGGGGAGTTTTTTTTTTTTTTTTTTTAACTGTCATTCATGTAGACTTAAAATTCAAAAAAAAGGAAAAAAAAAAACTTTATCATCTTCTCCTGACTTTCACAAACTTGTGAAGACATTCTTCGCAATTCTTCTTCCCAAAGCTTCTTATTGAAACTCACACTTCTGAAATTGCATAGGAATCTAAGTTCAGTACAAGTCTCCCATTCCTATTTTGAATAAGGATGCTGAAGACCTGGAATGCATGTAAAATGCTATCCGTGGGTTAAGAATCTGAGCTGCATGTAAACACCTAGTTCTTAAAAAATAAATTTAGTTCCCTTTAGCTCCAAGACATATATAACCACAATAGATAAAAATATTCTCTCATATTAACTTCCAAAATACACATTTTGGATGAAAAGTTAAGTTAAAATGAACTCCGTGAATTTGTAACAGGATAGAAAGATATTAATCTCATGTTCAGATAAAATGTAAGGACATTACGTGAGGTTCAATGTTCTAGTTTGTCTGGGCATTCTTACTTCAGAAAACAAACAGACTAATGAAGTAAAATTTGTTTCCCTACCATATTTTTTTATGGAAAGTCTAATAGTAAGTGACTGGCAGGAGAGAAGGTATCAGAGAACATCATAGTTGTCCTTGAATACTGATGGGCTCCTTGCCATGTGAAAGATTTTGAACTGTTATAGTAAGCAGAATTAGGATCAAAGAATACAAGATGACATACTTTTATAGTAGTCAGTAATGAAATGAACTACCTTATGAAATAAGCAATTCCATATCATGAAATAGAAATAAGATATTTCTAATATTCCGTATTATGAAATAGGCACATTCAATTTTGGGAAACAAGACAATTTTTTTTGTTTTATAACTGTACTTCCTTCCAAAGGAAGGAATTTAGTAGCTTTCTCCTCTAAATTACCATGAAATTATCCTCATACAGTTGTGCTTAGTTACTTCTAGTCTCCCCGTTATTTTTCTGGTAGAAATGTTCTTTTCCCATTGTCATATTCTTCCAACTTGACCATCATCACTAACAGATTCCAATGCATGTTAGATGTAACTAGGACTATTCCCTGGCATCCATTATGCTAAAGTACTTAGCCCCAAGATTGCCAGCATACAGTTAGTTACCTTTTAGAATACTTATTTCTTCTTAGTTTTGAATCAACTAGCATGATTCAAAAATCTTGAATACCTATTTTCCTACTGTCCAAAGCTAAGTTATTGAATGTTAACTATTTGCCAGTACCAGGCTTTGTTGGTTGACAAACAGGATGAATAATAATATCTTCACAGACTGGTAAGGGGGGTGGCTCATTGACTTCTGATTTCTCCTAGAATAAAAAACTATAAAATGACTTATTAGTAATGATACTGGTCTAGGAAAATATTTATATTGGATTTCTTTAATCATGAGTTTTTAAAATAGGCTTCTACCAAGTGAATATTTAAATTCAAATATGTCTTAATTCTGGTTACCATCAAGTTTCCCCAAGTGCAAGTGACTGAAGGAAATTCACAGATAAAGTATACTAGCAGCTTTAAAATATAAAAGGATAAAACTATTTAAGTGTGTATAGGCAGCATCATCCCTGTTGGAGAGGTATAACTCATCTAAATAATAGTCTTTTTTAGTTCTTAGGAAAATCTAAATCTTTTCTCCAAGGAGGAGTGGGTCTCTTTCTGCTTCTACATTCATAGGTAGGTACTTGACAATTCTATGTATAGTCCTAACTACTGGTCTGATGCAGTAAGGTAGGAGAAGTAAGTCCATTAGATTAGATTGTTAGGTTCATTTTGTCTTGGGATCATTCATTCTTATCCTTCTTTTTAATTTATGACAAGTGCAAATCATTGTAGCCCATTCCTGAACTTGTTCAGTTTGTCAGGTTGAATTTGAAACCAATGCTAAGGGTTGCTGTGCTCTGACAATCCCTTTTTGGACCAAAGATGTTCCTCACATTTTTCTCATCCCAGAGTGTCTGCACTGGGAATAGCCATCTCGTTCTGAGCACTCATTAGTGTTTACAAATGTTCATCCGTGAATGTAAAATATTCACTATTTATATTTACCATTTTATTTATATGGAAATATCATGTATTATAAACTTGCACTTCCAGACTTATCGCTTCATCAAAGTTGTGATGCATGTCATCATCACCTGAGAGCTTGTTAGACATATAGAATATCAAGGCCCATCCCAGACCTTTACTATCAGCTGAGATCCAGTTAGGAGACAGAAAAGTCACCTCTCATTTTGACAGATAGAAGTGGGTTTTAAGAATTAACTACAAATAAATTTGTTAAATATTTTTAAAAGGCAAAAAGGAAGTGCCAATTATAAATGTAACACCTTTAAGAAGCAGCCCCCATTTGTAAAGCTGGTTAGGATTATTGAATCTTAGGGACATAGAGAGGCTACATGGAGCTGAAGTTCAGACCAAAGGAACAGAGATACTGGTTATCTTGTGCCAATGTCCATAAATTCTAAGGAGGATCCCCTTGGTGTTTAGGAGTCAGGACCTTGAACAAATGCTGGAAAATTCAAATAGAATCCACTATTGCTGTAAGAATCAGCTACCAGTAAGAAATAATATCGCTAAAATGGCATTCACATGAGCATGGAGCAGGTAGGAGGCCTAAAGGGAGTAATCAGGAAGGAGCAGATCACTTCTTTTTGATTCATCCTTAAAGTCTGCATCTCATACATAGCCCAGTGGCAGAACTTAACAAACCAATTTAATAAAGCAGAAATGTAAATTGAAGCTCTAGTCTCATCATTTAAAACAGAATATAGAAGGGTGGGTTCAGAGTTCTGAATCAGTAGTTCACCTACAAAAGAATACTCTGTAATAGGATCACTTTCTGAAGACCTCATGCTCCAGGATCCACAAACACAATCAAATATGAGAAACTCTTGTTGAAGTGATAGAACATCTTATTTGTAATGTTGCATTTTATTTCCTACCAAAGATTAGCGGTTGCTTTAAACAAACACTATTGGTCTTTAACTGCTTATTTTAAAACAATATTAATTTTCAGTAAATGTTAGTCTGATTTTTTTAAGGATTGATAATACTGCTAGGAGATTCTTTATCTATAATATCACATAACAGACTTCCGAGGGATCTTGTTGGTTTATGGAGATAACCGATACCTTCTAACAGGAGTAGCTGTAAAAATATGTTCTCTAAACACTTTAAGAATCCAGAATGCAATTCTCCTAAGAATTTAATGAAAGAAAACTTGACACTTCGGTAGTAAGAATGAGGTATATTTTGCAGGTGGATATTTAAGTTGTATTTTTTTGTTTCATCACTGACTTTTTATTTAAGTTAAATCCCTTAACTTGTACTACCATATAAATGGAGATGTGGCTTATTAGCTCTATACTTCAAATGCTGTATAAAGATTGCTTGGGCTTTCAAGTTATGCAGGTTTCTCAGGAGAAATAATGCATGCATAAAAATATAGTACAGCTATAAAGAAACTATAGTTCTTTTAAGCAGAAACCCTAGACTTTATTTAAAAAGTTCAAAATAGTTATCCTGGAAAAGCTTGATGTTTTGGTATTCCTAACTAGGATTACTCCCTAATGTTATATTTATGGAATCAGATGTAGTTTTAGAGGCAAATTTCTCTGAATATTCTCAGTTATAACACATTGTCCTTTGGGATTTATTTTAGAAATAGACCTATTCAATAGTCTTAATCTTCCATTTAGCTATAAGGAAAGGATCATATCTAGCTTGATTTTTATAATTCATGAACTAAATTTGGGTTGGGCATGCATCCAACAGACTGCATCAAAATCTGTTGAATAAGTAAATAAATGAACAAATAAATGAAGAACACAGGTGACCAATAAATTATATTTTTTGCCAAGGTATAATTATAAAACTATAAATATGATTATAAAATGGGCATTAAAGTGCCTCCCAAATATAAAGTTCAAAAATTATATTTAGCAATAGGATAAGTATAAAATTATAAAATAAAGAAAATATTTACCTTGAAAGACAATTTTTATTAGATTTATTTAAACCAGTCTCATTATAATACATGTGTATCTGTATCTGTGTGTACCCTTGTGTGCACATGCATACACACACATACACATGTACACATGTATACACAATTTTTATAATCACCAGGACAACCATCACTAAGGGTCATTTTTTATATTTGTATGCATACTTCTCTTTGAACTGTTTTAGAAAATTGCTTAAGAGCTTGAGAATCAGCTAACTCCACTAAATTCTCATGGCCCCATTAGCCTTTTTAAAGTAAACTGCTAATATTTAGGTCATGCCAAGGTTGATCTGATAATCAATAACTGGGTTCCTGGTCTTGGCAGCTGAGAATTCTACTCAGCTGCAGTGACCTGCAAAATCTCATTCCATTCCAGGATACAATATTTCTGAAGATCTCTGCAGCTGCATTCTGACCTACTCAAAAGAGATGACATTTGGCTAACTACGAATTGATGTCTAGGAATTATTTAGTTTGGAAGAAAGGTCTATCATGGTATTGAAATAGTAAAACATTCTCCATAGACAGTTCAGACTTGTGCCTGATCCTATGGCAAATAGAGGCAGTGCAATTGCTGAGAGCTCCAGAGATGCAGGGCCCCTCCTGGTGTCTCTTGCCCATACAAGGCTTAGAACACTAGTAATAGTCTGATACTAAGTAGTCCACTGATGGTGCAAATATGAGAGAGAACACAAAGCTTACTGAATCTGGAAATGCAAGATTTATTATGGAGAGACTCCTATCTAGTGACTTAAAAGATCTATTATATATTAGCGTTCAATTGATAGAGAAATGTCAAACTCATGATGAATTATTATATGACAAAGCTTTTCTCATTTTGATTATATATAATAGAACAATAAGAAATTTAAAATAACCAGCCTAATTGTTGTCTTCATTATCGTCACCTTTCACAGAGAAAAACAATCTACCCAGGCTGGCCTTAGGCAACGTTGTGATAAAAGCTTATTCTTCCTTCTCCTTTCTTTCTCCTCACATAATAAATTCAATGACATGAAATTATGTGAATGATAATAAAAAGACTATTGAACAGTACTGTGTGCCAGGCACTCTATTTTTAAGTATATTGCATCTTTCACCCCCACCCAGCTCTGGGTGACACATACTTTTTCTCTACAGATGAAGGATTAAGACAGAGACAGGTTAAGAAACTTTCTTAAAGGTCCTAGGCCAAGCAGTGTGACTCCAGAGTCAATATGCACAAGCATTAGCATGTGTAGCAAAATACACTTGCCTAAAGACACTTTGCATTTTAAGAGATTTAGTTTAAAGAAATCTCCTAGGAGATAACCTAAGAGATTTCATTCAGAGGAATTCATGAACCAAGTCTGAAATGAGTTGGAAATTGTTTTGATTAGGAATATTCCTATTGCAAAACCCTAGGGGAGTTAACATCCTCTGCCAAATT
Source organism: Marmota monax (assembly GCF_021218885.2). Taxonomy (NCBI): domain Eukaryota; kingdom Metazoa; phylum Chordata; class Mammalia; order Rodentia; family Sciuridae; genus Marmota; species Marmota monax. The sequence continues at coordinate 1,745,013 of NW_026695208.1, read as the reverse complement.
TAGGGTCTGCCTAACTCAGGGGTATGGGAGGAGAAACAGGGAAGAAGACAATGAATCAGACAATGAATCAGATGAAAGGTAATCTCCTCTTCCACCTTCCAAAAAAAGATCATTGGTTCTCCTCTGAGTCCCTAGGATATGTACCCTCTTTCCATTCAGCATTTTTGCTGTTTTGTGGAGGTTTATTCTCTTATTCATGAGATGTGAGTTCCTACAGTGGAGGGACTACACCACTGTCCTGGAAAACCTATCCCCTAACACAGTCCCATAGGGGTGTCAGGTCCCAGGACTAACCAAATATTTATGATGCTGGTGTTTATCTTTAAAAACATAGACATATCATGCTCTGATTTAAAGTATCAAATTCTAGTAACTTCACAAATGGAACAGAGCCGAGAGGAAAAGAATGGTAGTAGATATGCTGTGGCAGTAAATATCCTTCTAGCCAAGGCTTCAGCAAACCACAGGAAAGGCGCTGCTGAAGAGGAAAACTAAAGACATTAGAAGCAGATTTCTGTGAACTATGGCCTGCTTCTTTTTGAGGGATAACTCTAACCTAAGTAGGTATCCCTGAAACTATAATTTTAATTTGCATTATTGTCTTTTCAAAGAAGGTTACTTATACATCCCTTTAAATAGTAGACTTCAACTTTAATACTTGGAGGGGTTTTTTGCCCTATATGATATGTGGTACAAAATGGAGTATTAGCCTCTCCATCTAAAGCACCACTGATTTGAAAATTATAGGCTTTGTGCTCCTGAGACAACATCATTCTGGTTTCTTTAACTACTAATTAAATCAACATTAAAATGTGATCACTCGTGTGTTGTCTAAGTGTGTGATGATAGAAGTTAACACTTATTGCAGACTAATTCTACAGGTTCAGCCTTAAGTCCAGAACTATTAGTTATATAACTATAACTATATTTCACATCAAAAGAATCCTTAAAAAGCATACCATCTTTAATATGAACTTACTTGTTTTTCACAATACCTTTATTTTATTTATTTATGTGGTGCTGAGGTAGAACCCAATGCTCCATGCATGCGACGCAAGTGCTCTATCACTGAGCCACAAATCCATCCCCTGAACTTACTTTTTAACTGATTCATAAAAACAACAACAAAATACAATTGACAGGGTATTATGTAGTACCCCATATTTATGTAATATTTCAATCATGTTGGACATATCTATCTCTTCATTTATAATTTGTTTATAGTGAAAACATTCAAACTTCTATTTTTTAACTCTTAAATATAAAGTACATTTTTGTTATATACAGTCACCCTAGGGTGCAACAGCACACCAGAGAATCTGAATTCTATTTAACTCTAACTTAGTCCCCAGTGATTAACCTCTCCCCAGCTTTCCCTCTCCCTTATTCCTCCAGGCGCTAGTAACCATGATTCCAGTATCAACTTACATTAAGTTCAACTTTTTATATGGTGGGAATATAAATTACTACAGTCATTATGGAAAACAGAATAGAGGTTCTCAAAAATTAAAAACAGAGTTGTCACATGATGCAGAACTCCAACTACCGGGTATATATGCAAAGCAAATAAAATCAGTCCATTTAAGAGACATCTGCATTACCATGTTCACAGCAACACTGTTCACAATAACTAAGAAATGAAAACAACCTGAGTATTCATCAACAGTGTTCCATGTGTATATGCACCACATTTTCCATGACCTAATAGATAAATGGCAAAACAACCAAGTAGAAACTTCTAAAAAGAAGAAACTCAAATGGCCAAAAAATATATGAAAAAAAAATCAACATCTCTAGCAGTCAGGGAAATTCAAATGAAAACTACACTAAGATTTCATCTCACTTTAGCCAGAATGACAATGATCAAGCACATGAATAATAAAAAATGCTGGCAAGGATGTGGAAGAAATGGTATACACTGTTAATAAGACTGCAGATTAGTGCAACCACTTTGGAAAGCAGTATGGAGATTCTTCAAAAAAAAAAAAAAAATTAGAAAGGGGACCACCACATAACCCAGTTATACCACTACTGGATATTTATCCAAAAGAACTAAAATCAGGATACTCTATTGTTACAGCCAAATGTTTATAGCAACACCATTCACAATAGCCAAATTATAGATGGTTCTCAATAGATGAATAGATCAAGAAAATGTGGTATATATACACAATGGAGTTTTACTCAGCCATAAAGAAGAATGAAATATGCCATTTGCCGGTAAATGGATGGAGAAAATCATGTCAGATGAAATAAGCCAGACACAGAAAATCAAGAGTGGAAACTTTTCTCACATATGTGGAAGCTCCAGCAACATAAAGTGAAGAAGGTGGGAGGGAGAGGACTGGATATCATAAAGACGTATGGAATATCTGTAGAGTAGAAAGAGAATAAAAGGGAGGGAGCAAGGAAGGGAAAAGGAAAGAAATATGGAATTAATTTAACAAAATCATGTTATATTCATATATAAATGTACCAAAGGGAATTTCATCTTTACATATATGTAGAAAGTATCAATCAAATATGAATAAATAAAAGGAAGATCAGGAGAGTGGAATAGGGAGAATAGGGGGAGGAAGGAAAGGAAAAAAAGGGTGAATGGGAATTAAAATCAAATTTGTTGCATGTACGATTTTGTTAAAGTGAACCCAAACACTATGTATTTTTTAAAAATCACCTGAATGGAGCTGATAGAGGTACCACCTTTCTTCTGTTAACTCTGGGGCAGGTGCTCAGAGGCAACCTTCATGGTCTGAATCAGGGTCAAGCCATAGGTGACATACAAGAGTTGTGAAGTCTGAAAAAGCCCGTGTGTTCCATTGTCCCAGATTTTCTTTTAATGGCAATGTTTTCTGTGAAAAAGCTTTAACTTGGGAGCCACTTTTATAAATGAAAATGAAAGAAAAATTAGCCAAACTCTGATTGCTGCTTAGAAAAATAACTTATACAATTTGAAGAGGAGAAATACATGTTTTTTCTCACTTAGTTCATGGAATTTGCTATTCTAGAGTCCATAGAGTGTCAAGTTTATCTTCATTCAGTGGAATACTATAAACTATAATCATGAAATACTTGAAATCTAAACTGAAATACATCAGTCTGCTCAGATTGATGCTCATGCTGAACACAGTCATGAGCATGGCTCTACCAGCCACACCCCCTAGTGATTGCCAGAAGGGCAGCAGTTCAGTATGCATACTGGAACTCTGCAATCACCCAGGGGAAGCTAGCTAGCTTGGGGTTTGGTCACCTAGGTGCAGATTAGAAGATTTGCAATATTATCAATAAAAAATGTATTAAATCTTATTTTCACTCATTTCATTTACATAAAGAAATCAAGATTTGGCAAATATACACAATGGAATATTACTCAGCAATAAAAGAGAATAAAATCGTGGAATTTGCAGGTGAATGGATGGAGTTAGAGAAGATAATGCCAAGTGAAGTTAGCCAATCCCAAAAAACCAAATGCCGAATGTTTGCTTTGATATAAGGAGGCTGATTCACGGTGGGATAGGGAGCAGGAGCATGGGAGGAATAGATGAACCCTAGATAGGGAAGAGTGGTTGGAGGGAAAGGGAGGGGGCATGGGGTTATTAATGATGGTGGAATGTGATGATCATTATTATCCAAAGTACAAGTATAAAGACACGAATTGGTGTGAATATACTATATATAACCAGAGATATGAAAAATTGTGCTGTATATGTATAATAACAATTGTAATGTATTCCACTGTCATATATAAATTAAAAAAAATGGAAAAGTAATCAAGACCCAAAGGTGGTGAATGAATTGGCCAAAGTCTCACAGTTCAGTGGGAATAGAACATCAAACTTTTACCCTATTCCAATTTCACTATCTCTGGATTTATCTCTCTATTTAAAGAAATATATCTTCTGATTACTTTCAAAAATAAGTTTATTATATGAAAACCATTTTCATTTTCCTATTGTATATATTCTTGCTTGCTAGATAATTTTATTTATTTATGTTTTCTTTGGGGATATGACTATGCTCAATTGTCACAAGTGGCTTACATTTCTATGTTGTTGGTTATGAAGTATAGATTTAAAAAGCTCTATGGAATTCACATTGAACATAAAAACGATAATAGTGTAGTTAGTTCCAAAAATGCATGTTACTGCAAATCCATATGGTATATAAAAAAGGAAGCCATATTCCCCATCACAATAGAATGGAATTTGAAGCAGCAGTATAAATGTGATATTGTTATGTCCATAAGTATCTCTTCTCTAATTTATATTGGAAGGGCTACTCAGTTGACATAGCATTTTAAACTCTACCAGTCTATCCATGAAAATATCTAGTAAACACAACTAAGCCTGCCAGCACACATTAAGAACCATGTCCGGTGCTTTGTCAAAACCATAGATCACATTTGCTTCCCTCCACCTGCACAATAAAAGCAGTAAACATTGGCTAAACATGATGCCAGATATGGCTTGTGGATAGCCAATTTGTAGTCAAAGGAATCTGTAGAAAGTTGCTCTGTGGACAATCACAAAACCCAGCTGGCCTTGGCAATAATTCTAGTAAGGATGCTTTTAACTGCAAACTGGCTCTCATAGTAAAGACATTCACTAAATGACATTACTGGGAGTTGGTTGACTCTGTTGCTTAGCAATAATATTGAGTTCTCAGGTTTTTCCTATCTCTCTGCTTTGCCAGTAATTGTGTTGGCTTCATCCTCTGGCTCATAGCTAAAGAAGTTTCAAGTACCATATCCTGTCAAGAACTATATCAAGAAGTTAACAAAAATTTATCTTTCTGTCTTACCAAAGTAAACTGTCCATGAAAGTCTTTTATCACTGATTTTTCTCACTTCAAATGCTTGCACTAAATTCTCATTGAAAGAATGAGTAAATGAGTTACTCTCCTAGGACAGGATGACTGCTGAAAGTAGGAGTGAGTTCTATACATAATGTCAGTTATGGCAATACTTCAGATTAAAAGATTCATGGAGTCTAACTTATGAGATTCTCTAGGTAGATGAAAAGTACCTGAACAGATACATTCCATCACGCCATATTCCTTGAATGGCACATGACACATATTTCCAACTTATTGTTCCCATATAAGTATTAAAAGTTTAGAATAATTCAAAGCACTTCTAATATACTCTGATAAATTGCCTAATTTTGTCCTCAAAAAAATCATATGGTTAGATACAATAATAGTTTTCAATAGTCACTGTTAACAAATTACTACAAACATAATAGTTCAAAATTCATAAACAGTTCTGTAGATCAGAAGTCTGTTGCAGGTTTCAATAAACAAAATCAAGGTGTCACCAGGACTGTTTCTTTTCTGGATGCTCTAGATGGGAAACCATCTCCTCATGTTTTCCAGTTTCTAGAGGCTGCCTGCATCCTGGGGTCATGGCCTTACCTTCAAAGCCAGAAAGGGTGGGGTGAGTGAACACATTGTATAACACCGATTTTTCTTCCATTATTATATTTTCTGCCTCCCTCTTCCATTTTTAAGGACCCTGTGAATATTGGGCTTACCTGAATAACAGGATAATATCTCCTCTTTAAAGTGTGTTGATCGTCAACCCTGTTTCCATCTGCAAACTTACTTCCATTTTCCCATGTAGCATAATAAGTTCTCTGGTTTCAAAAATTAGAACATAGACATTTTTGTGGAGCACTATTTTGCATACCATATAGAGGTAATATATTTCCTTTTTGAAAATTAGAAGAAAAAGGAAGCAGAGAGCTGAAACATTTGCACAAGTACAGACAATTAATAATTGACAGTGTTAAGAATTTGATTCATTTGCTCAGACCTCAAACTCAGTAGATTATTTTAGAGAAGTTGCTTCCAAGTAAATTTCTGATGAATTTTTTATATTCATTATTTAATGTTACAAATTCACACCACATGTAAATATTGAATAGAATGTTTTGAAGCTATAGTGAGAAAATTATCTTTTTTGTGATATACATATGACCACAAAATGCTCTGGATGAATGTGGAATAAAGACTAATCATTTTTCATTAGTGGGTTCTCAGCTCAAAAGTTCCCTCAGGGAAGACCTCCTTGATCAACTATCTAAACAGTAGACTTCCTTATCACCATGCTGATCCATTTTCATATCACCTATTATTTTCTTTATGTTACTATTAGCCACAAGAAATAATTATGTGACTATATTTGTTCAGTTGATAAACATCTCATTTCTCTTACAGACACAGAAATTTGATCAAGCTTCCTTAAAATAGTGAATATGTCTCTCTGAATGTTTCTTTATTATCACCACTAAGCTATATGCTAGTATTTAGTAGAAAATTGATAAAAGAGTTATTTGATAAATTACCGCCAAAATTATTTGCACGGAAAAAGGCCAGACGGGGCTGGGTGGGTAGAAGAGGGTCTTTGGTCAACTCTTTTCCTACTTCACAGAAGGAAAAACCAGCAATAGGCATCTGTGATAAAACTTATCTGACCACTCACTCCCTTATGATTTGATAAACAATTATTTTGTCTCCCTTTTGCTATTAAAAAAAACATTATAATAAACATCAAATTGCAAGATTATTTTCTTTACATTGTTTCAGTTCTTAAACTAAACTCCCATATTTTGCCATATTGGTGAATGTCAAGGGGTTTTCATTTGATTTGATTTGCATAATTGTAATTACTAGAGATTAAGCATTTTTCTTTCATATTCTTAGTTAAATGGTTTTCTAATATGTCAATTACTTGTACTCTTAATTTTTCTATTGAGCATATTTATCTTTCTGATTTATAGCAATTCATGTGATTCTATGTGCTATTTCTTATTCTGTTTTGTTTCTTAACACTGCAAACATTCTCTTCTTGTGTCATATCTTTGTTGATGTTATACATAGTGTTATTCATGGAAGTGGCATCTTTAATTTTTGCTTGGTAAAATCCATCAAACTTTACCACTATATTTTGTACTTCAGAGGTATGAAGAAATCTTCCCATACCCCAAGGTCGCAACGATATTCCCTTAATTATTTTTTCTCGTGCCATTATTATCATATTTAGAACTTCAATGCTTTTAAGATTTCTATCTATACATTGTATGATGTAGAATTCGAGTTTTATCTTTCTTCAAATTATAAACTGATACCATCAGCTACATTGGCAATTTTTTCTTCACTGATTCATTATGATATTCCACAGTTTTATGACCTTGTACTTTAATAGACAGGTCCATTTTTTCAGCACTCATGTTAATATAACACTGCTTTCAACACTCTGGCTTTATAATGTCCGTAAGGATCTTTACCCACCACTCCTCTGTTTATTTCCAAAATTATCTTAGTTCCTCCAAAATTATTTTTTTTTAAATCCAGCAATATTGCATTTGATTTCTTTTTAGTTTTTTATTAGTGTATTATAGTTATAAATGATATATTGGGGCTGGGGTTGTGGCTCAGCAGTAGAGTGCTCGTCTAGCAGGTGCGAGGCCCTGGGTTCAATCCTCAGCACCACATAAAAATTGTGGTGAGCCGCTTCTGCCGTTTCTGCAGACTATGGTCGCCATTACAAGATGGTGCTGGCTCCGCTGTGGTCTGTGACAAACAACTCCTTATTTGGGAGAGTTGGCACATGGTTTTTCACCACCCTATGAGAAAGCTCCACGTGGCAGCTTCGCATTGGGGCTTGAGATGCTTTATTAAGGCTGGGAGGGGCATCCGAGGGGAAGAAGAAGAAATATCAAGGGCCTGAATAAACTGCTGAAAGAAGATTCCTGAGTTGCGTCTTCCTTGCGGGCAAGGGGTCGCGACAAAAAATAAATAAATAAAATAAAGGTATGTGTCCAACTACAACTAAAAAATAAATATTTAAAAAATGATATTATATTGTAGTCATTCACAATAGTAAGGCTCATTTTGACATAATCATACAAGTATGGAATATAATTTGCCCCACTTCAGTTCTTAATACTTCCTCTTTCCCCTTCTTGCCTCTCCCTATTCCCCCTCCTCTACTCTAGTGATCTTTTTCTTGTAGTTATAATTTTTTTAATTAATGCTTTATAGATATACATAAAGGAGGAATTCACTGTGGTATATTCACAAATATATGTTTTAGTCAGTTTTTTTTAGCTGCTATGAACAAAAGACCTAACAAGAATATAGGTTTCAGAAGTCTCATTCCATAGATTGCCTACTCCATTGCTCCAGGCTGGAGGTGACCCAGGACATCATAGCAGAAAAATGTGGTGGAAGAAAGCAGCTCAGAACATGGAACCAGGAAGGGATAGGTAGAGAATGAGACAGAGATAGAGAGACAGACATACAGAAAGACCCACACCACAGATAAAATATATACCCCAAAGGCATGACCCAGTGACCCACCTCCTCCAGCCACAGCCTACTAGAGTTAACACCCAGTTAATCCATTCAAGTGGATTAACACACTGATTAAGGTAAAGCTGTTAAGACCAAATCATTTTACCTTTGAACATTTGTGTATCCTCTCACACATGAGTTTTTGAGGGACACCTAATATCTAAACAAAGCACATAGAACAGTTTTATCAGTCTTATTTCACCATTCCTCTCTTTTCCCCTAAATTCTCTTCCTCTACTCCACTGATCTCCATTGTATTTTCAAGGTGTCTCTCCACTCTTCTCCCTTATTTTGCTTTAGCTTCTGTATATGAGAGAAAACATTTCATGCATGGTTTTCTGAGTCTGGCTTATCTCACTTAGCATTATGGTCTCTAGTTCCATCTATTTACCAGAAAATAAAATAATTTCATCCTTCTTCATTGCTGAGTTACACTCCATTGTGTATGTATGTCACATTTTCTTAATCCATTCATCTGTTGAAGGGCAATTGGGCTGGTCCACAACTTGGCAATTTGAGTTGCACTGCCATGAACAATGATGTGGCTGTATCTCTATGCTATGCTGATTTTAGTTCTTTTTGGATAAATCCCAAGTAGTGGAATAGGTGGGTCATATGGTGGTTTCATCATAGTCTATTGAGGAATCTCCATGTTGCTTTCCAGAGTAATTGTACTAATTTATAGTCCCATCAACAATGCAAGAGTGCAACTTTTTTCGCCACCTTCTTGCCAGAATTTATTATTTTTATTCTTGATAATTTCTATTTTGACTGGTGTAAGGTAAAATCCACATAGTTTTAATTTGCATTTCCCTGATTGCTAGAGCTGTTGAACATTGTATCATATATTTCTTGGCCATTTGTATTTCTTCTCTTGAATGTTTTATTCTTATGCCTATTTATTAATTTTTTTGATATTAAGCTTTTTGAGTTATTTTTGTATTCTAGATGTTAACCTCCTATTAGAGGAACAGTTGGTAAACATCTCCTCCTCTTGTATAGGCTCCCTTTTTGTACACTTGTTTCCTTCGCTTTGCAGAAGCTTTTTAATTTGATGTGATCCCACTTATTGACTATTGGTTTCGTTTCTTGAACTTTAGTATCTATTTAAGAAAGTAAGTGCCTGAACCAGTATGTTGAGGTGTTGACCCTATTTTCTTTTACTGGTTGCAAAATTTCTTGTATAATTTCTTGGTTTTTGATCCACTTTGTGCTGACTTTTGTGCAGGGTGAAAAATAGGTTGAAGCTTTATTCTTTTATATATGGATATCAGGTTTCTCAAGACATTTATTAAAAAGACTATCTCTCCTCCAAAACATGTTTTTGGCACATTTGTGAAGTTTGACATGTATCTATGTGGTTTGTTTCTGTGCCTTCTAGTTTATTCCGTTGGCTTTCAGATCTGTTTTAGTGACAATAACAAACTGTTTCTATTACTATAGCTCCTTAGTATAATTTGAGATCAGGTTTTGTGATATCTCCAACCTCACTTTTCTTACTCAGGATTGCTTTTTATATCCTGGATCTCTTATTTTTCCAAATGAATTTTAGGTTTATTTTATCTAGTATGTGAAGAATGGCAGAAGTATTTTGATTGATATTGCATTGAATCTAGATAATACTTTTGGTAGTATGGCCATTTTGATAATATTAATTCTGCCTATCCCAGAACATGGAAGGTCTTTCCATCTTCTGAGGTCTTCTTCCATTTCTTTCTTCAGTATTTTATAATTTTTATTGTAAAGGCCTTTTACCTCCTTGGTTAGATTTGTTCCCAAATTGTTTTTGATTTGTTTGTTTTTGAAATTATTGTGAATGGGATGGTTTTCCTGATTTCTTTTTCATCTTTGAAGTATGGGAAAGTCATTTGTTTTATGCATGTTAATCTTGTATCTACTTTTCTGAATATTTTTATAAATTCTAGAAGTCTTCTAGTAGAGTTTTTTGGGCTGAGGACTTATAGATGTGGGATCATGTCATCAGCAAACAAAGATAGTTTGATTTCTTCTTTTCCTCTTTATATCCCTTTAATTTCTTCTCTTGCCTGGTTGCTCTGACTGGAGTTTCGAGATATGTGTTGAAAAGAACTGGAGAGAGTGGGCATCCTTGTCTTGTTACTGATTTTAGGAGACACTCAAAATTTCTCCATTCAATGTGATGTTGGCCTTGGCTTTGTCATATATCGGCTTTATAATGTTGTAGTGTTTTCCTCCTATTGCTAGTTCCTCCAGCACATTAAATATGAATGGCTGCTGGATTTTGTTGAATGTTGTTGCTGCATCTATCTTGATGATCATGTGATTCTTGTCCTTAACTCTTTTTCTGTGGTGAATTACATTTATTGGTTCACATGTTGAATCAATTTTGCAACTCTGGGATGAAACCCAATTGATCATGGGATATTCTCATTTTTAATGTGTATTCGTATGTGATTTACCAATAGTTTATTATTTTTGCACCTATGTTCATCATGGATATTGATCTGAAGTTATCTTTTCTTGATGTATCTTCAACTGGTTTTGTTATCAGTGTGATACAAACTTCATAGGATGAATTTGGCAATGTTCCCTCCCATTTGATTTCATGGAATAATATGAAGAGGATTGACATTAGCTCTTCTTTAAAGGTCTGGTAGAATTTAACTGAGAATCCATCTGGTCCTGGGTTTTTCTTTGTTGGAAGCCTTTTAATTGCTGCTTCAATCTCAGTACTTGATATTGTTCTGTTTATTTTTACTTCCTTGTGTTCAATTTTATTATGTCATATGTGTCTAGATATTTGTTATTATTTTTTATCTTTTCTCATTTATTGGAATATAAATTTTCAAAATGTTTTCTAATTTTCTGCGGTACTTCAGAAGTGTATAGTGATGGTTCCTCTTTCTTCTTTAATTCTGTTGATTTAAGTTCTCTTTCTTTTTCTTTCACTAGTTTGACTAAGGGTTTATCAATATTGTTTAAATCTTTTCAAAGAACCAATTCTTTATTGCATTCATTCTTTGTACTTTTTTTAATTTTCAATTTTATTAATTTTGACAATGATCCTAATTATTTTCTCTCTTCTATTGATTTGGGTATAAGTTTGTTTTTCTTTCTCTAGGACTTGAGGTATAATAGAATATTTATTTACAGTCTTTCTTTTTTTATGTATAAACTTGGTGCTATAAACTTTCCCTTTAGAAACCTTCCTTCATGGAGACCCAGAAATTTTAATATGTTGATACCAGAGATTTTGATATCTCTATTCTCATTTATTCACTGATTTCTTCTATGATTCATTCTTCATTCAAAAGTGTATTATTTAGGTGCTGGGGTTGTGGCTCAGTGCCCACCATGTGTGAGGGCCTGGGTTTGATCCTCAGACTCATATATAAATAAATAAATAATAAAGGTATTGTGTCCAACTACAACTAAAATGTAAATATTTTTTAAAAATGTATTATTTAATTTCTATGCATTAAAATAATTTCTATTTTTATCTAATGATCAATTTTTCATTTTATTCCATTATGACCTCATAGAATTTCAGACATCATCTCTGTTTTTTTGTATATTGTACAACTTGCTTTGTGGGTTAAAATATGATCTATTTTAGAGAAAATTACATATAACTCTGAGAAGAAAATGAATTCAGTTGTCAATGGATGAAATATTTCACAGATGTCTGTCATTTGATTAATAGCATTTTTGTTCTAAAGGGTCTTTACTTTGAAATCATACAGTACTGTTTGATAAGGGTTTTTTTCAGTATATAGGTACACTGATGTTTGGGACATGAATGAAATCATTTTATCTTGTTGTTGGATGATTTCCTTAACCAGTATGAAGTGACCTCCATTTGTCTCTTCTCATTATTTTAGCTTGAAGTCTACTTTTAAGTTATGAGAGTAGCTATCCCAGCTTGCTTTTGATTTTCATTTTCATGGCATGTCTTTTTCCATCCATTCGCCCTTAGTTTGTGGATGTCTTTGCCTATAAAAGATCTTTATTTTTTCATGCTTTGAACAGTTTGCCAAAGTTTGCACAAAACTTCTGAGAAATTGATGAGATTGCATTAAGTTTACAAAATAATTAGCAGAGAATTGATAGTATGGCAATTTTGTTTATATCTGTTCCTGTTCCGAGAGCACAATTATTTTTTTTTTTTCATTTTTAATTTTTAGATATATTCTTCCTGTGTTGCCTGGCCTATCTTCCTGTCTCAGCTCCCTGAGTAGCTGAGATAACAGGAATGTCCTACCATGAGTAGCTATATATTTGTTTTAATTGTTAATGATTTGATTTCTACATGTTTAAATCTTAACACATCTGAAATCTACTTTGTTATATTATGGGGTAAGGACTTAAGATATAAACTTACACTATTTTAACTTCTTATTGAGAAAGATTATTTTTCCACTGCGTTCTGTTGCAATGATTTATTGTCTGCATCTTAGAATAATGTTTAGATTACTATATGGAATTCTTAGAAGGGTATGACATCACTGATCATTCTTGTTTCTCAACATTTTGGGAGGCTCTTCTTTATTATTTATTCTAATATACAAACATTTGTTTGTTCATAAAAAATACATAGTATTTAGTTTATAATAGTATTAAACTTCAAATTATTTTGTAGCATTGAAAGATTAATGTATTTTCATTCATCTAAGTCTTCTTTTATTTCACTCCTATGTGTCTTTCATATCCATTTGCCTGAGAAATGATCTTTCTAAAGTAGTTTTTGATAAAAATGGTGGATTACTTGGATAGATGGTGTCAACTTAAATATACTGTATAAAAGTAGCTTTGAATGAAAGTAAGATTGACATAAAGTTATGTAATGACCATGATCAATTGTGCCATATCAGTAAAAAATAACCATACTATCCAAACTCAGCAGATAAATATTTTATACATGAATTATGAAAGACTATACAGAGTGCTTGCACAATTGAACAAATGCTGCAATTCTAACCATAAGACTCCATGTTTCTGAATGTTATAATCTGTAATGATTTATTTAGTAATTTTACAGGACTGGCTATTGAAGTTTAAAAGTATTCATTTAGAGGTCCTGTCATATTAAAGCAAATAGTCAATCTTTTGGTTGAACTAATTAAAGATTTGCAAACTACACATTATTTGCATTCATTTTTGATTTAGCAACAGCTTCAAAAATTTTACATGCTGCAAATATTTTCTGCACATGACTTCACTGATCATTACTGAGCTGGGAAAGAAGCCAAAACACTTGATACTCATGCTGCTTTTTGTTGGAAATCTGCATGTACAGAGTATGCCCCTTTATTTTTTTTCTGGTATGTGTTATTTAATGATTTTAATTGCATTGCAGGAGAGGTCTGTATAGATTGAGTGAGGAAAATAAGATTAAGGATATCCCTGAGGATCAACTCTTCAGGCAGCTCATTAATCTTTACCTAGGTAGCTCATGTAACTGTGGTGATTCTAATCAGACTGGTGTAAAAAACTAATTGAAAGTTTAGAGCAGTAACAAAGTTATCAAGTACCCATTCATATGCCTATATCCTGACAACGTGATTCATTCATAGCATCTGAAGAACAATTTTCCCTTTCATTTCCAACTACTGAGTCCGAGAAAATTCAACATAAGAATCACTTTAGAAGTCATTGGCTATGGGATATAAGTTATCACAATATACCAGAAAAAATATTCAGGTTCAGAGTATTAAAAACACAGAGCTACAGAATGCTCCTTCATTACCAGTAGATCTAGAGATGCCTCCAGTGGTTGAAATACCTGATAAATTCCAAATTATACTTCATTGGAAAATAGAAGGAGACCCTCATTGTTACACAAAATTACATATAAGAGGTTGTGAGGGGAATGGGGAAAAAACAAGGAGAGAAATGAATTACAGTAGATGGGGTAGAGAGAGAAGATGGGAGGGGAGGGGAAGGGGGATAGTAGAGGATAGGAAAGGTAGCAGAATACAACAGTTACTAATATGGCATTATGTAAAAATGTGGATGTGTAACCGATGTGATTCTGCAATCTGTATTTGGGGTAAAAATGGGAGTTCATAACCCACTTGAATATAATGTATGAAATATGATATGTCAAGAGCTTTGTAATGTTTTGAACAACCAATAAAAAAAAGAAAAAAAAAATAAAGCCCCACTTTGTTTTACCTTTGAATCCAGAAGCAGGGATCACCTAAGTGCTTATACCTGTACCCCAAATCTCTTGCTAATATATATCTCCCTACATTCAGCCCCATTATCTTACATATAAAAATAAATAAATGATATTGCACCATTCCCATCTTCAAACTTCCTGATGTTGAAATAAAAACCAAAATTATTTTTTCATCACCAAAATGATACAACGTGCTCTTACCCTGACTTACTTTCTGAAGTCAATCCTCCTCTCTTCTTGTTTTCCACTCCATTCCAACCACGAACCTATTAGTTGTTCCATGGATTTGCCAAGCTTATTCCTAAGTAAAGTGCTTTGCACAAACTATTCATTTGCTTGGGTGAACTTGCTCAGATCCCTGCATGTTATCTCTTCACTATCGAAAAATCTTTTTTTTCAGTCTAATGTTTCCCACAATTCTATCTTAAACATTCCGTATAAAACACCTCCATTTCTTTCTTGACCTGCTTTGTTCCTCTCTTTTTATTCATTGTTTGCCTTCCATTATGCAATTGCAGCAACATTAAGTAAGAATTATCTTATGAGTCATTGTGTCCCTCATTATGTCTTTCATAAACATTTATTTTGGGCACCAAATATGTGTGAGAACCATACCCATGTTGGTTGCAATTTATCTGATTCTGAGTATGAAAAAGTTAAACACCATCACTCATAGACTTATTCAGTCATACGTATATTTGATCTTCATCTACTGAAAGATAAATTGAGCACTGCTGTGAGTTTTGTGCACTACTCTAGAAACCTGGAAGATAGGGGTAAGCCAACAGACATGATCCCTAATTTCCAGAGCTAGTGACGTTGTTCATATTGAGATATCGCAATTTTGATTCAGAGAGGAAATCTATGTTCATCATGTACCTTAATAAGAAGAAATCATTCCTACTTCAAATATTAGACTTTTTCATTGCAATAACCTCTAAGTGATATAGAGTCAGAAACAGATCTGAAATATGTGTCCAGAGATAGAGATGTGTCAGAACTCAGTAAACACTTATAAAAGTTAATCCATGAGAAGTATACATTTTAAAAGGATAGAGAAATGGCTCTAAGCCAACACATTGGATGTTTTTCCAAATTAAAATAAATTAATATGTAAATCAGTTTTTTGATTCTATGTCTAAACATCAGAAAAACTTAACAATTAAGTTTGAATTACACACAGAAACTCAATGGAAATGTTGTAAGTATCAGAACCATATTGTTCTACTATTTTACTTCCCTCATCTGTGCAACAAATTGGGTAAAATATGTACGTATGTGTGTGTGTGTGTGTGTGTGTGTGTGTGTTTATGTATATCTTCAGTTTCTTCCATAGAATGATATTCAATTTGTTGACTCTATCAATGACTAGTTTAACTATCAATCCCAGTACTCCCTTTTTTGAGGATTACAATATGGAACAATTACAATGTGGAGAGATTTTCATATTCTCTATCACAAGTCCTACCCAGAAGAGCTCCAAAGCCTCAACAGAGAGACTTCCTAGACTTTGTATGAATGAATAAAGAGAATTAATTAATCCTTCAAGTATACCCTTAATGTTCTGCCTTGGTAACTATGCTGAATGATGTATCTCTTTTATCCATGCATGTTTAAACATGTGTCTGACTTCCCAGGCACATCAAAGATATAGGGTATGCTTCATTCTCTTCTGCCTCTTCCATGTATCTTGCATGGTTTCTAAAACATACACAAGAGGTGCTTAATAAAAACAAACTACTAGGTGGATAAGCAAATAATGCTCTGGCATTATAAGACTGAAATATTTGCCTGAAATCTTAAAGAGTATGTTATTATAAAATATTACAGTGGTTCAGAAGAGAAAATGTTTGTGGAAATCATTTATGACTTAATTTCCCTTTTACTTTAGAGAGAGAGAGAGAGAGAGAGAGAGAGAGAGAGAGAGAGTCAGTCATTCTTGAGCCTACATACTATAAAACTGATTAGATAATAAGTCTTTAGTAAATGCTTGCTGACTCTGGACTATTTATTTTTCTTATTTTGTTTTTTTTCATATTTATAGCAGTTTACATTTATAAATAGTATAAGTGAACCTTTTGAAGGCTGTAACTACAAATGTACCCAGATAAAATATATTGCTAATAAAAATAATTTTGTTAAAATAGTTAAATACTGAAGACTAGATGGATAGTATTTTTTAAAGGACATTTTCTCCTGAAACCAACTTATTCTTTCTGGATTCAACTATTTGGCCTGTGTGTTAGTCAGCTTTTCATCACTGGGACCAAAATACCTGAAAAGAAAAACTTAGAGAAGGAAAAGTTTATTTTGGACTCATGGTTTCAGAGGTCTTATCTTAGCTGACTTCATCACCCTAAGGAGGAAGGAAGGCAGAACATTATGGTGGGAGGGTGTAGCAGAGGAAAGCTACTCAGCTCTTGGCAGCCTGAAAGCAAATATATTATAATTCCCAAGGACATATCTTTAGTTACCTACTTCCCACCTACCTACTGTTTCAGTCAGCTTTTTTGCTGCTGTGACTAAAGGATATGACTAGTCCAACTGTAGGGGAGGAAAAGTTTGAGAGCTCACTGTTTCAGAGGTCTTAGTGTAGAGAAAACTGACTCCATTTCTGCTCAAGGTGAGGCAGAACATCATGGCAGAGTGTGTGGCAGAGGGAAGCAGTTCACATGATGAAGAAGCAGAGAGAGAGAGAGAGAGACTCCAGTTCCAGGTAAAAAATATATACCCCATAGCCATGCCCCCAATTAACCACTTCCTCCAGCCACACCAGGGATCAATACACTGATTAGGTTAAGACTCTCACAATCCAATCATTTCTCCTCTGAATCTTTTTATTGTCTTATACATGAGCTTTTGGGAGACACCTCATATCCAAGCCATAACACCTACTAATGAGATAATGAAAAAGAGCAGGTAGTCAGGTAAATGATAGATTATACAGTTGGGAAGGTGGGAGCTAACTCAAAGAAAAGGTCATAAAATGCTAACACTTCCAGAGTACTTCTCCACCTTTCAACCAGTTACCAATGTTACCTATAGGGAATTGTATCCAAGGAATTGCTACTCCCAACACAAATAGTTGCTAATGAGCACCTCTGGATGGCTCTTTCTCTGCCTTTTGGGCAGGTGTGGAGGATAGAGAGTGGTATCCCCTGGGAGGCTCCTGCCTCTTCATCATGTAGGCAAGATAAGAAAAGGAAGGGGCATGAGAAGAAAGGAAACCTGAAATCTATATAGGGGCAAGACACACCCCCTCGCAGGGATCTAGTTATTGGGTCCCCTTCTCCTGTCTATTTCTGTTCCAGCCCTAAAATGAAACTTGATTTCTACTCTTGTCTCATCATTTTTCAGGTGTTTAATATTCAACATTGGGGGAATGAGGACCAATCCTGATTCCCAAGACTGGCATCACCATTACCACCAAGTAATCCATTCAAATTATTAACCCAGAGGATGTAAGATGGTCGATCATTCTGTGTCACTCTGTGACCTGAGATTCTACTAGAGGGAATACTGTTTCTCTGCAAGTACTGACTCTGAGGCCTGGAGACCTGAGCTGGCCTGGCAGTGGAGATTCCTGTGCAGGAGCAGCAGTTAGATGGGAAGGGAAGCAGGAAAGATATTAAAATCCAACAAAAACAATGCTTGTATTTTCCTTCAAGATTTTTTCTTTCTCTCTCTTTTTTTCTTTTCTCTTTCTCTCTTCTCCTGCCTCACATCCCTAACATTTGTGAAACCAAGTATTTTTTATGAATTAGGTTATTGAGGACTGGAAGGTGCTGAATAGTATATTACAGTTGTGTTGTATATTCTTTTATCTCCTATTTTTACATTTTTATTTTTCTAAAATTTTGTTTGTTTTTTGGACTCTCTCTATTAGTCTTCCCACTTACTTGTCTCCCCAAAATCACTTTCTCTCTTTTCTCCTGCTACTAGCCACCTTCTTTAGATCCCTCTTTCACGCTTCCTAAGATCAATAACTCTATATCCTCACCTCCTACCTCCTTAACATCTCATCCTATACCCCACTCCTAGTTCTCTCTTTGTCCATCATCAGAAACTGTAGACAATTTTGCAAACCTACTGTTTATATTGTAGGTAATAATTTAACTCATCATTTCTGTACATAGTGACAAAACTGTAAACATCTTAACAGCAGCTACTTGGTTGTAGGCTGTACATTATTTGTACTGGGATATGTTAATATTGTTCTTTCCCTTAACGGGGAGGTATTGGAACCCAGCAAGGACACTCTAAGCCTTTTAGGGTAAGAACTGTAACCTCGAATCCTCAGTAGTAGAAGGGAAGACACACAAATAACCTGAATAAACAAAGGAAGAAAGTGCCCCAAACAAACCAAGAAGCTACATTAATATAATCCATGGCCAGCACAACAGAAGAAATGACAGACAAGGAGTTCAGGATGTACATAATTAAAATGTTCTGTGAATTAAAGGATGATATAAGAGAGCAAATACAGGCAGCAAAAAAATCATTTTGATGAAGAGCTACATAAGCAAATATAGGAAGCAAAACATTACTTCAATAAGGAGATAGAGGTTCTGTGAAAAACCAAATGAATATCCTTCAAATAAAGGAAATAATAATCCAAATTAAAAACTTAATAGAAAGTGCCACCAACAGATTAGATCATTTGGAAGACAGAATCTCAGATAATGAAAACAAAACATATAATTTGAAAATAATATTGACCACACAGTGAAGATGGTAAGAAACCATAAACAGAACACTCAAAAATTATGGGAAAACATAAAAGACTAAATTTAAGAATTATTGGAATAGAGGAAGGCATAGAGTTCCAAACCAGAGGAATGAACAATCTGTTCAATGAAATAACATCAGAAAATTTTCCAAACACGAAGAATGAATTGAAAAATCAAATACAAGAGGTTTACAGGACTCCAAGTGTACAAAATCATAACATATTAAAACAAAAATGTGTAGCATATAGAATGAGGAGAAAATTTTAAAAGACATAAAAGAAAGGATTCAGATTACATATAGGGGGAAACCAATAAGGATCTCTGCAGATTTCTCAATCCAGATCCTGAAAACTAGAAGACACTGAAATAACATATACCAAACTCTGAATGAAAATGAATGCCAACCCCGGGCGGAGAAGCTGAATGTGCAATCAGCAGTGGATTGTAAGTACCCGAGGCAAAGAAAGCTCAGTGCGCCCCGCCTTTTTTTTTTTTTTTTTTTTTGAATATTTTTTATACAGGGAGAGTTTGTGGATTGGGATTGCTGGCGGGGCTGTGGTTTCTGTGCCGAAAATCCACTCCGCGGGAGCCGCCATTTGCTTTCTGCTTGCTGTCTTGATGGCTCCATATACACTGTCCGGCAGCCGCACCTAGAGGTTGCAGCTGGGCTGCGTGCCGAGCCCTGTCCTCCGAAGGCTGGACTGCAGCCTCGAGCGTCTCTGTGGCCTGTTCGCCGCTGCACCTTCGGGCAGAGCCTGCTCTGGGGTCGTTCTGCACCCCCCTGCCAGGGGACCCGTGCTCCGGAGGAGGGGGACGGAGAGCCGCGGCGGCAGCCGCTTGGGCCCCTGGGGCCTGGCACCGGGCTGAAGAGCTGCGGAGGCCAGGGCGGCTCTGCTACGGGCGCAGACAAGCGCGGACGCTTGCCAGGGCGGCTCTGCTACGGTCGCAGACAAGCGCGGACGCTCGTCAGCGCGGCCCAGAGTTTCATTTCTAGAAATCTGGACTGGAAACAGAAGCAGCAGTTTGTATAATCCCAAGAACTTGCTTATACCAGGAAGCTGTAAGGGCAACATGAATATTACTGAGGAGATGTAACATGGTGGCAGGCGCAGAGAGATCAAGTCTCTGACATCTTCAACTGTGAGGGCATAGGGAGCCGTAAACTGTCTAAATGCGGTTTGCTCAGGATCACTAGGCAATGCTGAGCTGACGTGGATCTGGGGTGTACAGGCTGGGCCCCTCAGAACACACACACAGAGCCCGAATCGGAGGCAATTAAGCTCCGGTTCGCCTGCTTCATGTGACTCAGCACTAAGGATCCCACTGAAATAATTGGCCGGCCCTTAGGAACTTACAGAGGTAAAAGCCAACCGAGCCTTCATAGGCAGTGGCCACAGGACTGAAACGGGGATTGGGAGAGACAGTCAGGACCCACCCGTTGCATTGGTCATCCGGCAAAGGGAACAAACGGTCACCATTTGCATGGGATATCACCATGGCAGAGAAATGGCGTCACGGGCGGAGGAGATAACTGCATTGAAACCAGCGCGACAGGTGTGTAATCCCCTAGCCATCTCTCTCCACACAGCGGGGGAAACCTTAAGGGCCACTCCCAGCTCTCCTGTGAACGCAATAACCAGACCGAGGGAACCAGGAGTGGCGCAGGACTCGCGGCGCGGAACTCCCGGCTACCGCTCCCACCAGTGCTGACAACTGAGGTCTCTTGCACCAGCTACCGGGGGCGTGGCTACAGGAGGGCAAGCAAATTCGCTGGGGGATCTCAGCCCCAAGCTCTACAAACTTAGGGTCTGAGGGAGGCAAACAGGGAGAGTGAGCCCAGGTGTTCATGAAAACAGGGCTCCCAGGAGCAGCAGACCTGGCGTGTAGACAGTATTGTGGTGAGCGCCACAGGTGAGCACGGCCTGGCTTGAGGAAACACAAGACAAGGCCCTAGACACTCAGGATTGGAGACCCGCCCAGTCTAGGAGAAAGAGCTGCTGCACAGTGAATGGTTCCCACCTATTGACAGGAGAAGCTTGGCCCAGTGGGCACAGCTCCACCTACTGGAAGAGAAGTTAATAGAACTCTAGGACTGCATTTATTATTATTATTATTATCATTTTTTTTTCTTTTCTTTTTCTTTTTTTTTTCTTTCTTCTTTTTCTTTCATTTTCAATTTTTATTTGTTGTTGTTCTTTAATTTTTTTTCAATGTTTCTATTTTTTTTAATTTTTTTTTATTTTATTATTATTATTTTTTTAATTTTAATTTTCATTTTTTATTATCACTATTATTTTTGTTAAAATTTTTTTTTCCGTCTTTTCTTTCTTTCTTTATTATCTAATCTTTGTTATTCTTGTTTCTTTTGTCTTTTCATTTCTTTTCAATCTTCTTATTCCCCCTTCCTTGAATTCTACCTGCCTACTCTCATTCTCTTTAGTGACTTCTTCCCTTCCCTTCTAATATCTTTCCTCTCAAGCATCAAATAAATCTATAAGAGTAAACAGTAACTCAGCAGTCAAACAGGACAAGAAGTAACATGAGCAGCATAAAAAAGCAAGGAAGAAAAGGAGTACAAACAATGAAGGACAGCCTAAATATTCAGGAGGACCTAGAGTCAGCAGAAAAATGGTCATATAAAGAACTCAAGGAATACCTTAGACAGATGGAATGGAACCTTAAAGAAGATACGAGACAGCAAATCCAAACAGTGAAAGAACACTTTGAAAATGAATTACATAGACAGATAAAAGAAGAAGTTAAGCATCTTTATCAGGAGATTGAGATTATAAAAAAAAACCAAACAATAATTCTAGAAATGAAGGAAACGATAAACCAAATTAAAAACTCAATTGAGAGTATCACTAACAGAGTGGAGCAAGTAGAAGCCAGAACATCAGATAATGAAGACAAAATATATCATCTTGAAAAGAGCCTAGCCAACTCAGAAAGGCTGGTTAAAAACCACGAGAAAAACATCCAAGAGATATGGGATAACATAAAGAAACCAAACCTACGAGTCATCGGGATAGAAGAAGGTACAGAGATTCAAACCAAGGGAATGAGTAACCTGCTGAAAGAAATAATTACAGAAAACTTTCCAGAAATAAAAAAGGAAACGGATATACAAATTGTAGATGCATACAGGACACCGAGCACACAAAATCACAGTAGACCAACGCCAAGACACATTGTTATGAAGATATCCAATATACACAACAAAGAGAAAATACTAAAAGCTACAAGAGAAAGGAGGCAGATTACATTCAGGGGTAAACCAATAAGGTTAACAACGGATTTTTCATCACAGACGCTGAAAGCGAGAAGATCCTGGAACAACGTATTTCAAACACTGAAAGACAATGGATGCCAACCAAGAATTCTGTATCCAGCAAAATTAAGCTTCAGGTACAATAACGAAATAAAAATCTTTCATGATAAACAAAAGCTAAAAGAATTTGCAGCCAGAAAACCAGCATTGCAAAGCATCTTGAGCAAAACAATACACGAGGAAGAAATGAAAAACAATAACCAAAACCATCAGTGGGAAGTGCCTCTATAAAGACAGAGGGCGGGGGGAAAGCTAACCATGGAGAAACAAACTAAATTAAAAAAAAAAAAAAAGAAGATAAATAATCAAACATGGCTGGAAGTACAAACCATATATCAATAGTAACTCTAAACATTAATGGCTTAAACTCTCCAATAAAGCAACATAGGCTGGTAACATGGAATAAAAAAACAAATCCAACAATATGCTGCCTCCAGGAGACACATCTGATTGGAAAAGACATACACAGGCTGAAGGTGAAAGGTTGGGAAAAAATATACCATGCACACGGTCCTCGTAAGCAAGCAGGGGTGGCCATCCTCATATCGAATAAAATTGACTTCAAGACTAAATTAATCAAAAGGGATAAGGAAGGACATTATATACTGTTAAAAGGAACCATTTACCAACAAGACATAACAATTATCAATATTTATGCACCAAATAATGGTGCTGCGACGTTCATAAAACAAATTCTCCTCAACTTCAAGAATCAAATAGACCACAACACAATAATTATGGGTGACTTCAACACACCTCTCTCACAATTGGACAGATCCTCCAAACAAAAGCTGAATAAAGAAACTATAGAACTCAATATCACAATCAACAACCTAGACTTAACTGACATATATAGAATATATCAACCATCATCAAGTGGATATACTTTTTTCTCAGCAGCACATGGATCCTCCTCAAAAATAGACCATATATTATGCCATAGGGCAACCCTCAGTAAATATACAGGGGTGGAGATAATACCATGCATTTTATCTGATCATAATGGAATGAAACTGGAAATCAATGATAAAAGACGGAAGGAAAAATCCTACATCACATGGAAAATGAACAATATGTTACTGAATGATCAATGGGTTACAGAAGACATAAAGGAAGAAATCAAAAAATTCTTAGAGATAAATGAAAATACAGACACAACATATCGGAATCTATGGGACACAATGAAAGCAGTTTTAAGAGGGAAATTCATCGCTTGGAGGTCATTCCTCAAAAAAAGGAAAAACCAACAAATAAATGAGCTCACACTTCATCTCAAAGCCCTAGAAAAGGAAGAGCAAAACAACAGCAAATGTAGCAGAAGGCAAGAAATAATTAAAATCAGAGTGGAAATCAATGAAATTGAAACAAAAGAAACTATTGAAAAAATTAACAAAACTAAAAGTTGGTTCTTTGAAAAAATAAATAAGATCGACAGACCCTTAGCCATGCTAACGAAGAGAAGAAGAGAGAGAACTCAAATCACTAACATACGGGATGAAAAAGGCAATATCACAACAGACACTACAGAAATACAGAAGACAATTAGAAATTATTTTGAAAACCTATATTCCAATAAAATAGAAGATAGTGAAGACATTGATAAATTCCTTAAGTCATATGATTTGCCCAGACTGAGTCAGGAGGATACTCACAACTTAAACAGACCAATAACAATAGATGAAATAGAAGAAGCAATCAAAAGACTTCCAACCAAGAAAAGCCCAGGACCGGATGGGTATACAGCGGAGTTTTACAAAACCTTTAAGGAAGAATTAATACCAATACTTTTCAAGTTATTTCAGGAAATAGAAAAAGAAGGAGCTCTGCCAAATTCATTCTATGAGGCCAACATCACCCTGATTCCGAAACCAGACAAAGACACCTCAAAGAAAGAAAACTACAGACCAATATCTCTGATGAACATAGATGCAAAAATCCTCAATAAAATTCTGGCGAACCGGATACAAAGGCACATCAAAAAAATTGTGCACCATGATCAAGTTGGATTCATCCCTGGGATGCAAGGATGGTTCAATATACGGAAATCAATAAATGTTATTCACCACATCAATAGACTTAAAAATAAGAACCATATGATCATCTCAATAGACGCAGAAAAAGCATTCGACAAAGTACAGCATCCCTTTATGTTCAAAACATTAGAAAAACTAGGGATAACAGGAACTTACCTCGACATTGTAAAAGCTATCTATGCTAAGCCTCAGGCTAGCATCATTCTCAATGGAGAAAAATTGAAGGCATTCCCCCTAAAATCTGGAACAAGACAGGGATGCCCTCTATCACCACTTCTATTCAATATAGTTCTCGAAACACTGGCCAGAGCAATTAGACAGACGAAAGAAATTAAAGGCATAAAAATAGGAAAGGAAGAACTTAAATTATCACTATTTGCAGATGACATGATTCTATACCTAGAAGACCCAAAAGGGTCTACAAAAAAACTACTAGAACTAATAAATGAATTCAGCAAAGTGGCAGGATATAAAATCAACACGCATAAATCAAAGGCATTTCTGTATATCAGTGACAAAACTTCTGAAACGGAAATGAGGAAAAACACTCCATTCACAATATCCTCAAAAAAAATAAAATACTTGGGAATCAACCTAACAAGAGAGGTGAAAGACTTATATAATGAAAACTACAAAACCCTAAAAAGAGAAGTAGAAGAAGATCTTAGAAGATGGAAAAATATACCCTGTTCATGGATAGGCAGAACTAACATCATCAAAATGGCGATATTACCAAAAGTTCTCTATAGGTTTAATGCAATGCCAATCAAAATCCCAACGGCATTTCTTGTAGAAATGGATAAAGCAATCATGAAATTCATATGGAAAAATAAAAGACCCAGAATAGCAAAAGCAATTCTAAGCAGGAAGTGCGAATCAGGCGGTATAGCGATACCAGACTTAAAACTATATTACAGAGCAATAGTAACAAAAACAGCATGGTACTGGTACCAAAACAGGAGGGTGGACCAATGGTACAGAATAGAGGACACAGAGACTAATCCACAAAGCTACAACTATCTTATATTTGATAAAGGAGCTAAAAGCATGCAATGGAGGGAGGATAGCATCTTCAACAAATGGTGCTGGGAAAACTGGAAATCCATATGCAACAAAATGAAACTGAATCCCCTCCTCTCGCCATGCACAAAAGTTAACTCAAAGTGGATCAAGGAGCTAGATATCAAATCAGAGACTCTGCGTCTGATAGAAGAAAAAGTTGGCTCCGATCTACATATTGTAGGGTCGGGCTCCAAATTCCTTAATAGGACACCCATAGCACAAAAGTTGATAACAAAAATCAACAAATGGGACTTACTTAAACTGAAAAGTTTTCTCTCAGCAAGAGAAACAATAAAAGAGGTAAATAGGGAGCCTACATCATGGGAACAAATTTTTACTCCTCACACTTCAGATAGAGCCCTAATATCCAGAGTATACAAAGAACTCAAAAAATTAAACAATAAGAAAACAAATAACCCAATCAACAAATGGGCCAAAGACCTGAACAGACACTTCTCAGAGGAGGACATACAATCAATCAACAAGGACATGAAAAAATGCTCACCATCTCTAGCAGTCAGAGAAATGCAAATCAAAACCACCCTAAGATACCATCTCACTCCAGTAAGATCGGCAGCCATTATGAAGTCAAACAACAACAAGTGCTGGAGAGGATGTGGGGAAAAGGGTACTCTTGTACATTGCTGGTGGGACTGCAAACTGGTGCGGCCAATCTGGAAAACAGTATGGAGACTCCTGGGAAAGCTGGGAATGGAACCACCATTTGACCCAGCTATTGCCCTTCTTGGACTTTTCCCTGAAGACCTTAAAAGAGCGTACTACAGGGATACTGCTACATCGATGTTCATAGCAGCACAATTCACAATTGCTAGACTGTGGAACCAACCCAGATGCCCTTCAATAGATGAATGGACAAAAAAAATGTGGCATTTATACACCATGGAGTATTACGCAGCACTAAAAAATGACAAAATCATAGAATTTGCAGGGAAATGGATGGCACTAGAGCAGATTATGCTTAGTGAAGCTAGCCAATCCCTAAAAAACAAATACCAAATGTCTTCTTTGATATAATGAGAGCAACTAAGAACAGAGCAGGGAGGAAGAGCAGGAAGAAAAGATTAACATTAAACAGATACATGAGGTGGGATGGAAAGGGAGAGAAAAGGGAAATTGCATGGTAATGGAGGGAGACCCTCATTGTTATACAAAATTACATATAAGAGGTTGTGAGGGGAATGGGAAAATAAACAAGGAGAGATATGAATTACAGTGGATGGGGTAGAGAGAGAAGATGGGAGGGGAGGGAGGGGGGATGGTAGAGGATAGGAAAGGTAGCAGAATACAACAGTTACTAATAGGGCATTATGTAAAAATGTGGATGTGTAACCGATGTGATTCTGCAATCTGTATTTGGGGTAAAATTGGGAGTTCATAACCAACTTGAATCTAATGTATGAAATATGATATGTGAAGAGCTTTATAATGTTTTGAACAACCAATAAAAAAAAATTAAAAAAAAAAAAAAAAAAAAGAAAATGAATGCCAACCAAGAATCTTCTATGCAACAAAATTAAGTATTAGATTTGATGATGAAATAAAAACCTTCTCTGATTAAAAAAAAATTAAATGAATTAGCAACTAGAAAGCCTGCACTACTGAACATCCTAGGCAAAATATTCCATGAGGAGGAAATAAAAAACAACAATGAAAATCAGCAAGTGAAAGTATACACTAAAAGTAAAATCAATCAAAGGAAAAAAAAGTCAAGTATAATACCAAAAATAAACAAAAATGCCTGGGAATACAGATCATGTCTCAACAATAATCCTGAATATTAATGGCCTAAACTCATCAATCAAAGACATAGACTAGCAGATTGGATTTAAAGAAAAAAAAAGAGACCCAACAATATATTGCCTTCAAGAGACTCATCTCCTAGGAAAAGACATACACAGTCTAAAGTTGAAAGATTGGGGGGAAAACATACCACTCTCATGGACTGCGGAAACAAGCAGGGGTTTCCATCCCCATATCAAATAAAGTACACTTTGAGCCAAAGTTAATCAAAAGGTATAAAGATGGGTATTACATACTGCTTAAGGAACCATACATCAACAATGTATAACAGCATCAAGTATATAAGCCTCAAACAATGGAACATCTACTTTCATCAAACAAACTCTTCTCAATTTCAAGAGTCAAATAGACCACAACACAATAATTCTGGGTGACTTTAAAATATCTCTTTCACCACTGGTTAGATCCTCCAAACAAAAAAAAAAGAGAAACTATAGAACTCAATAATATAATCAATAACTTAGACTTCACAAAGATATATAGCATATTCACCCATCAACAAGTGAATATACTTTCTTCTCAGCAGCACATGGATCCTTCTCTAAAATAGACCATATATTATGCCAAAAAGAAACTCTTAGCAAATACAAAAAAGTAGAGATACTATCATGAATTCCATCAGATCATAATGGAATGAAAATAGAAATAAATGATAAGATAAAAAAATAAAAGCTACTTCAACACCTGGAGACTAAATAATATGCTATTGAATGAAAAATGGATTGCAGAAGACAACATCAAAGAAGAGATAAAAAAATTCTTAGAAGTGAATAAGAACACTAATATAATACATCAAAAACTCTGGGACACTATGAAGGCAGGACTAAGAGGAAAGTTCATTGCATGAAGTTTGTTCCTTTAAAAGAAGAAAAAGAAAGGAAAGAAATAATCTAACATTATACCTCAAAGCCCTAGAAATAGAACAAATCAACAACAAAGGCAATAGAAGACAGGAAACAATTAAAATAGGGGCTGAAATCAATGAAATTGAAACAAAATAAACAATTGAAAAAATTGACAAAACAAGTTGGTTCTTTGAAAAAATAAATAAATTTGATAAAATTTTAGGCATGCTAAGGAAAATAAGGAGAGCTAAAACCCAAATTACTAACATCTGTGATGAAAAAGGAAACATCACAATGGACACTACAGAAATACAGACGATAATTAGAAATTATTTTGAAAATTTGTACTCTAATAAAATAGAAAATATTAAAGGCATAAACAAATTTCTGGTCATATGATTTGCCCAAACTGAATCAGGATGATATAAAAAGGTTAAACAAATCACCATCAGAAGCCTACCAATCAAGAAAAGCCCAGGACCAGACGGATACATAGCTGAGGTCTACAAGAACTTCAAAATAGAATTTATATATATATATATATATATATATATATATATATATATATATATATATATATATATATATATATATTCCTCAAATTATTCCATGAAATAGAAAAAGAGGGAACACTTCCAAACTCATTCTATGAGGCCAATATCACCCTGATTCCAAAACCAGACAAAGACACACAAAAAAGAAAACTTTAGACCAATATCTCTGATGAACATACATGCAAAAATTCTCAATAAAATTCTGGCAAATCAAATACAAAAACATATCAAAAAGAGTGCACCATGATCAAGTGGGGTTCATCCAGGATGCAAGGTTGGTTTAGCCTATGGAAATCAATAAATGTAATTCATCACATCAATAGACTTAAAGGTAAGAATCATATGATCATCTCAATAGATGCAGAAAAAGCATTCAACAACATACAGCACCCCTTCATGTTCAAAAGACTAGAAAAACTAGGAATAACAGGAACATATTTCATCATTGTAAAAGCTATCTTTGTTCTGCCCAAGGACAACAACATTCAAAAAGGAGAAAAATTGAAAGCATTCCCTCTAAAAACTGGAAAAAAGACAGGGATGTCCTTTTTCATCACTTCAATTCAACATAGTTCCTGAAACACTGGCCAGAGCAATTAGACAGATGAAAGAAATTAAAGTGATACACATAGGAAAAAATAACTCAAATTAGGACTATTTGCCGATGATATGATTCTATACCTAGAAGACCCAAAAAATTTCACCAGAAAACTTCTAGAACTAGTAAATGAATTCAGCAAAGTAGGAGGATATAAAATCAACACCATAAATTAAAGGCATTTCTGTATATCAGTGACAAATTCTCTGAAATGGAAATGAGGAAAACTACCCCATTTACAATAGCCTCAAAAAAAATTATAAAATACTTGGGAATCAACTTAACGAAAGAGGTGAAAGACCTCTACAACAAAAACTAAGGAACAATAAAGAAAAAAATTAAAGAAGACATTAGAAGATGGAAAGATCTTCCTTGTTCTTAGATAGGCAGAATTAATATTGTCAAAATGATCTTACTACCAAAAGCAGTAATGCAGATTTAATGTGATTCCAATCAAAATCCCAATGACATTCCACATAGAAATAGAAAAAGCAGTCATGAAATTCATCTGGAAAAATAAGAGACCCAGAATATCCAAAGCAATCCTTAGCAGGAAGAGTGAAGCAAGTGCATCACTCACTATACCAGACTTTAAACTATACTACAGAGCAATAGTATCAAAAGGAGCATGGATTGGCACCAAAATCCACTTATATACCAATGGTACAGAATAGAGGACACAGAGACGAACCCACATAAATGCAGTTGTTTCATATTAGACATAGGCACAGAAAATAGACACTGGAAAAAAGATAGCCTTTTAAACAAATGGTGCTGGGAAAATTGGAAATTCATATGTAGCAAAATGAAAATAAGTCCCTATCTCTTACCATGCAAAAAACTCAAATCAGAGTGCACCAATGACCTAAGAATTAGACCAGAGACCCTGTGCCTAATAGAAGAAAAAGTAGGCCCAAATCTTCATCATGTTGGATTAGGCCCTTATTTCCTTAACAAGATTCCTATAGCACAAGAAATAAAATCAAGAATCAATAAATGTAACGGATTCAAACTGAAAACTTTCTTTCAGCAAAAGAATCAGTGAGGAGGAAAGAGAGCCTTCAGTATGGAAGTATATTTTTATCACATGCACATACGATAGAGCACTAATCTCTAGGATATATAAAGAACTCAAAATACACCAAAAAACCTGAATAATCCAATCAATAAATGGGCTAAAGAACTGAACACACACTTTTCAGAAGATGAAATACAATCAATCAACAAATATATTTAAAACAATGTCAACATCTCTAGCAAGTAGAGAAGTGCAAATCAAAACTACTCTAAGATTTCATCTCACTCCAATCAGAATGGCAGCTATTAAGAATACAAACAACAAGTGTTAGTGAGGATGTGGGGAAAAGGCACACTCATACATTACTGGTGAGACTGCAAATTGGTGCAACTACTCTGGAAAGCAGTATGGAGAGTCCTTGGAAAACATGGTGTGGAACCACCATTTGACCCAGCTATCCCACTCCTCAGTTTATACCCAAAGGTCTTAAAAATAGCATACCACAGTGACACAGCCTCATAAATGTTTATAGCAGCATAATTTATAATAGCCAAATTGTGGAACCAACCTTGATGCCCTCAAGTAGATGAATGGATAAAGAAACTGTGGAATATATACACAATGGAATATTACTCACCAATAAAAGAGAATAAAATTATGGCATTTGCTGATAAATGGATGGAGTTGGAGAATATGATGTTAAGTATAGTTAGCCAATCTCCGAAACCCAAAGGCCAAATGTTTTCTCTTATATGTCGATGCTGATCCATAATGGGGGTGGGGGAGAGCATGGGTGAAATAGAGAAACTTTAGATAGGGCAAAAGGAAGGAATGCAAAGAGAGGGGGCATTGAGGTAGGAAAGATGGTGTAATGAGATGGACATCATTACCCTAAGTACATTATGAAGACACGTATGGTGTGACTCTACTTTGTTTACAACCAGAAACATGAAAAAATATGCTCTATATGTATACTATGAATTTAAATGTATTCTGCTGTCATGTATAACAAATTAGAATAAATGAATTTAAAATTTAAAAAATCATTAACCCTATAATGAATTATTCAACTGATTAGGTTATAGCTTCATTTGTAAATTGCCTCACATTCGAGTTTTTGTGAGTACACCTCAAATCCAAACCATATAGCCTGACAGAAGAAGAAATCTAGAATGCAAAGATAATGAAATGTGTTTTTTTTTTTGTTTCCTTAAAGGCAGTATTCTTGTCACAGAAAGATTGTTTGAAAGTTCTATCAATCTAAAAGGTAATAGTACCATCAGAAATATAGATGGTACTATATAGATGGAGGCTAGGTTAAATTTTGTTTATTAGTATGATTTCTTTCTGTAAAATACCTTAATATTTAAAAAATTACAATAATTGATTTGCCACACTGTTCTCTTTCAAGTAGATCAATGATTTTTATATGCCATGAGAAAATTTGCCATAATAATGTTTAATAATACAGTCCAAACCATAAATGTTTAACTTGAAGAATGGACTTTGTGAATTATGACTTAATAAAATTGCTCCCAGGCTACAAAGAAACCAAATCTATTCACAGGCTACTGAAGCATTTTAAGTTTTTGCTTCCAAACAATAGAATATTCTGCATTTGAACACATGACTGCTTCAGTCACCAACTTTGCATCTTTCTCCCTAAGGAGATTGCCCTCAGGGATAGCATTTGCCTTAGGTAAGAGAGATCTATATAGGAGGAGTGGAAACAAGACACAGGACCATGCAGCTTCAGTTATGTGACCCAGAGTGTAAAAAGCACTGGAAGTAAAATTGAATTTGATTGAGCAGAAGATAATGAAATCTGTGAGTTTCCAGTTCAGAAGGGATTTGTTCTGCCCTTTCATTTATAACTGCAATTATGAAAGCATTATCACAAACAAAAGGAAATTATCTTCAATAATCACACCTTCTGGAGAAAAGTATCAGAACTTACTGAGTTCAGGAAATAAAGAGGCAGTTATGAAAGGATATTGCCAACACTGGGGTGATAGACACATGATCTTTGCTTGAAAAGAACAAAGTTGAATAAAGTTTTCAAATGGTTTCAAAACCAAAGAAAGTAAAAATGAAACTAATTCTGATATTAGGATGAATTTTATGTAAAATAAACAGAACAATTAAACAGATTTGTTTTCCAAAATCAAATAATTAGGAACAAAGTTCAGTGACATATGCGGCAACTTTTGAAATAAAGACACTAGGGCAATTCTTCAAATAAGACATGACATGTGGTATAGTGACATTAACTGAATCTCTGAGATTTGGTTTTAGACAAGATTGCAAATAATCTCAGCTGACCTGGTCTGAATGCTAAGGACACATATTGAGGAGCTGTCCATGGTAATTAATAAAATGTTCACAATTAGGTCTTCCCTAAGCTAAGTTTGGTGGTGCTCCTCATTCTGACCATCTCACATTGACATCCGTACAAGAATCTAAAAGATCCTCTTGTGAAAAACATCCTAATTCAAGGCTATGAGGAATCCACATGGTCTGTCTTTTCTCTCTTCATACTACTGTGATACATCTGCCTGAGCAGATCCAAGACTTGAATTTTTTTCTTCATGAGAGATATATAATAAGGTAAATACCCATGACTAACAGGATTTCAGAAACTATTGTATCTCTTAGTTCTAGTTCCCTCAAAATACTTATATATTACTATTTCCTGAAGGTACAAAAGGTCATTCCTCTGAGCAGTCCTGAGTCCCTGAACTGGCTTGTCATGCTGAGTACCAACAAACAGGTTCAGGGACCACAGTTTCAAGGTGAGCTCTACAGAAAGATACCAGCTTTGGGAACCTGATGCCAGAAGGAATGTCCTGAACCTCTTACTTTTTTGGGGGGCTGAGGAGATAGGTTCTCTGATTTAAGGTCCAGATGTAATTATAGCTTCCGTGGAGGTAAATTCCATTACTTTGCTGGCAAAAATACATGATCAGATGATATCATTAGTCTTTAAAAACAATAGCAATAACACAAGCATTTTCCTAAATAAAAAATGGTAAATAAAGAGAGGTGGGAGTCCTTGACAAAAGCATGGTACTAGCAAATGTGATTGGCACTTCTTTGACATAAATATATAAACATGATTTTCCTTGTTTTTTGGTGCCTTTCATGCTTTTTTTTTTTTAAGAAAACCTGTAGGCAGATAGGAGTAGCCAGCACCAGGAGTTTGCCTAAGTTGAAGAAAGTAAAACTCTAATGATATAGCCTACCTACCATTAATACTGGTCCTGAGGATCAAGTTTGAGTTCATTCTCCCGGTGTTGATAATTGTACACCCTCCCAGGCACAGTTTTATTTAAAGGACATAACAGAGTGACAGAGACACAGGGTCTTCCACAGAGGAGAGTGCCTAAATTGGTACCCAAGGGAGTGGGAGGTGACCTGCGTCTTTTATAGATTTCAGATTTCCTTTGTTCCCATGCCCCCCTCCTCCTATTCTGCCTATGTGACCCAAAAGATGGAGTGATCCAAGGGTGGGAATGAAGCCACCCAGGGATACAGGTATGAAGGGAGCCACCCAGGAGCTACTCATTAACAACTCCTTGCAGGGAAGAACAATTTCCTGGAGGCAGGTAACCTTTGCAAATGGTTGAAGGAGGAGATGTGTCCTGAAGGTGTCAGCATTTTATTTCTTCTTGAATCAGCCCCCATCTTCCAGACCAAGTTATGCATTACCTATAGTGACTGTCCTTTTGCTAACCGCACCCACATGACCTGGTCAAAGTGATATGAGCTGAAAGAGAGATGGTGAGGAAAATTTCTTAATGGAAAAACAAGACACTTGATAAACACTCTTTTTACTCCTTCCTCCTTACTCTTAATTATTACTTTAAATGTAAATGTGATGACTGTTTTCCATAGATTATGGAGGTACCATTGGAAAGAACAGGAAACTCATATTTTAAACTTGATAAACTAGATAATTAGAAGAAATCTAAGTGCATAGGGATATTCTGGGGTTGCCTTACTGTACACTTTATGTTGTTTGAGAGAAAAATAACTCACTAATTGTTGTTTAAGCCAATTTTAGGTGTTTTCTCTCATATACAATTCCTCATTAGTATTCCTAACATTAGTAGAAAATTTTCTTTCTTTTTATATTTTATTGTATGTATCTTCATAATTACAAATTTTATTTTGGTCACATACAAAATAGTTGAATAAAAAAGATATCCTAATATCTGAATTGTACATTTAGTTTTGCTTACTATTCATATGTTTGGTCTACATCCTACTGTATTGTAAACATACATAGTAGAAAATAATACATAAATAAAATGTATAAATGTTGTTTTTGTTCCAATGTGAGAGTATCATCTATATGAAAAATTAGAGATGATCCAAAGTGAGAAAAGGGAAAGAAGATGTCCGCTGCGCACAGGGGTTGCTGAAGTGCTGAGCGGGGTGCTCAGAGCAGCAGCTTTAATCGAGATTTCGCACAACGTGTAAGAACCCTTCCACCATTAATCTGTAGCGGACCACTTTGCCAAGCAGCGGGAAGAACAAAGAGATCGAAAAAGAGACGCTTGGCTCCAGGACGCTTTGCTGCCCAAAGCCGCGGGCGCTTTGCTCCCATCTGCTTCCTCTTTCGCTTTGCTCCGGGCAGAAAAGGTGAATGTGTAATCAGCAATTGATTGTAAGTACCCTAGGCAAAGAAAGCTCAGTGCGCCCTGCCCCTTTTTTTTTTTTAATATTTTTTATACAGGGAGAGTTTGTGGATTGGGATCGTTGGCTGGGCTGCGGTTTCTGTGCCGAAATTCCACTCCGCGGGAGCCGCCATTTGCTTTCTGCCGGCTGTCTTGGCTATGGCTACACTGTCCGGCAGCCGCACCTAGAGGTTGGAGCTGGGCTGCGTGCCGAGCCCTGTTCTCCAAAGGCTGGACCGCAGCCTTGAGCGCCTGGGTCGCCTGTTCGCCGCTGCACCCTCGGGCAGAGTCTGCTCTGGGGTCGTTCTGCATGCCCCTGCGAGGGGACCCGTGCTTCAGAGGAAGGAGCCAGAGAGCCGCCGCTGCAGCCGCTTGGTTCCTGGGGGCTGGGCACTGGTTCTTTGGCACAGCTACGGTCGCGAACGAGAGCGGCACCCCTGAGCGTGGCCCCGGGGAAGAGGCGACGGCGGCAGGGTTTAATTTCTAGAAATCTGGACTGGAAACAGAAGCAGCAGTTTGTATAATCCCAAGAACTTGCTTATGCCAAGAAGCTGTAAGGGCAACATGAATATCATTGAGGAGATCTAACATGGCAGCGGGCGGGGAGAGATCAAGTCTCTGACCTCTTCAACTGCGTGGGCATAGGGAGCTGTAAACTGTATAAATGCTGTTTGCCCAGGATCACTAGGCAACGCTGAGCTGACGTGGATCTGGGGTGTACAGTCTGGGCCCCTCAGAACACACACACCGAGCCTGGATCGGCTGCATCCAAGCTCCGGTTCGCCTGCTTCTTGTGACTCAGCACTAACAATCCCGCTGAAATAACTGGTTGGCCCTTAGGAACTTTCAGAGGTAAAAACCAACCGAGCCTTCATAGGCAGTGGCCACAGGATTGAAACGGGGATTGGGAGAGACAGTCAGGACCCACCTGTTGCACTGGTCACCCGGCAAAGGAAACGAACGGTCACCATTTACATGTGATACCACCTTGGCAGAGAACTGAGGTCACGGGCGGAGGAGATAACTGCATTGAAACCAGTGCAAAAGGGCTCCCAGGAGCAGCAGACCTGGCGTGTAGCCAGCATTGTGGTGAGCGTCACAGGTGAGCGCGGCCTGGCTTGAGGAAACACAAGAGAAGGCCCTAGGCACTCAGGATTGGAGACCCGCCCAGTCTGTGAGGAAGAGCTGCTACACAGTGATTGGTTCCCACGTAGTGAGAGGAGAAGCTTGACCCAGTGGGCACAGCTCCACCTACTGGAAGAGAAATTAATCGAACTCTATGACTGCATTTATTATTATTATTATTATCATTTTTTTTCTTTTTCTTTTTTTTCTTTCATTTTCAACTTTTTATTGTTGTTGTTCTTTAACTTTTTTTAATGTTTCTAATTTTTTTAAATTTTTTTATTATTATTATAATTTTTTCAATTTTAATTTTCATTATTTTTATTATCATTATTATTTTTATAAAAAATTTTTTTTTCTTTTCTTTATTTTCTAACTTTTTTGTGTGTGTTTTGTTTTTGTTTCTTTTGTCTTTTCATTTCTTTTCAATTTTATTATTCCCCCTTCCTTGAATTCTACCTGCCTACTCTCATTCTCTTTAGTGACTTCGTCCCTTCCCTTCTAATATCTTTCCTCCCAAGCATCAAATAAATTTATAAGAGTAAACAGTAACTCAGCAGTCAAACAGAACAAGAAGTAACATGAGCAGCATAAAAAAGCAAGGAAGAAAAGGGGTACAAACAATGAAGGACAGCCTAAATATTCAGGAGGACCTAGAGTCAGCAGAAAAATGGTCACATAAAGAACTCAAGGAACACCTTAGACAGATGGAATGGAACCTTAAAGAGGATACGAGACAGCAAATCCAAACAGTGAAAGAACACTTTGAAAATCAATTACATAAACAGATAAAAGAAGAAGTTAAGCATCTTTATCAGGAGATAGAGATTATAAAAAAAAATCAAACAATAATTCCAGAAATGAAGGAAATGATAAACCCAATTAAAAACTCAATTGAGAGTATCACTAACAGAGTGGAGCAAGTAGAATCCAGAACATCAGATAATGAAGACAAAATATATCATCTTGAAAAGAGCCTAGCCAACTCAGAAAGGCTGGTTGAAAACCACGAGAAAAACATCCAAGAGATATGGGACAACATAAAAAAACCAAACCTACGAGTCATCGGGATAGAAGAAGGTACAGAGATTCAAACAAAGGGAATGAGTAGCCTGCTGAATGAAATAATTACAGAAAACTTTCCAGAAATAAAAAAGGGAACGGATATACAAATTTTGGATGTATACAGGACACCGAGCACACAAAATCACAGTTGACCAATGCCAAGACACATTGTTATGAAGATATCCAATATACAGAACAAAGAGAAAATATTAAAAGCTACAAGAGAAAGGAGGCAGATTACATTCAGGGGTAAACCAATAAGGTTAACAACGGATTTTTCATCACAGACGCTGAAAGCGAGAAGATCCTGGAACAACGTATTTCAAACACTGAAAGACAATGGATGCCAACCAAGAATCCTGTATCCAACAAATTAAGTTTCAGGTATGACAACGAAATAAAAATCTTTCATGACAAACAAAAGCTGAAAGAATTTGCAGCCAGAAAACCAGCATTGCAAAGCATCTTGAGCAAAACACTACAGGAGGAAGAAATGAAAAACAATAACCAAAACCATTAGTGGGAAGTGCCTCTATAAAAGCAGAGGGTGGGGGGAAAGCTAACCATGGAGAAACAAACTAAATTAAATAAAAAAAAAGAAGATAAATAATCAAACATGGCTGGAAGTACAAACCATATATCAATAGTAACTCTAAACTTTAATGGCTTAAACTCTCCAATAAAGCGACATAGGCTGGTAACATGGATTAAAAAAACAAATCCAACAATATGCTGCCTCCAGGAGACACATCTGATTGGAAAAGACATACACAGGCTGAAGGTGAAAGGTTGGGAAAAAATATACCACGCACACGGTCCTCGTAAGCAAGCAGGGGTGGCCATCCTCATATCGAATAAAATCGACTTCAAGACTAAGTTAATCAAAAGGGATAAGGAAGGACATTATATACTGTTAAAAGGAAACATTAACCAACAAGACATAACAATTATCAATATTTATGCACCAAATAATGGTGCTGCGACGTTCATAAAACAAGTTCTCAAGTTCAAGAATCAAATAGACCACAACACAATAATTATGGGTGACTTCAACACACCTCTCTCACCATTGGACAGATCCTCCAAACAAAAGTTGAATAAAGAAACTATAGAACTCAATATCACAATCAACAACCTAGACTTAACTGACATATATAGAATATATCAACCATCATCAAGTGGATATACTTTTTTCTCAGCAGCACATGGATCCTTCTCAAAAATAGACCATATATTATGCCATAGGGCAACCCTCAGTAAATATACAGGGGTGGAGATAATACCATGCATTTTATCTGATCATAATGGAATGAAACTGGAAATCAATGATAAAAGACGGAAGGAAAAATCCTACATCACATGGAAAATGAACAATATGTTACTGAATGATCAATGGGTTACAGAAGACATAAAGGAGGAAATCAAA
Source organism: Marmota monax (assembly GCF_021218885.2). Taxonomy (NCBI): domain Eukaryota; kingdom Metazoa; phylum Chordata; class Mammalia; order Rodentia; family Sciuridae; genus Marmota; species Marmota monax. The sequence continues at coordinate 1,706,211 of NW_026695208.1, read as the reverse complement.
AAATTCTTAGAGATAAATGACAATACAGACACAACATATCGGAATCTATGGGACACAATGAAAGCAGTTTTAAGAGGGAAATTCATCACCTGGAGGTCATTCCTCAAAAAAAGGAAAAACCAACAAATAAAAGAGCTCACACTTCATCTCAAAGCCCTAGAAAAGGAAGAGCAAAACAATAGCAAATGTAGCAGAAGGCAAGAAATAATTAAAATCAGAGTGGAAATCAATGAAATTGAAACAAAAGAAACTATTGAAAAAATTAACAAAACTAAAAGTTGGTTCTTTGAAAAAATAAATAAGATCGACAGACCCTTAGCCATGCTAACGAAGAGAAGAAGAGAGAGAACTCAAATTACTAACATACGGGATGAAAAAGGCAATATCACAACAGACGCTACAGAAATACAGAAAACAATTAGAAATTATTTTGAAAACCAATATTCCAATAAAATAGAAGATAGTGAAGACATCGATAAATTCCTTAAGTCATATGATTTGCCCAGACTGAATCAGGAGGATACTCACAACTTAAATAGACCAATATCAATAGATGAAATAGAAGAAGCAATCAAAAGACTTCCAACCAAGAAAAGCCCAGGACCGGATGGGTATACAGAGGAGTTTTACAAAACCTTTAAGGAAGAATTAATACCAATACTTTTCAAGCTATTTCAGGAAATAGAAAAAGAGGGAGCTCTGCCAAATTCATTCTATGAGGCCAACATCACCCTGATTCCGAAACCAGGCAAAGACACCTCAAAGAAAGAAAACTACAGACCAATATCTCTGATGAACCTAGATGCAAAAATCCTCAATAAAATTCTGGCAAATCGGATACAAAGGCACATCAAAAAATATTGTGCACCATGATCAAGTAGGATTCATCCCTGGGATGTAAGGATGGTTCAATATACGGAAATCAATAAATGTTATTCACCACATCAATAGACTTAAAGATAAGAACCATATGATCATCTCAATAGACACAGAAAAAGCATTTGACAAAGTACAGCATCCCTTTATGTTCAAAACATTAGAAAAACTAGGAATAACAGGAACTTACCTCGACATAGTAAAAGCTATATATGCTAAGCCTCAGGCTAGCATCATTCTCAATGGAGAAAAATTGAAGGCATTCCCCCTAAAATCTGGAACAAGACAGGGATGCCCTCTATCACCACTTCTATTCAATATAGTTCTCGAAACACTGGCCAGAGCAATTAGACAGACGAAAGAAATTAAAGGCATAAAAATAGGAAAGGAAGAACTTAAATTATCACTATTTGCAGATGACATGATTCTATACCTAGAAGACCCAAAAGGGTCTACAAAAAAACTACTAGAACTAATAAATGAATTCAGCAAAGTGGCAGGATATAAAATCAACATGCATAAATCAAAGGCATTTCTGTATATCAGTGACAAAACTTCTGAAACGGAAATGAGGAAAAACACTCCATTCACAATATCCTCAAAAAAAATAAAATACTTGGGAATCAACCTAACAAAAGAGGTGAAGGACTTATACAATGAAAACTACAAAACCCTAAAAAGAGAAGTAGAAGAAGATCTTAGAAGATGGAAAAATATACCCTGTTCATGGATAGGCAGAACTAACATCATCAAAATGGCGATATTACCAAAAGTTCTCTACAGGTTTAATGCAATGCCAATCAAAATCCCAATGGCATTTCTTGTAGAAATAGATAAAGCAATCATGAAATTCATATGGAAAAATAAAAGACCCAGAATAGCAAAAGCAATTCTAAGCAGGAAGTGTGAATCAGGTGGTATAGCGATACCGGATTTAAAACTATATTACAGAGCAATAGTAACAAAAACAGCATGGTACTGGTACCAAAACAGGCGGGTGGACCAATGGTACAGAATAGAGGACACAGAGACTAATCCACAAAGCTACAGCTATCTTATATTTGATAAAGGAGCTAAAAGCATGCAATGGAGGAAGGATAGCATCTTCAACAAATGGTGTTGGGAAAACTGGAAATCCATATGCAACAAAATGAAACTGAATCCCCTCCTCTCACCATGCACAAAAGTTAACTCAAAGTGGATCAAGGAGCTAGATATCAAATCAGAGACTCTACGTCTGATTGAAGAAAAAATTGGCTCCGATCTACATATTGTGGGGTCAGGCTCCAAATTCCTTAATAGGACACCCATAGCACAAAAGTTAATAACTAGAATCAACAAATGGGACCTACTTAAACTGAAAAGTTTTTTCTCAGCAAGAGAAACAATAAGAGAGGTAAATAGGGATCCTACATCATGGGAACAAATTTTTACTCCTCACACTTCAGATAGAGCCCTAATATCCAGAGTATACAAAGAACTCAAAAAATTAAACAATAAGAAAACAAATAACCCAATAAACAAATGGGCCAAGGACCTGAACAGACACTTCTCAGAAGAGGACATACAATCAATCAACAAGTACATGAAAAAATGCTCACCATCACTAGCAGTCAGAGAAATGCAAATCAAAACCACCCTAAGATACCATCTCACTCCAGTAAGATTGGCAGCCATTATGAAGTCAAACAACAACAAGTGCTGGAGAGGATGTGGGGAAAAGGGTACTCTTGTACATTGCTGGTGGGACTGCAAACTGGTGCGGCCAATTTGGAAAGCAGTATGGAGATTCCTGGGAAAGCTGGGAATGGAACCACCATTTGACCCAGCTATTGCCCTTCTCGGACTATTCCCTGAAGACCTTAAAAGAGCGTACTACAGGGATACTGCTACAACGATGTTCATAGCAGCACAATTCACAATCGCTAGACTGTGGAACCAACCCAGATGCCCTTCAATAGATGAATGGATAAAAAAAATGTGGCATTTATACACAATGGAGTATTATACAGCACTAAAAAATGACAAAATCATGGAATTTGCAGGGAAATGGATGGCACTAGAGCAGATTATGCTTAGTGAAGCTAGCCAATCCCTACAAAACAAATACCAAATGTCTTCCTTGATATAATGAGAGCAACTAAGAATAAAGCAGGGAGGAAGAGCAGGAAGAAAAGATTAACATTAAACAGATACATGAGGTGGGAGGGAAAGGGAGAGAAAAGGGAAATTGCATGGCAATGGAGGGAGATCCTCATTGTTATACAAAATTACATATAAGAGGTTGTGAGGGGAATGGGAAAATAAATAAGGAGAGAAATGAATTACAGTAGATGGGGTAGAGAGAGAAGATGGGAGGGGAGGGGAGGGGAGATAGTAGAGGATAGGAAAGGTAGCAGAATATAACAGTTACTAATAGGGCATTATGTAAAAATGTGGATGTGTAACCGATGTGATTCTGCAATCTGTATTTGGGGTAAAATTGGGAGTTCAAAACCCACCTGAATCAAATGTATGAAATATGATATGTCAAGAGCTTTGTAATGTTTTGAACAACCAATTAAAAAAAAAAAAAAACAAAGTGAGAAAGACCTGAACATGTAGAATGCCTCAGAAAAATTCTATGGAATAGTTTTGTTTAAGCTAATGACATCACTAATAGTTAATATATTCATTGAACTTTATGTTTTTAATACAGATAGATTTAAAATAACCTGTTTCTTCCAACTACTATTAGCTACCGCATTATAAAGTTAGTGTAGAAAAGACAAGATAAATGATTGATGATTTCATTTTATTTACCCAGATTTTATTTTAAGAAAATTACTTGGTTTCTTATGACCCTCAGAAGGTATCCAGTTTATTTCAATGAACTTGTACGTATATAATTATAAATGTATTAGTTAAAATATATTTAGTGAACTGCAACCCAATTACAATTCAGTACTTACATGAAAATTCAAATTGTTCTGTATTTGGCCCTGGGACTTCCTCAGATTGATATAATGTCCCTTTGATGTTTGCTATGACTCCAGGCTGCTCTGGAATAGAGCTTTCAGGTTTTCCCTTCATATTTCCTGGCATAGACCTATATTAGCCAGTTCTCTCAAATCCTTCTATATTTTACTTTATTTAATGGAAAATTATATTTCAGGAACTCAATTAAAGTGGTCACAGCAAGTTTTCACAAATGTAACTAATTTATTATAAATTAGTTTATATCATACAATAGTGGTGTTTCCCCTAACAATTACTATGCATTCTGTCCTTTTTTCCCATAATATCATTATACCTTTTTTCAAACATACAATAAAAAAGATAAAATATCTACAGTGGATACCCATAAATCTATCCTTTAGAATCTATTATGAATATTTTATGATGCTTATTTCACTGCATATATATTAATGCAATCAACCATAGCTCTTTGTTCATCTATCAACCCTTCACCTACATCTATTTTTTAACAGATTTACTGAAAAAATTTATATAACATAAAATTTCTTCACTATAAATACACAGTTTGATTATAACAATTGTACAACTGTAGCTATAATATTTTAACTAACCTTTAAGTGACAATTTTTCCATAACCTCCCCACCAGCCTCTGAGAACATTCCACTTTCTGCTTCTACAAGTTGAATATTTGTTTATAAATCTTTCTGTGCTTGTCTTCTTTTACTTGACATAATTTCCTCCAAGGTAATTTATGTTTTTCAAATTATAAGATTTCTTTCATTAAGGCTGAAGAGTTTCCTATTGTGTACATGTATCCCACATATTCTTTATTCTTTCATCATTGATGGATACATAGGTTAATTTCATATCTTGGTTACTGTGGATAACACTGTAATGCATTTGGAAGTGCAGATATTTCTTCAGCATATATTTAACTTTTTGTTCTATCAATTTATATACTAACCAAGAAATTTATATACTATATAAAAATATTCCCTGCTTTTTATAGTCCTTGGCATCACTTACCATTTTCTTTTTGACAGTAGCTATTATACAGGTATGAGATAATGTCTGATTGTGGTTTCAATTTCTATTTCTTTCATGATACTGAGCCTTTATTCGTATACCTGTTCTTCACTTGTATGTATTCTTCTGGGAAATATCTGTGTCCTTTGCGTATTTTAAAATTGGACTATTTGTTTTCTTATTGTTGATTTAATTATACATTTTGGATATTAATCCTTCATCTTATGGATGGTTGGCAAGTATTTTCTCTCACTCCAGAGGTTGTCTCTTTATTTTGTTAACTGTTTTATTGCTGTAAAGAAGCCTTTTAGTTTGACATATTCCATTGGCCTATTTTTTACTTTTGTTACCTGTGCTTTTGGAACCGTATTCAAAAAGTCATAACCCAAAAAATATCTTGAAGTTTTTCACCCTACAATTTCTTCTATTTTTTTATGGTGTCAAGCCATATGCTTAAGTCTTTAGTCCATTCTGAACAGTTTTATTCTCAAAAACAGTTCCATCACACCAGAAAATATTCATGTACATGTTACATTCTACACAAAATAAAATATTTTGAATGATTATTATCTGTTATCACATATTTTCCTAAGCATCATCATCAACTAAACTGTTTTCTGTAATGAGATGAGAATCCATCTAATAAATTTGTTACAGTTTTATCAAATGATAGAAAGGCTTAGGTTTTTTCTTTATAGGGAAAATGAAGTTTACCATACATATTATCTTTTAATTAATAGTCTTAAAAAGAAAAATATTTCTTTCATTACTTTTCTGATTTTTAGATATATTTTCAATGAATTGCCTAAAGAAGAAAATTCCTGGAAAGTAAGGTGTCATAATTGTTTTATGAATTTAAGTTATGCTATTCTCTAGGTCTCTAAATATTATCTTACACAATGTATTTTAAATAACTATTTATGGGTTGGACAATCAATTCCCAACAAATATTTGTTGGTGAACTTGAAATATTCTTCCTCATAATAATAATTCTTGTACTTTTAAGTTTAAAGGAATACGAAGGGTTTGTTTTTCATCACCATATAGATTCTCCTCAAGGCAGTAGACTGAGTGCAATGGCGTCAATTAATAAAGTGAATTTTTACTTTAGGTTATAGACATATATTTTTATATTATAAGATATATTATTACATATTTTCTGTTAACTTAAATATGATAAAATCTTCAGATATAACATATCCACTATATTCCATTTGATATTATAAATAGTTGTTTGAGAAAAATTGCTTTTGTCATATATCAAAGGGTCATTTTGAAGATTAATTTTCATTAGAGAGAATGTTTCATGTGTCCTTCAAGCTCCTGAGTGTTCAAATAGGAAATGTACTTCAGGCACATGGGTCTGCTCATTGACTTATATGGATTCATTGCTATTTATAGCTGTTTATAAGGTGTTAATGCAGATAGATGAGCTTAAATAAGAGGAACCAGAAGCACTGTTTGCAAAGGCTCTTGCTATTTTAAACTTAGATAAGGTGGGAAGTGATTCTAATTACAAGGAAAATATATTTGTTATAAGTATCATAGTATTTAAATTCTGTAACATGTCCACTTAAAAATAGACAGTATTTATAAATAACCAGATGTAATGCCTCATTTATTTCCCTTAAATATAAGTCCTTCTTTGACTCTAGAATACTTATAACAAAAATTATTTTAAGATCAATTTTATTATTTTTTTTCAAAAATTGTACAGTTAAGAGGAAAATCAAACTCTTTCCATCTAATATGACTTAAGAATACATTTTATCTATCCCATAAAGTTATTAAAATAATTGATGTCATTCTGAACTTCACAAATAACAGTACAAATGCATTCTCTATTATTTTCACTCTGACATTATTTGTGTGCTGTTAATGTGCAGCCTTTCCTGTCAGGTACAGAATGGAAGCAAGTCTCTGAAGGTGATTCCATAGCATCCCATTTCTGGTGGTTCAGAAAAATTGTTTCAAAGTAAAATAATTATCTGAAAAAGAGTACTTGGATGGTAATTTCCCATTAAATACATGAAGTTTTAATGAAGACAGTGATTTTTATCAGAAAGTGTAGATTTGTTAACTGGTCCTAATAATATATTTCTATATAATCATAATATTCAATGGTATTGAATGTGAGACATTATGAAGTTTTAACGTATATGTTTGAAATATTGGAATAAAACAAAAGTAATGTAGTCATGAATTGTGTACACATTTTATTTTTTCTGTTTGTTTTCAACTGTCAATTCTTCTAAGTGGGAAAAAAATATTTAATGATGCATACCAAAGAAAACTATGAAGAGTCTTAAGATATTTTTAACAGTTTTTTTTCCAACCACAATGCACATTTTGATGATAAGCATATCAAAATGAAGTCAATTAAGGTGCTTATACATGAATACAATATAGAAGTAAATGAGGTATCAATTAGTGTGAATTTGTGACACTAAATGACTATAAGCAATTTGATAAAGCATTCGAAATTACATGTTGCCCTGTTGCAAATATCTACTCATTAAATCATCTTATGAAGTAGGAGGTGAGAGGTAGCAGATTTACTTAATTAATTTAAAAAATATTTTTCAGTGCACTTTACATTTGGACTATGTGACCACAGTCTTCTCTTGACAAATTCTGTAAACAAAAATATTGCATCACTTCTTAGAAATAATTATTTTCCACAACTAGAAATTTCAAGATTTAATGATATATCAAACTTCGGACGGTAAGTTATAAATTATTAAAAGATTAACATGAAAAAAAGAATTTTCTTTTGTAGGTGTCAAATGATAAATGCACACCACAGCTCTCATCTATCCACACACATGTAGAAATTCATCTATTGCCTGAGGTATGCCAGAAATTGTTGTCAGTCCTGAAAAACATGATCTGATCCTTTAGGTGAAGATTTTTTCAGCTCTTTCATTTTAAAGAGATTTATTTCCCTTTCAGACACTTCAGGTTTTGTTATTTATTTATGGTAATTTTCTCTATTTTATTATCCCATGTATTCGGTGCTTACTTCTATTTTCTTCTTATGACTTGGCTTCTTCTTTTAGATTTATTTATACTTCTTAGATCTTGGACCAAGTCCAATATCCATTTTCAATATTATTTATGTTCACTTGGATTTTTATCCCTATTTGATTGTCTTACATTTCAAAAGTTTCCAAGGTGATCTTGAATAAAATATAATTTTTATTTCTTTTCCTTACAGTTGTTGCATTTTCTAAGCCTCTGAATATTTAACTCAAATATATTTCTTCTTTAAAGCATAATAGGAAAATTCAAATCTCTAAGCAAGTCTCTGAAAGTTAGGAATAGCCTAATTGTACAAGTTATTGTTTTTCCACAATATGATTTGAGTCATTAATAAATTGTTTTTGACAATACATTATGAAAGATTTCTGAACTATTTTTTGAAGAAAAGCAAACAATCGACAATTTGTCTATTTATTGTCAAGGCAAAAATCTAAGAAGCAATAAGCAAAATGTCAATCAAATCAAATTTAGAAAGTACTAATACAGATATTTCTTGCAATCAATGAATGGTAGACTACCAAAGGACATTAAGTGTAACACTGTATTGGGTTATTAGTATACATAGCTGTCAGGAGCTGTCCATGGGTTGCTTGTGTGTCATCACACATAGAAGCCTCATGGATAGAGACATCTGGTGTCTGGGAATGACCAGTGGATATTTCCTCTGGTCAACTGCCCAGGGACAAGGTGAATCTCTATCCCTCTCTGCCATGGCCCACATAGCACCTGAGACTGGTGTGACCTGCCAAGATGTCAATCAATCTTCTGACTGCAAGATATCACAAAGCAAGACTCTGCCCTTGAAACCTTATCCTGCCTTTGATGTACCCCCTTAAATAAACCACCAGAGCCTTCTTTTCTTTGGCTAGTTCCAGAATCCATGTGGACTAGATCTATCAGGGGCTTTGCTTTTTGTAAATGTGTTTTTGAGTATTTGTGTTTTGTTATTCACTAATTATTTGACAAAGTAAGTTTTAGGATGGTTTACACCCTCCTGGGAAGGAAGAAGAACCCCTAGTGAGATGTTGGCCTTTTCCCCCCTGCCCCCCCCAAACATAGCAATCTTTAGTCTATGTGTACCAGTATGGCACCTAATTAATTACCTCTTGCTCCTTTTCTGAGGAAAATACAGATTCAGGTCTGTTTGAATAAACATCATTCTCATTTGTATTCTCTCATTGAAGGGAAGGAAGATGGCAAGATTCCATCGCCTTGGGCCAGCTAATTTCACCTTAATATTTCCATCTGTAATAACTTCCTTACCTATTCTCATAACATATTTCATTTAAATAATTTTTACTACCTATTACTGAATAAAATCTAATCCAAAAATTAAGTCAGAAGAAATTGAATTCTTCCTCTCTGCTGTAACATCAGCCACTAGTTCACTTAGCTCCTGGGATTCTAGGATTTGCCTGAAACCTGCTTTCTTGCTTATCTCTTCCCTCTCATTAAGGTTTTAGTAAGCACTGTTGGTGGTGGGGGTGGTGTCTCTACTTACAAAGGAATCAAGTCACACATATTTTAGTACTCAAGTATCCTTGCCAACTAGGTCATAAATTGGGCCTGCTGCTGAATTTTTTTGAGCACATTTCTCCAGCAGGCATTCATGTATTTTACAACCTATGTGACCTCATTCAAATGTTGACCAAGGTCTACAACATAAAATTAGAGATTCTAGCTTCATACCATTGCCATATTCAGTTGATACTTCTGGATTTTCTTTTAAGGCAGCATTATTTTTTCCCCTGATCTAAGTGTATTCTCATCAGCTTAAAGCCTGACAGAGACATTTAAGCCTGACAGAGACATCTTGCTGTTTCTCAAACAAGTTATCTTAGGACATTATAGAATTACAAAGATCTCTGCAAAGCCTAGTTTGCCATAAAAGATACCAAAATAACTGATTAGAATGAGAATCTCATTAAAGAGCTGCTTTTTCCATTTTTCTACCAAAAAAAATTCAATTTATGAAGTTTCCTAGAAGTATTGTGCAGTAGAAAACATTACTGAAATTACCTTGCCTAGTTTCTATTATGTCGCTAAGGATCCAATCACAGAAAGCACTAAAACTCACTGTTCCACAAGCCAAATGCCTTCCTTCATGAACATTGCTCTTTCCTCTGCTACTTTTTTTATTCCAAGATATTCATGAGAGATCCCTTCTCATCTTCTCTTAGCTCAATGTCTGCCTTCTTCATGAAGCCCTCTTTATCATCCTATAGTACTGTGTCTTGTCACTATTTGTTCTACTGACTCATTTTTCAAAAAAAAGATTTTAGTACTATTCTTAATTATCTTATTTGTGCTTATATTCATTGCTAGTTTTTCACCACCAAAATTAAAGATTCCTTTAGAGTACAAAATGTTTCCAAATGTGTTACGAAATTCTCTGCTGAATTTGCAGATGTTCAATAAATACTTATTGGATCAATGAAAGAGAATAGCAATAAACTGTGGATGTATCATTGCCCTTATATGACAGCAGTTCAAATATCATGGTTCTACATTAACTGTGACACCCATCTGAATTTTTTAAAACAAAGAGGTGCTCAGTTGATTTGTTAAATTACTGAATGGGTGAATGAACTCATTTGTTATTTGTTAAAAAGTATTGCAGTTTACCAATTGAGATTTTCAAATAACTTTTATATCTGCTAACATAATCATAGATAAAACCTGTATTGAATACAAGTCATCTTAAGTAAATGTTTAAAATGACTCATAACCTTATTACTTAAATATTTATTAAAATATTTTTGTCTATCTTCAATTACTGTAGGACAATGTATAGAAGGAAAGCAAATATGAAGGATTGGTTAATTACCTAGCCAAATTAGTCAGTGAATGCCCATCATACGAGTGCTGGTTTAAGAAGTGATCCAGGGCTGCAGTTTCTGCCAGACGCGCAAGCACCGCACTCAGGGCTGAATTCTGGGTTCGAGACGGGGGAAGGAAGCGGTCCATCTCGGTTCTCCACACCGGTCAGACCACAGAGGAGGCCAGCAGCCACCATGTTGGTAAACTGACGTCACCACACCTGTTTTTGACTGACCGCAGCTCATTCAGCCATAGAACAGGTAATTTCAGGCTGCAATTCGCCTGCGGCTTGCAGACAGATTGCTAGGGTTCAGCGCCTGGGGGCTTCTTAAAATCTGATCTTATCGGAGTGAACACGGAGCGCGGGGCGGCCGAGTTCCGGCTCCTGGAACCGTCCCGGAACCGCCCCGGCTCAGGGCTGCGGAGCCTGCGGAGGCTGCTTCTTGGACCCTGCTACTATCAGAGCAAACACGAAGCACCAAGAAGCCGAATTCCAGCTCCCGGAACTGAGCCCGCGGGGACTGCTTCTTGGAGCTTACACTTATAGGAGCTTACACCGAGCACAGAGCGGCCGAGTTCCGGCTCCCGGAACCGTCCCGGAACCGCCCTGGCTCAGGGCTGTGGAGCCCGCGGAGGCTGCTTCTTGGACCCTGCTACTATCAGAGCATACACCAAGCACTAAGCGGCCGAATTCCGGCTCCCGGAACTGAGCCCGCGGGGGCTGCTTCTTGGAGCTTACACTTATAGGAGCTTACACCGAGCACGGAGCGGCTGAGTTCCGGCTCCCGGAACTTCCCGGGACCGGGGCTAGGAGCCCGCGGAAACTGTGTCTCGGTCCGGGTCCTGCTGAGGGCAGGTCAGGACTCACACATTGCTTGGGTTGCCCGGCAAGGGGAACGAAATGCTGCCATTCGCATAGGATACCAACATGGCAGAGATCTGATGTCAGCAGAAAGCGGTGGAGGAGAGATCTTCATCAATACCAGCGGTGACATAAGCAGTTGGTCTCCTGGTAAGGGGGGTGAGGCTCAGTCACCCGAGTCTCCTCAATTTGTCCTCGAGCCAGAGGGAAGGAGCCGGGCCGCCGCCAGCCCCCGGAGCAGGCCCAGCGGCTTGCCAGCGTGGTGACCGCGTGACCCCAATTGGAGAGGGGGCGGAGCGGAGCCGCCACCCACACCCGCCAGGTGGGCAGACCCACGACCCAGTAGTACATGGGCGTGGTAGGAGGGGCAGGGCAGAGCCGCCCTTCGCGCTTGCAAGGTAAACAGACCTGTGACAGCCTGGCGGGTCAGGCCCAGTGGCCTGCCAGTGTGGTACACACGTCACCCCAACTCGAGTAGGGGCAGAGCAGATCCTTATCCCACGCCCGGATCAGGCCCTGCCGGTGTGGTGGTCACGTGACCCCAATTGGAGTGGGGGTGGAGCGGAACCGCCACCCGTGCCCGCAGGGTGAGCAGACCAGTGATCAACCTGCAGATCAGGCCCAGGGGTCCGCAGGCGTGGTAGGAGGGGCAGGGCAGATCCGCCGCCCGCGCCTTCAAGGTAGGCAGACCTACAACAGACCGGCGGATCAGGCCCAGGAGCCTGCCGGCGTGGTACAAACACCACCCTAATTGGAGTAGTGACAGAGCAGAGTCGCCTCCCTTGCCAGGAACAGACCCAGCATCCTGCAGGCGGGGTAGTCACGACACCCCAATTGGAGTAGGGGCAGAGCAGAGCCTCCACCCGTGCCCGAAAGGTGGGCAGATCTGCGACCGACCAGCGGGACAGGCCCAGTGGCCTGCTGGTACGACAGACACGTCACCCCAATTGGAGTAGGGGCAGAACAGAGCCGCCACCAGCTCCCAGAACAGGCCCAGTGACCTGCCGGCGTGGTAGCCACGACACCCCAATTGGAATAAGGAGAGAGCAGAGCCGCCGCCCGCACCTGCAGGAAAGATACGCAAGCAGTATGAAAAGACAAGGAAAGAAAGGACCACAAGCAATGCAGGTCAACGCAACTTTAGAAGAGGTAACAGCTGCAGCAGATGGAATGTCAGATAAAGAATTCAGGATATACATGCTTCAGATGATCTGGAGTATCAAGGAAGACATTAAACAGCAAAATCAGACAATGAAAGATCACTTCGACAACGAATTACGCAAACAAATCCAGGAAGCAAAGGATCAACTATACAGGGAGATAGAGGTTATAAAAAACAAGCAATCAGAAATCCTAGAAATGCAGGAAGCAATAAACCAACTTAAAAACTCAATGGAGAATACTACCAACAGAGTAGAACACTTAGAAGATAGAACATCAGACAATGAAGACAAAGTATTTCAACTGGAAAAGAACATAGACAGCTCAGCAAGACTGTTAAGAAACCATGAGCAGAACATCCAAGAAATATGGGATAACATTAAGAGACCAAACTTAAGAGTCATTGGGATACAGGAAGGTACAGAGTTTCAAACCAAAGGAATGAGCAGTCTATTCAATGAAATAATACAAGAAAACTTCCCAGACTTGAAGAATGAGACAGAATCCCAAATCCTAGAAGCCTATAGGACGCCAAATGTGCAAAATCATAAGAGATCCACACCTAGACACATTATAATGAAGATGCCCAACATACAGAATAAGGAGAGAATTTTAAAAGCTACAAGAGAAAGGAAGCAGATTACATTTAGGGGCAAGCCAATCAGGATAACAGCTGATCTTTCAACACAGACTCTGAAAGCTAGAAGATCCTGGAATAACATATTTCAAACACTGAAAGATAATGGGTTCCAACCAAGAATTGTGTATCCAGCGAAATTAAGCTTCAGGATGGAGAATGAAATTAAAACCTTCCACGATAAACAAAAGTTTAAAGAATTCGCAGCTAGAAAACCATCTCTTCAAAACATCCTAGCCAAAGTATTACAGGAAGAGGAAATGGAAAATAACAATGAAAACCAACAGTGGGAGGTAGGACAGTAAAGGGGGGGGGAAACAATCAAAGAGGAAAACAAACAATGTTTAGTAACAGAAATAAACAAATATGGCTGCAAGAACAACCCATATCTCAATAATAACCCTAAATGTTAATGGCTTAAACTCACCAATTAAGAGACACAGGCTAGTAGAATGGATCACAAAACAAGACCCAACAATATGCTGCCTACAGGAGACGCATTTGATAGGAAAAGACATACATAGGCTGAAGGTGAAAGGTTGGGAAAAATCATATCACTCATATGGACTTCGGAAACAAGCAGGCGTGTCCATACTCATATCAAATAAAATAGATTTCAAGCCAAAGTTAATCAAAAGAGATAAAGAGGGACACTACATACTGCTTAAGGGAACCATACACCAACAAGACATAACAATCATAAATATTTATGCCCCAAACAATGGTGCAGCTATGTTCGTCAAACAAACTCTTCTCAAGTTCAAGAGTCTAATAGACCACCACACCATAATCATGGGAGACTTCAACACACCTCTCTCGCCACTGGACAGATCTTCCAAACAAAAGTTGAATAAGGAAACTATAGAACTCAATAACACTATTAATAACCTAGACCTAATTGACATATATAGAGTATACCACCCAACATCAAGCAGTTACACTTTTTTCTCAGCAGCACATGGATCCTTCTCAAAAATAGATCATATATTATGTCACAGGGCAACTCTTAGACAATATAAAGGAGTAGAGATATTACCATGCATCTTATCTGATCATAATGGAATGAAACTGAAAATCAACGATAAAAGAAGGAAGGAAAAAGCATACATCAATTGGAGAATGAACAATAGGTTACTGAATGATCAATGGGTTATAGAAGACATCAAGGAGGAAATTAAAAAATTCTTAGAGATAAATGAAAACACAGACACAACATATCGGAATCTATGGGACACATTGAAAGCAGTTCTAAGAGGAAAATTCATTGCTTGGAGTTCATTCCTTAAAAAAAGAAAAAACCAACAAATAAATGATCTCATACTTCATCTCAAAATCCTTGAAAAAGAAGAGCAAAACAACAGCAAAAGAAGTAGAAGGCAAGAAATAATTAAAATCAGAGCTGAAATTAATGAAATCGAAACAAAAGAAACAATTGAAAAAATTGACAAAACTAAAAGTTGGTTCTTTGAAAAAATAAACAAAATCGACAGACCCTTAGCGATGCTAGTGAAGAGAAGAAGAGAGAGAACTCAAATTACTAGCATACGGGATGAAAAAGGCAATATCACAACAGACACTTCAGAAATACAGAAGATAATCAAAAACTATTTTGAATCCTTATACTCCAATAAATTAGAAGATAGTGAAGGCATAGATAAATTTCTTAAGTCATATGATCTGCCCAGATTGAGTCAGGAGGATATAGAAAACCTAAACAGACCAATATCAATTGAGGAGATAGAAGAAACCATCAAAAGACTACCAACTAAGAAAAGCCCAGGTCCCGATGGGTATACAGCAGAATTTTACAAAACCTTTAAAGAAGAACTAATACCAATACTTTTCAAGCTACTTCAGGAAATAGAAAAGGAGGGAGAACTTCCAAATTCATTCTATGAGGCCAACATCACCCTGATACCTAAACCAGACAAAGACACTTCAAAGAAAGAAAACTACAGACCAATATCTCTAATGAACCTAGATGCAAAAATCCTCAATAAAATTCTGGCGAATCGGATACAAAAACATATCAAAAAAATTGTACACCATGATCAAGTAGGATTCATCCCTGGGATGCAAGGCTGGTTCAATATACGGAAATCAATAAATGTTATTCACCACATCAATAGACTTAAAAATAAGAACCATATGATCATCTCGATAGATGCGGAAAAAGCATTTGACAAAGTACAGCATCCCTTTATGTTCAAAACTCTAGAAAAACTAGGGATAACAGGAACATACCTCAATATTGTAAAAGCAATCTATGCTAAGCCTCAGGCTAGCATTATTCTGAATGGAGAAAAACTGAAGGCATTCCCTCTAAAATCTGGAACAAGACAGGGATGCCCTCTCTCTCCACTTCTCTTCAACATAGTTCTTGAAACACTGGCCAGAGCAATTAGACAGACGAAAGAAATTAAAGGCATAAAAATAGGAAAAGAAGAAATTAAATTATCACTATTTGCAGATGATATGATTCTATATCTAGCAGACCCAAAAGGCTCTACAAAGAAACTATTAGAGCTAATAAATGAATTCAGCAAAGTGGCAGGATTTAAAATCAACACGCATAAATCAAAGGCATTCCTGTATATCAGCGACAAATCCTCTGAAATGGAAATGAGGACAACCACTCCATTCAAAATATCTTCAAAAAAAATAAAATACTTGGGAATCAACCTAACAAAAGAGGTGAAAGACTTATACAATGAAAACTACAGAACCCTAAAGAGAGAAATAGAAGAAGATCTTAGAAGATGGAAAAATATACCCTGTTCATGGATAGGCAGAACTAACATCATCAAAATGGCGATATTACCAAAAGTTCTCTATAGGTTTAATGCAATGCCAATCAAAATCCCAATGGCATTTCTTGTAGAAATAGAGAAAGCAATCATGAAATTCATATGGAAAAATAAAAGACCCAGAATAGCAAAAACAATGCTAAGCAAGAAGTGTGAATCAGGCGGTATAGCGATACCAGACTTCAAACTATACTACAGAGCAATAGTAACAAAAACAGCATGGTACTGGTACCAAAACAGGCGTGTGGACCAATGGTACAGAATAGAGGACACAGAAACCAATCCACAAAACTACAACTATCTTATATTTGATAAAGGGGCTAAAAGCATGCAATGGAGGAAGGATAGCATCTTCAACAAATGGTGCTGGGAAAACTGGAAATCCATATGCAACAAAATGAAACTGAATTCCTTTCTCTCGCCATGCACAAAAGTGAATTCAAAATGGATCAAGGAACTTGATATCAAATCAGAGACGCGCCGTCTGATAGAAGAAAAAGTTGGCTACGATCTACAGTCGGTGGGGTCGGGCTCCAAATTCCTCAATAGGACACCCATAGCACAAAAGTTAATAACTAGAATCAACAAATGGGACTTACTCAAACTAAGAAGTTTTTTCTCAGCAAAAGAAACAATAAGAGAGGTAAATAGGGAGCCTACATCCTGGGAACAAATCTTTACTCCTCACACTTCAGATAGAGCCCTAATATCCAGAGTATACAAAGAACTCAAAAAATTAGACAATAAGAGAACAAACAACCCAATCAACAAATGGGCCCAGGACCTGAACAGACACTTCACAGAGGAGGACATACAGTCAATCAACAAGTACATGAAAAAATGCTCAACATCTCTAGCTGTCAGAGAAATGCAAATCAAAACCACCCTAAGATACCATCTCACTCCAGTAAGATTGGCAGCCATTAGGAAGTCAAACAACAACAAGTGCTGGCGAGGATGTGGGGAAAAGGGTACACTTGTACATTGCTGGTGGGACTGCAGATTGGTGCAGCCAATTTGGAAAGCAGTATGGAGATTTCTTGGAAAGCTGGGAATGGAGCCACCATTTGACCCAGCTATTCCCCTTCTTGGTCTATTCCCTAAAGACCTAAAAAGAGCATGCTACAGGGACACTGCTACATCGATGTTCATAGCAGCACAGTTCACAATAGCAAGACTGTGGAACCAACCTAGATGCCCTTCAATAGACGAATGGATTAAAAAAATGTGGCATTTATACACAATGGAGTATTACTCTGCATTAAAAAATGACAAAATCATAGAATTTGCAGGGAAATGGATGGCATTAGAGCAGATTATGCTAAGTGAAGCTAGCCAATCCCTAAAAAACAAATGCCAAATGTCTTCTTTGATATAAGGAAAGTAACTAAGAACAGAGTAGGGACGAAGAACAGGAGAAGAAGATTAACATTTAACAGGGATGAGAGGTGGGAGGGAAAGGGAGAGAGAAGGTAAATTGCACGGTAATGGAAGGAGACCCTCAGGGTTATACAGTGGAGGGGGTAGAGAGAGAGGAGGGGAGGGGAGGGGAGAGGTGGGGAGGGGGGAGGGTGGATGATGGGAAAGGCAGCGGAGCACAACAGACACTAGTATGGCAATTTGTAAATCAATGGATGTGTAACTGATGTGAATCTGCAATCTGTGTATGGGGTGAAGGTGGGAGTTCATAACCCACTAGAATCAAAGTGTGGAATATGATATGTCAAGAAATTTGTAATGTTTTGAACAACCCACAATAAAAAATTAAAAAAAAAAAAAAAAAAAAAAAAAGAAGTGATCCAGGATCTTTAGGATTTTCATCAGATGCCAAGATCCCACCACCAAGTCACTACTGTTTCTTAGAAGGCAACCTCAGGCCTTATCTTATTAAGTCTATATCCCATGCAACTTAAGCATCAGTAAACCACTATACTCTTAGGTTCCTTAATCTCACTTAAGTTTTTCCCCATTTAATTGTTGTTTTCTCTTGGACACCTTGTCTGATCCATTACCATCCTGCCATATGCACCAATGCACCAATATGCACCATATGCACCAATGCAGTGTATGCTCAGTAATTACTGCATGAAGTAGATGACTAAATCACAGGTGTAGGTTCAGATGCAATATATTGTCCTCATCCTTACATCAGCAACTGGGGGAATTTGCTCTTTGCTCCTTGATAAGCTGCATCTTCACAAGATCAGAGTTTTCCTTCTGTTTTCTCTTCCCTCTTTCTAATAATTTTGTAGATACAATCTTATTTTCTTAATTCTGATGCTTAGCACTACATGCTCTAGTTGTTTATTATTATTATTATTATTATTATTATTGCTATTATCATTGTTATTTTTTCTTTGTTGAAGACAAAACTATAATTAAGCTATCTTTTCCACATGAATGGCTTCCTTTAGTGTTTTTGAGCTATAAGATGAAGGTTATGTTTCCTTTACATTCCAAGGTAACAGAGTAAGGACACCTATTTCCAAAAGACTTTCAAATATACAATTCTGAGAATAGGATCTTTCCTCTTCTAATCCACCTTAGGATAGCTGAGAAAGTGAAACTTTAATGTAAAGGCAACAGCCTGATTTCTTTCAAAATGCTCTGTAGGTAAGGTGTTGATGGAACCAGAGAAACCGTAAGCTGCAAAAGAACAGATTGGGTGAAAATTGGTAGGTTTAAATGGATAATAAGTGGCTGTTAAAAAAAATCAATTTTCATGAATGAGCTAAAAGGGGTGACTATGGAAACAAATAATTAGAATGGCAACTCTAATCAGCTGCTTCCAGCAGGTTATAAAAATAATTATATTACCATATCATGACTGCCAGAGAAAAGCCACATGCTGTAGATGAATAATGAAGTTCACTGACTTTTGAAAGTAGTTTGGATGTCTTGATTTTTGAAAGAAATTTTCATCCTTCCTTTCTTCTTTCCTTCTTCCCTTCTACCATTCCTTCCCTCTTTTCTTCCCTCTTTCCTTCTGTCCTTCTTCCCTCATTCCTCTCCCTTCCCTCCCCTCCCCCTCTTTTATTAAATGGGGACAAAAAAGGAGATGTAGAAAAGCAACAAATATGAAACAAAGAAATGAATAAAAGCTCTTTTACTGGGTACTCCATTACCCCTTAAATTAGAATATAATAAAACCATGGAATCCTGAAGATGCCAGTGTAACTAATGAAAAACTGTCATTATTTTTATTTTCTGTAATAATTAAATATAAGACGCACATCTGTTATGTTTTCATGGAGTCATCACCCCCAATTATCCCGTTTTTTGACAGAGGTATATCCTCATGATATTGTTTCATGGGACTCTTGACAGAATTTTTTTTTTCTAGACAAAAAATATGTTGGTGATATTTTGTATTTGTCAGCCTTAATAATTATTTTTAGTAAGTGAAATATGAATATTTCATGCCAACAAATCAGCTCTGAATAAGACTTTTCATTATCTTTTTTCCCGTCTTTCCAACATTCTAACAGTTATTAACCAATTACTTTAGAACTTTTCCTTATGTTCATCCTTTAATACATCCATCTATTTATCATTTATTGAGTACAGAAAAAGACCCTCATTGACCTGAAGGCAGGTTCCTATGAGCCCTCTTTTTGACTAGGCCTCAGCCTTGATCTCATCTTGTTTTTGTCCTTTTTACCCCAGTTTACATCTGTTTACTAAAAATCACCTTACACTTTACATCTGATTACTCTTGATATCTGATTAAGTTCTTCATCCCCCACATTTGATGTCCAAGTCCTTGGTCTGTCTTTACCAAGAATAGTTTTAGGTCATTTTAGCAAGAACCTTCCTATCTGGGATGTATGCTGTTATTAATTTTTCCATCCATTGACCCCCTCACTGTTCTCCTTGGCTATAAAAACCCATTTGTCTCTATAACATTCAAAGGGAAACTGAAACTCTCTCCCATATTGGAATATCCTTACTGCAATAGTCTTAAAGTCTTCACCACCATATTGAGAAGTATTGAGATCACGTTTTCTTTAACAACATAGTGCCCTTAATTCAAAGAGGATCACATTCATCATTAGACCCCAGACCTCTTACCTGGGACCCAAGAACATATCTCTGAAAACATTTTCATTGTTTCTGATTAGAGATTGCTTTAGTCAGCTTTTTCACTGCTCTGACTAAAAGACTAACAAGAACAATTTTAGACAAGGAAATGTTTATTTGGCGGCTCATGGTTTCAGAGGTCTCAGGCCAAGGACTATTGGCCCCATTCCTCAGGGCTTGAGATGAGGCAGGATATCAGGGCAGAAGACTGAGACTCTCATAACCGAATCATTTGACCTTCTTGCACTGTCTCACAATGAACTTTTGAGGAACACCTAATATGTAAATCACAGAGATATATATTACAAGTCCTGCTTTTGATCCAATCCAGTGCTCTGGAGGATAATTTCCTGAAACATAGTAAAGACTCATTTTAACTCTTAAGGTTCTGAGTATATTCCTGTAGGCTACTTTAGAATCCCAGGCTGCTTTGTGAGATGCTTTTAGTTGAAAACATGGTGTTATGGTTTCAAAATTGGATGTCCCTGAAAGCTCAAGTGTGAGATATTGAAAGAAGGTTTAGAGGTGAAATGATTAGGTTATAAGAGCCTAAACTTAATCAGTGTGTCAATCCACCCAATTAACTGGGTGGTAACTGTAGATAGGTAGGTTGTGGCTGGAGGGTGTTGGTTCCTGGGGGCATGCTTTGGGGGTATATATTTTGTCCTTCTTGAGAAGAGCGCTCTCTCTCTCTCTCTCTCTCTCTCTCTCTCTCTCTCTCTCTCTCTCTCTCTCTCTCTCTCTCTCCTTCCTGGTGCGATGTACTGAGCTGCTGTCTTCTGCCACACTCTTCCACCATGATGTTCTGCCTCATCTTGAGTCCCAAAGAAAGGTCTGTGGACTGAGACTTCTATAACCATGAGCCCTCAAATAAAATTTTCTTCCTCTAATTGTTATTTTCAGGTCTTTTGGTCACAGCAATGAAAAAGCTCACTAAAACACAAGGGAATATTTTGGTGATCCACTGAAACCATCTTCCTCAATGTTCTACACTATGCCTTCTGTCCATATCACACTCCCCTTTCTTGTTGGCATGCTTTCTCACACAGGACAATTTAAAATTTCATTGTCTTCTTTGGGAAACTTGAGATCTTCCCATCTACTGACTCATCTAATATCTTTCCATTCCCATCATCTTCATTCCTCCCTCCTCCTTTTAGCTTTTTCTCTTCATTTTAGTTCCCTGAATAATTCAATGTGTCTCCCTTGGAATCTCTACTTCCCGCATCTCTGTATTTACCCCAACAGACCTTTCCTTTCCCAAGGTAGCCCTTCAACTCCTTACAATATAATATATCAAGGCAAGACAAAATGTTAAAATGTCTTCTCCACAAACTCTTATTTGAATTGTATCAAAGAAGTTACAATGTATGCATGTCACTATAACCATTTATTGAGCTATATGCTTACAACCCATGCACATTTTTTTGTCTTTAGAAAACTGACATTAATTTTGCTAGGTTCTGTAGTTTCTATTGACCTTTTAGTTAGCATATTATCATTTCTTGAAATATGATTTAATTCAATAAGAAATAGCTGTGTGCCCTATGAGGAATCACTATTTCTAACAACTGGAGTAGGTTCAGATGATATTGCTGACCAGAATATATTCTCTGCCTCTCTCAACCACACACGACATTAAAGTTCTTGGTGCATCAAATATGATATTCCCAGAGAAGGTTTGGTTTCTGAGTTTATAATTTTATGGATGGATTTAAAAAACCTTTTATTGTTAATCTCAATAAATATTTTTTTACGGCTTTTAAATTGTTCTGTATTTGCCTTATGTACTCTTTACACTTACCACTTAAACATGAAACAGTAAATAATATAAAAAGCCTCAGTGCTACATAAGTATAAATCTCCTACCACTGACATGTCATGGCAACAGTGAGCTCTTAACTTTACAAGTAAATCAAAGCTGAACTGATTAAAATGCCAAAAGAAAAGGGAAGCAGAGACAGTCTGTTTCAATATGCTTTTTCTCTTCACAAAAACAATATATGGAAATTAGAGCAATATTCAGAAATTTAAGAAAAGAGTAAAAATAAAAATTATGAAAAAATCCTACAACCTAGTAATTATTACATCAAAGAACGAGTCTCTCCCTTGGACTTATACCCACTCACACCTTGATGTTTCACACCAAACACAATAATCAGAGCAGAGATATTACACTTTTTCCTAAATATGAAAAAAAATGAATTTTTTTACATAAAATACAAAAACTAAAGGCCCATTTAAAAGTTATATTTTAATGATTAAGGTAAAATTGCACAGAATTCTAGCTATAAATGTAAGAACATTTACATTACTATCTGTTCTGTTTTTCTTTCTAACTCTGCTCCAAGTGGTCTTCTATGTCGAACATGGAAAACAGGTATACAGCTTGTTGTGCCAGCAAGCCTTCCAGTTAAATACTTGTCTTATATTTTTATTTTACAATAAAATAAAATTTAAAGCAAGAATTTATTTTAAATTCCTTTTGGGGGGAGTAATATAATAAAATATCACATGGTTCTCTGTATTTTGTTAATTTTTTTTCTTTTTATTCATACTCTCTGCATATTTAACTTATTTATACACCCTTATAAATTACTATTTAATACTATACATTAATGAAGAAAAATTACAAAAGCTTTGGATGATATTATCTTCCTTGAATGGAATAACTTATACATTTTTAAGGAGTTCAGTTTATAAACTTTTAGATTGCCAGATATATGTTTGATTATCTTTAAGTGATGGATTTTAGCTCTTTAAGGATGGTGTATACATACTTGTTCACTTTTGTTTCTGAGCTATAATTTCTCATTCCCGTAGTATTTGTTTTGTTTTGTTTCTCAGGGGTTTTACTAAAGCCCTCTCCACCATGGAAGGGTTTATTTCACAAAGTCTTGTAAGCATTGGGTAGCTGCTGAACTGATTCCTAGGCTCTCTAATCTTCCAGTCACTACTTCTAGAAGGAGTTATTGAATTCTTACTCTCTGAGTATTTAACTTAGAAGAAAGTCAATACCTCGAGTGGAGAGTTGCATGTGGCTTATTAGTTCCCTTCATTAAACTCCCTCTTTGTAAGATTTTACTTCTACAGTCTGAGCTATTTTGGCTGATTTCATCTGAAACCTCTCTCTATTCATCTCAGTAAACTGTCCTTTTCCACGTGGACTTTACTCCTCAGGAGAAGAACAAAATTAAAAGTGACTATTAGTGTTGTCATTATTGTAATTATTATTTTAATGCAAAGAGAATTTGGGACCTTCATCAAAGACCCTCAATTCTTGCCTGCTGTCTAGTGACTTCTACCTGATTTAAAATGTGTTTCTTGGCTCTCATAACTTCATTAGGTAAGAGGACTATTCTAATGCAGGCCGTTCTAAGAAGGAGAAAAAGCAACATAACTTATGCTAAGGTTAATTTTTACAATTATTAATCTTGCCAGTGGATTGACTCACTTGACATTAGGACTCATACCTCCTGCTTAAAGTAAATTTTGTCTGATATTTTTTACTTTCAAAATTATCTATTAATTTATTCAATGAGTATCTCTTTTAACCACTGTGTAAGCTGTCTAAATAACCATGTTAAATATATATTGGGCTTTTTTATTGCAGTAGCAAATTTATTTATACTTAATGCAACTTCTAGAGTATTTGAGTTTAAATTTATACAATTCTATTTAAATTTTAGTTGCACATAATTAAACATTCTATTTTCTTATTTGCCACTTTCTTTTTGTGGAAAGCAGAATATTCACATACACACCACCAAAGATAAGCACCTAATCTCTGAAATCTGTGAATTTTTTGTGACAGAAGAGATCTTGAAGATGGATTAAGTTAAGAATCTTGAGATGGAGGGATTATCCTGGATTTATCCAGGCAAACCCCTTGTAATCTCGAATGTCCTTACTAGTGATAAAGGGAGATAGGAGAACAGAGAAGGAGCTGTGTGATGGAAGCAATCAGTGTGACAGGACATGAGAAAGACTGGACAACCATTGCTCCTTTGAAGTTGGAAGAAAGGTACCAGACAAGAAGTGCTTGCAGACTCTCCAAGCTGGAAAAAGCAATAAATGATTCTCCCAGGTCTTTCAGAAGGAATTCAGCTTTCTGGCATCTTAATTTTAGCTCAGAGTTAGTTCTATGTGGACTTTTGACCTCCACAACTGCACGATAATAAAGTTGTGTTCTTCTAAGATACTGAATTTATGATAAACTGTTAGAACAGCAATAGGAAGCAAATGCATTTAGGTTTGAAGTAAACCAAGTATTTTATTATTTAATTTCCCCTACATTAATATGTTAGCTATAGATCTGTGTGCCACTCTTCTTGAACAGATTCTGCATGTTACAACATGTATCTATAAGGATGAATTGCTGGATTCAAACATACATGATTTTATGGCTATCTAACAGCTATATTCCTTGCTGTTTTCGTGACTGTCATATAACATTTTAATCTTTCATATTTTATAAAACCAGGCAACGTTATTTTAAATTATACAATATTCTGATGTCTTTCTATACATTACTATCATTGCTTAATAGTTTTATATAAAAGTGTTTTTTCTCCTTAATGAGATGATGTTGCTTATCTCAGTGTAGGTTTTGTTTTGATGTCTTTATATGTCCTTTATCTTTGAAGGATATTTTTATAATCATGGAATTCTTTAATTTTAGTCAGCTTTTTCACTGCTGTGATCAAAAGACCCAACAAGAACAATTTAGAGGAGGAAAAGTTTATTGGGGGCTCAGTTTCAGAGTTCTCAGTTCATAGAAGGTTGACTCCTTTGCGCCAGGAGGGAGGCAGAACATCATGACAGAAGCTCATGGTGGAGGAAAACAGCTCAGGAGATGAAAATCAGGAAGGGGGTGTGGGGAGGGAGAGAGAGAGAGAGAGTACAAGCTTACTTTGCTCATTAGGGACAAAATATGTATTTGCTTGTTTGTTTGCTTGATTGATAATACCCATTCTAACTGTGGTGAGATGATATCACATTATACTTTTGATCTTCATTTCCCTGATGGCAACCTCTTGAGAATTTTCATATATTTATTGACCATATGGATTTCTTCTTTGGAAAGTATCTTTTCTTATTTTTTTCTCCATTTTTAATTATATTACTTGCTTTTTGTTTAAAAGTTATTTGAGTTTCTCAAATATTTTAATTAATACTCTTTCAGATGAATAGCTGGTAAATATCTTCTCCCACTCTGTAGCTTGTTTATTCATTCTGTTGATTGTTTTCTTTGCCTTGCAGCTTTTTAATTTAATGTCATTCCATTAGTCAAAGTTTGCTCTTGTTTACAGTGTTTTCGGTTTCTATACAGAAAAACATTTCCCATGCAATGTCTTAAAAAATAAGGCAGACACATTTATTTAGTTGTTTCAGAATTGCAGGACTAATATTTAGTGTTTGATCCATTTTGGGTTGATTTAGTACAGAACAAAACATAGGGGTCAAGTTTCAGTCTTCTGCATGTGGATTCCCAGGTTTTTTTCACCATTTATTGAAGAGGCTGTCCTGTGTATGTTTTGGACATTGTTTTTAAGAATCAGTGGGCTGTAGATCTGTAGTTTATTTTGGTATCTGTTTTCTTTTCCTTTGGTC
Source organism: Marmota monax (assembly GCF_021218885.2). Taxonomy (NCBI): domain Eukaryota; kingdom Metazoa; phylum Chordata; class Mammalia; order Rodentia; family Sciuridae; genus Marmota; species Marmota monax. The sequence goes on along the minus strand of NW_026695208.1, from coordinate 1,680,328 downwards.
TATGTACTTTCTTCTTTTTTTATACCTTGCTGTTTTGTTTATAGTGACTCTTAGGTATGTCTTGAAATCATGTCCCATGATGGTACCAGCCTGATTAGATGAGGCCAGCCCACACTATGGAGGGCAGGCTGCTTTACTCAAGGTTCATTGGTTTAAACGTTAATAACATTCAAAACACTGTTATAGAAATACCCGTAATAAGATTCTGGCACATATTTAGACATCCTATGATCCAAATAAGTTTGCATACAATAACAATCAAACCACTCTGTTCATAATTTTCTTAGATTTTATTAACATTATTTAATATGTGTCCATCTTTCTTCATAGATAATGAGCTCCTTAGGAAAGGGCAAGTCTTCTCAGCTTTGGCACTCTTATCATTTTTCTCCTATTGCTGTGTGAGGCTGTTTTGTTCACTGAAGCACGTTAATATTATCCCTAGTTTCAACTCATTGCTTGCTAATAGTATCTCCCAATTCACAGTTCTAAAAACCAAAAATGTCTTTAGACATTTTCAGACTCCTCACTGGGGCAAACTGACCCCCCTGAGAACTGCCTGCACAGGGATTCTGGTTCTCCAAATTGGGATGACAACCACTAAACATAGGACTTAAAACATGAAAGAAATGAAGAAATATTTGATATATTAATAAATATAAAAACATGTGAATCAATAAATTAGTAAGTCAAAAGTGGATGAGGTCATCTTTATCTACTGGGAAAAACGAACTCATCTTTTACTTTTACTCAACAGCTGGCTCACTCAGTTCTAAAGACAAACTTTGCCTGGTTTCCCTAAATTCTTAAGCTTCCCGAGGGCAAGTACTTTATAAACAGTCTTGTTAATTCAATAGATTCTAAATTTTCATACACAGAAGTGGTTCAATAAAAAATATTTTAAACTACCTAGCCAAACAATAAAATCTTCCAAATGAAAATGCAGTGTGATGGGCTTGGTTCTTGCTCTGCTTTTCCTCTCCATGTTTACATCTGTCCCAGCCTCCACAGACTTTTTCTTAGTACCCAGTTATTTCAATTAGCTTTGTAGAGTACTTTGCAGAGTTACAAAGAATAATGGCACTAATGATAAATTACAGGATTCCTGAACTTATGTGTCATTTTTATTACTTCTTCTAAGTAGTTTGGAGAAGGGAAAATTTTTGCCTAATTTGGTCTTGAGCTCCCAATTCTCCCATCTCAGCCTCCAAAATAGCTGGGATTACAAGAGTGCACCACAGCACCCAGCTGGAAATTATTTTATTAGATGTATTCTTTTGGAGTAATGATACAAGGGATATCAAAATGCAAAATTCATGCTTTTAAAGCCATACCTGGGTGTTACTTATTTAATAAAGTGACTAAGAGAAATCATTTTTTTTTTCTTTTACTAAGAAGAGTTTCTTCTTTTAGCTGTTTTTAATCTTAACATTAAAAATACTGCAATGGACTGAATGCTTATTATCTCCCCAACTTACATTAAAACCCTAACTTCCAAGGTGAGGATATTAGGAGGTGAGGTGGGGCATATGGACAGTGATTAGCTCACAAAGAGTCTTTATGAATGAGATTACTGTCTTTTGAGAAAAGCTCCAGAGATAACTCCCATTCCTTCCACCCTGTGAGGTTATAACTAAAACATAGCAGTCTGTGCACTGGAAGAGTGGCAGAGAACTCTTACCAGACACCAAATCTTCCAAAGCCTTGATCTTGAACTTTCTAGCCTTCAGAACTGCAAGAAATAAATATCTGTTGTTTATTAGCCACTTGACTTATGGTATTTTGTTATAGCAGCATGAATATACTAAAATAGAATACTGTTTGTCACTTAAAATTAATGCTGATGATCTATTTTGTGTTTCACTTTTAGTTTCACTCATTCATTAGAGATGCAAATTAATTATATGAAAGTCTTTTCCCATTCAAAATAATATTTTAAAATTAACTGGTGTTGAAGTCTATACATTATACTCTAATATACATATTAGAGTTTACAAAGTTAAAGTGTGTGGTTGGATGGGACTTAACAAATGAACATATCTGTGTAGCCCCTACTAATTATGACATAGAATCGTCATCCCAGAAAGCTCCCTCAAGCTCCTTTGCAGTTAACACCTATCCTACATCCCCCTCAAGAAAATGGATCTCAAATTAATATAAAGTTATTTAACAGAAAAAAATTAATAAATTCAAACAATATGCAACTTTTCTTATAGTTTTATTCATTCTTCAGGCTCAATGGCAATTTACTCATTATTTTTGTATTTGATTTTTTTTTTGTATGAATACATCATAGTTGTTTTGTAGTACATCATAATGGAACATGTGGTATTTTCTGTTTTTTATATTATAAATAGAGTTGCTGTAAACATTTGTGTATGACTTCTAAAGACACATGCTTTCCCTTCTCTAGGATAAATAAGTAGGCATAGAACTACTGGATAATGGGTAGGCGTAAATTTAATTTTGTAAGACATTAGATCCATTTAGGACTGGCAAGGATAATTTATGAGAGTAAAGAGTTGTTCCAGGAACAACATCCTTGGTAGCACTTGCTTATTCAAATGAGGTGAGATTAAATTTTGTATTTTTAATTTGCATTTTTCATTATTACAGATATTGAACATTTTTATATATTTATTTTCCATTCATATACTTTCTGTTGAGTCCATTCAAGGTTTTTGTATATTTGTAAAATCGGTTTGTCTTTTCTTACTAAGTTGTAAATATTCTTTAGATAGTCTGATATAAGTTCTTCATTATATATATATCATACACACACACACTTTATTTTATTCCAGTGTGTGGCTTATCTTTTCCATTTATTAATGGTAGTTTTCAAATAACAGAATGTTTTGATTTTGATGAAACTTGTCAATTTGTGTGTGTGTGTGTGTGTGTGTGTAAGAGAGACAGAAAGAGCGAGAGAGAGAGCAAGCACACACTAAGAGATCTCTAACCAAAATTAAGATTTTCAGTGAAAAAATGAAATCTTCAATGAAGGTTTTTTCTTAGAATTATTATAGATTTAGATTCATGTTAAGTCTGTTATTCGTTTAAAATTAAATTTTATTTATTGTGTGATTTTAGAAACAAGGTTCATGTTTATATCTTGACCCAATACTTTTTTTTTTTTCCAAATTTGATATAGTTAGTGCAGGAATCTTGAAACTCCCAGAAACTGTAAAATCAGTTTGTCACAATTAAATACATTAAAACTATTGGGATTTGTTTTGGAATTATGTTAAATCTATTTACCAATATTGGTAAATAGTACAAAATCTGACATATTTATTCACTTATTCAACCTTCCTTAATTATTTTAGCAATATTTAAAAGTTTTTAATTCAGGTGCACATGCCTTTCATTAACTTCATTTCTAACAGTGTTCCTTTTGTTTTTGAATACTATTATAAATATCATTGTAAATACATTTTTCTAATTTTTTTCTAAAATCTCCAATTGTTTTCATAAGCATATCAAAACAAAAATTAATTTTATATCAAGTTTATATTGTTCATCTTTATATATGCAATTTCATGGGCTTTCATAGATTTCCTCAGATTTTCTATATGAACAATATGTCATATACAAGTGAAGATAGTTTTGTTTTCTTCTTTAAATATTGTAAATGATTTTCTGAACTTGTTGACTTGACAGTGTACTTTTTATCTCTACTTAGCCTAAATGATTGAATATCTCAATTGATTTTCAAATATTGAGCCAATATTCCATTTTGGGGATGAATTTTATTTGGCCATGATATATTAATCTTTCCTACTGTTCATAGTTTTAATGTTTTATTTATATTATAAGGATGTTTGCACCTATGTTTACTAGGATTATTGGCTTATGATCGATTTTTCTTCTTGTCCATTTTTCAGTCTCTTATAAGAGCCATTCTCACCTCATGAAATAGGCTGTGAAGCATCCTTCTCTTCCATTTTGTTGAGTGTGTTCCTAAAGGTGATTATTGAGATTTGTGGCTCTGGAGCTCAGGTTTCTCCTGTGCTTGATGTGACTTTGTCTTCTTGTCAATGCTCTTTTTTTCTACTTCTGCAGCTTTAGGGGATTCTCTTACTTATTTCAGCTCCCTGTCCTGCCCTAACCTGTCATCCTGCACATCAGCTCTCATTTCTTCTATTTGGATCTTCCAAAAGTAGACACTGAGATCCTTTTATCTCACACCACCTGGTAAATAATTATAATATTGTAAATATTAGAATTTAATCCCACTTCTTTAATTTTACACTCATAATCATTTTGACTTCTTACTGTTTAAGTTTTTCTGACTGAAGGGTCTCTTCTCTCAAAGTGAAATTCCTATTCCTACTGGTACAATATTTATAAGAAATTTGTATGCAGTGTTGTTTTCTTTTGGAAAGTTAATCTTAGAGAAGTTGGTGACCCGCATCTCTTTCCTCTTTCCCTTAATAACCTTTCTCCTTGGATATTTTGGAGTCCTCAGGGCAATAGAAATCCTTGTACTTGCTCTAATTTCCCAGAGGTGCTCTGCAAAGTACATAACATGTAAGGCTTCCTTTGTTACCCTTGCCACAAACATAAGAAAATAGTGATAATCATTATTAAAAAGTCATATTGTTTAATTCTTTCTGTGCATCAGGCACTATGATAAACACCACAAATGTGTAATCTTAGTAAAAATTCACAAAATCTCTAGAAAGTAAGCACAATAAACCATTGCACAAGGAAAGTAATTTATCCAAGGATATTTGTCCAGGACTATATTTTGATGCTTCAAATCCATATTGCTTTATCTTCAAAATACTTTCTCTAACCTTATGCTGTATTGCCAAAAGGAAATCACAATAGCTTTAAATATAATTCTCTGCTATCTCATGTATCAACCAAAGAAACAAAAAGTCTTGTTTTAACAACAGTTGCACATTTAGAACAATACTGCTTCACATTCCTTAAATCCTGCTTGGTTAATTGTCCTGGCACTCTCTGGTGAAATCACTTGAGCTCAGCCAGTGTCTATTGGGAGTTTCTACTATTAAATGCACCGATTTTGATCCTAGTTTGTAACAGTCTTAATTTAAGGTAAGAACTTTTATTTCTGTGTCTTGACATAATATTTGATTCCATCTAGCTTCCATGATTATAAGCCAGTCTCTTAAAGTGTGTTGGAATTTTTAAACACCTGTGATAGCCTACAAATCTCTACGATACCTTGGATTTTAAAGACAGACTTGAGACTTTCATTCCTTCTTATTCTCTTTTTGTTCTGCTCCATACCATTTTCTTTTGACAATGTGTTTGCTTTTAATCTAACCACCCGAAGCAATGTGCTTTTCTCCATATGCATATTCAACCTGTTTACAGTCTTGTTACATATTATATTAATTCTTTCAAGGACTTAAAATAAATTTAGAGGCCACTCTTATAAACATGCTGTAAAACAAACTAGTAATGAACAATGTTAATTATTTTAATTCATTTGACCAATTGCTTTATTATAATTCAATTGCTTTATTATAATTCAATTCAATAATCCAAGCTGAAAGTATCCACTTAGTTGTTCAAGTCACTGCCCAGGTCTAGGCTTGAGTCTCCCTTTTTACTCACTGCTATAACAGTAAGTCCTAGGAATCCATTAGTTCCAGGAGTCTCTCCCCAGCCTAGGCAACATTGTAACAGTTGACTATTGTAATAGTCTTAAACTGTCCTCAGTAGTTTCATTCTTGCATTGCATTCCTAAGTCTCCCACCCCATATGAATCAATTATAAAACTCTCCTATTATATATCCACTAGTGATTTACATCACATTTTAAAATAAATTTTAAATATTACTATTCTTTATAATAAATGACTTTATCTGACCACTGTTCTTCTCCTTCATCTGATTTTGTAGTAATCTTTTCTATGTGCATTATGCTTCATGTATCCTGGTTTTTTTCTTCCTGTTATATGTTACATTCAATGCTCTCAGAACTATTTTTTGGTGGGGGGGGCACTGGGGATTGAACTCAGGGGCACTCAACCACTGAGCCACATCTCCAGTCCTATTTTGTATTTTATTTAGAGACAGGGTCTCACTGAGTAGCTAAGCACCTCACCATTGCTGAGGCTGACTTTGAACTTGTGATCCTTTTGACTCAGCCTCTTGAGCTGCTAGGATTACAGGTATGCACCACCACACCCAGCACTTTTCTTCACTGGGTCTGTCTCTTTACTAAGGTACCAAATCAAATCCTTGGTGTAGTGTTTTCAAAATCCCTGATTAAAATTAATATTATCAAAATTGTTTTGTTACCACAATCCATGGGAGACTGATTTTTTTTTTAATTTACATATGTACTTGTATATGTTATTTGGTTTCTTCCTTCGTGAGGATTGGTACCAAATCTCTGCTCAATACCATACTCATAAGCATTCATGGGATAATAGAAATAATGAACTAACAAATACTTGATAAATTAATATTGAGGCAAATATAAAAGTTATGAGATTAAAAACGAGAATATTAACCATAGGAAGCATTCATTTTGACTATGGCTTTAATGGTTTGGAAGGATTTCACAGAAGTGGTAGAGAAGGAGAAAATCTTGAATTTTCTAGGGCAGGCAACTAAAGAAAAATTTCAAGTTGAAAGTAAAAGCAATGAGAACTGATCAGCTGATTATGTCAGGGAATTTCTTTAGGTCTTTCTCTGGTATTAGGCCTAGATTCTTGTCACTTGAATTTTCTCATTGCCTGCCGCAGTCTGGCTGGGCACAAATGCCGCAGTCTGGCTGGGCACACAATCACGAGCCACCACACAGCTTGTAGATTCAAACAGCAACTCTTTATTCCCGAACTCACACCAGCCGTCTACAATCACGTTCTGGGGAAATCCACGTTCTCTGCCCAAATCCACCTCCACTGGGCTTCTATCTCCAAAATATGCTGTCTGAATCCCGTGAGAACTCAAGGGGAACTCAGGCAGCAGGATACGCCCTATTCCCAGCAGGAATAATCTTAAACCTTAAACCTGGAACCTAAACTGGGAACGCCCTAAACACGATTATCTTAAAACCCGGAACACCCTAATCTGCCTTGGTCCTTGAGCAAGGTCACCTACATTCAATGTCACTGCAACATGTCAGCAACATGGGGTACGCTGGCAAGGAAATTGTCATACCTACTTGGCTAATGGCTCCCAGCATCTCCCCCCTTCTGATTAATTAAACAACAAGCAATGTGGCTTAAGAACCGTGCCTGGTAGGTTGTCCAATTCAACATATGGTTCTTACCCGTCATCGGAAAACTGACCTTTAGGCGTCAGCCTCCTGTCTTAGGTTGATACCACTGCAATTGAATCATACCCGTCACTACAGAGGTGAGGCAAAGAACCTCACCCCCCAACTGGTGCATAGACCTATCCACAAGTATGGCTGTATGCTGGACCGGTAGTCAGTGACGGGTATGATTCAATTGCAGTGGTATCAACCTAAGACAGGAGGCTGACGCCTAAAGGTCAGTTTTCCGATGACGGGTAAGAACCATATGTTGAATTGGACAACCTACCAGGCACGGTCCTTAAGCCACATTGCTTGTTGTTTAATTAATCAGAAGGGGGGAGATGCTGGGAGCCATTAGCCAAGTAGGTATGACAATTTCCTTGCCAGCGTACCCCATGTTGCTGACATGTTGCAGTGACATTGAATGTAGGTGACCTTGCTCAAGGACCAAGGCAGATTAGGGTGTTCCGGGTTTTAAGATAATCGTGTTTAGGGCGTTCCCAGTTTAGGTTCCAGGTTTAAGGTTTAAGATTATTCCTGCTGGGAATAGGGCGTATCCTGCTGCCTGAGTTCCCCTTGAGTTCTCACGGGATTCAGACAGCATATTTTGGAGATAGAAGCCCAGTGGAGGTGGATTTGGGCAGAGAACGTGGATTTCCCCAGAACGTGATTGTAGACGGCTGGTGTGAGTTCGGGAATAAAGAGTTGCTGTTTGAATCTACAAGCTGTGTGGTGGCTCGTGATTGTGTGCCCAGCCAGACTGCGGCATTTGTGCCCAGCCAGACTGCGGCAATTGCCTACTTCTTTTGAGCTGTGAACTTGATGAGAGAGTCCACCTAGCATTGAATTTCAATTTTCTCATAAGATAATGTCTTCTCCTCAGCCCCATGTAGTGAAATCTTTAGACACAATTTGCCTTTGTCAGAGGTGGCACTGGTTCTCTGGGGACCTTATCCCTGTATGGGTTCTGTCCCTGATGGCCTGAAAGAGTGTGTGAGAACATTGCTCAGGAGCATCTGAGAGCAAAGAAGTGGAGAAAATCTGGTATGATCTGGTGAAAAGATTTAGAGTTGAAAATCAAAATCTTGATTCAGAAGTGATGTCATTTATGTAAGGGGCAATAGCCTGACAATGGTCTCATTGACCATTTGGGATATAATGTGGATTAGATATGCTTCTGGCAATTTTGTTAATATTGATTTGGCTAAATAGTTTGTGCTGACAAAAATCATCTCTAAGGGATGGTGATGAAGATAGGTATCAATTAATGTTCTAACAGGAATGTCTAATCCTGAAAATTATCGTGGTAATAACAACCATAGGGATAGTAATAATACCATTTATCAAGTGCTTATTATATAGCAGAAAATACACACATATTTTCTTATTTGGGTCTATGATAACCATCAGACCTAAATACTTTAATTCTTCTTTCCAGATAAAGGAATGGATCTCAGTCCCAAATCTCAGAACTGTTGAGATAAGATTTGATTGTAAACCTGGCTCCATATGCCTGCATTAATGTTAAAGCTAAAGGATCACTTATGCCATTAGAATACTAAAAGTAGAAATCAAGATTAGAATTTGGGTGAAATATGTGGTACACTATGCAACAAAAAAGTGTGTACATCTTTCTGTGTAAATCTCCAACTAGGATTCTGATCTAAATAAGAATTTTCACAGAACTCTTCATTAAAAGGTATAATTTATGGATATTTTTTTAAGCAGACTATCTTTTATCAGTTGGAGGTGTTTATGGGAATCATCTTTAATTCTAGGAGTTCTCCTTAATTTTTAAATACTCAATCTGGAATATAAGAATCAGAGTAGCAGATTTTTTTAGATTGATTTGTTAGTTGGCTTTCCATCACTGAGAAAATAACTGAGATAAACAATATAGAAGAAGGAAAGGTATATTTTCTCTCATGGTTGCAGAAGTTTCAGTCCATGGTCATTAGGCTCATTTGCCTCAAGGTCTGCAATGAGCAGCACTGGCCTGTGGTGGGAGCTTGTGGTGAAGAATGCTGCTCACCTCATAGTGACTGGGAATCGAAGAGAGAAAGGGGTCGTGGTTCCAATATATCCTTCAAGGGAACACCCCCAATGACCTAACCTCCTTCAAATGGGCTCTCCTCCCTAATGGTTCTGCCACCTCCCACAGCATCACAAAACGATGACTAAATACCACTTCTCAGAAGTATTCAACCAACAGTGCTATTTGTATAGTAAGCATTCTGTTATCTTTCACTATAAGTGGCCATCTTTTGTTGCTCCACATACTGCAATATATTAGACAAATATAAATGTGATTACACTAAAGAAAGTTTGAGACCCTAATCTAGGCCCTTTGTATTAACAAGTTCCACTTTGATCCATCTGAAATTGCATCCCACTCACATTCAGGAATCCATTGAGCCAATGAAGAAATGTCCATCTGGAGTTCACCCCTGATGAACTGCCTGTCTAAATAGCTCCCCTAACCTGTGTACAAGGTCTGCATGATTCCTTTTCCCAAGTCAAATTTTCTAAGAATGGCGTGAGCTGACAACTGAGTGAAAGAGGGTGTCTAGAAAGAGTTATGGCATGTGGCTGGTATCCATACATGTGAGCCAAAGAATCAATGATAGGCTGTTTTCAATCTTCAGTGATTTCAGGCATGGAAAATTTCATCAGGTTTGATAAACCACTGATACTAAACATTAAGGATAATTTGGAATATATTTGAGTTGAGCAGGGTAAATACATATGTATTTGTTAGGGTATTTAATAATAAAGTTTATACTATGTGCCAAGAAAATTAGCACATAACATCTGTTATTAACTAATCTTACAATTTTGCCATGCTTAACCTCGCCAGAATCTCAAATTATGTCTTATTTTTAAAAGATCAATGAAAAATCAGGAGTGAATAGAATAAAATATAACATAACTGTTTTTGAAGTATAATCCCCAAATTTGAAATTCGTACATAAGTTTAGGTAACCCTCAGGTTTATCATTCATTTTTATTTTTGAAAAGTTGGATAACAAATCTAACTATACAATTTATCTATTAATATAAAATTATTGCATGGCAAATAATTTCTAGATAAAAACTATACCATACTAGTATTGATTCTTGTCATTAAGGAACCTCTTTACAATTTCACATACACATACACACACACACAAAAAAATCATTGCTTAGGCTATGATTACATATGATCACACTCTCAAAATAACATAATCGATTTAACTAAGATAACCAAAAACAAGTTAATTTTTTTGTTGAAACTTGATTGATTTAAGAACACACAGAACTGACCAGTTAATTATTTTGAAAATATTTATGTAGTAGTTCTATGTGGAACATTTACTTTTCTTCAATAATTTCTTCTTGATTTTCATAATAATATTAAATCTATCTAAAATCTTATGAGAATTTTAGTTTTAAAAATAATAAATAAATCTAAATAATGCCTTTGTGATTTGGAACATTGATTCTAATATCTTATATCAAAAAACTATTAAAATTTTCTACTTTCCAAAGGATTGCACATGTATTATTTTAGCTTTTCATATTTGCATATTTTTTAAGCTTCATTAGTATACTGGTTGAAATAATTTGTTTCAAAGAATGAGTAGGAACCATTAAATTATTTGTTTTTAAGTTTAATAATACAAAGTCTAGTATTGAGCTTAGACATCTCAGTTCAAGTGATAAATCATGGAATATGTCATTGCAAGTAAAAAAAATAAAACAAAAAGAAGCATCTTTTTCAACCCTTCAGTGAGATATGTCACTGAAGAAATGAGTAATCAATGGATAATTTTATGTTTAGGATGTTTACTGACAGCAAATGAAATGTTAAGAAAATATCCTAAGAAGAAAAAGACAGTATAGATGGCAGCTAATTAATGTAGAGGAAAGGATAGTCACTGAACATAAAAATGTTCAAACAATTGATTTGCTTGAGGAAAAGACACAAATCCTAGAAAGGATTTAGAAAAATTAAAAAGAAGACAAAACACTTAAATACTGGTTCTTCAAATGACTAAGTAAGAGCAAAGAAAATAATTAGTAATTCAGCATTGTTGAGAGATTAAATGACAAGCACATCAATAAAGAAACACTATATGAAATAATGAAAACACTATATGATTCTTTCTCCAAAGAATCTCAAAACCAAGTTAATAATGTGCCTAAGTATATCTAAGACCCTATCCTAATACCAAGCAGAGATCTCTATCGCTAAGTGAGAAATAGCAAAACTCTTTTCTGCTTAAGATGAACCACACACAACAGAGATCACAGAAAGGAGTGGTAGAAATATTAAGAAAAATAAGACTGAGATTGGATCTGGACCAAAGAGAAGAGCCTAGCAATCAGTAACCTAGCAACAAGCAACCCAAGCCTACTGCTGGGAGAGGGGCAAGACCAGGGAGAGACTTCCTGCATTCCACAGGTATAGAATAACCAGATTTTTAAAGACCCAACCTGGAACACACCTAGGTCAGTACAACAGTAAAAGAATATATTATATATAGTAAATAATGTTATATTTTAACATGAAAAATCAATAAGTATTTATTAAAAATTGAACGTTGCTGTGTACTTTTTATTTTTGTTATATAACCAGTATTGATCAAAACAAGGATAGGACTACTTAACAGTAGCAATTAATAACTAATAAGACTTATCCAACAAATAAATATGTGAGAAAAATGTAACCATTTTATCATGTTTTTGTTCTCTGCTGTACCAATTTATTCAGTTTTCAAGTTATTTGATATTCAAATTGTGTAGGCTATGTTATTGTATAATAGTCATTTTGCAGAAACATATCTAAGAATATGATCTTTCTTCACTTTAATAAAGTAAAAAAAATACACGAATATAAGAATTTTTAAAGGACTATATCAATTAAATGACTATTAAATGAATTTTAAAAAAACAGCAAAGGCATGTTTCTTTTTTCTAATAGTACATTAGGATGTTTCCTCTTTTCTTTCCATTTTCTATAATTCTTCTTTGAACTAAATGTAGTCTTTAAAAAAGGCTTCCTTTTCTTTCATATAGTGTGATGAAATTAAATATAGTCGATCATAAATGTTATGCTGACTTGCAGAGCTGCTTTTATCCAGTGGCACTACTTTCTGGGATAAGACCACTGTGATGACAGCAACAAAAACATCTGAGTCTTAGATGCTTATGATTTTACTTACTAGTAATTTCAAGTTTTCAGATGTACATGAATTACTTTACAGCTCTCCAAAAACTAGCACCCACTTTGGTGGTGTTGGTAGGCTAGCTGTTCTGTTTGTCAATTGGTTCTTTTGATCTATAAGTTCATTGCATAACTGCCCATGTTTAAAATATCCTGTATTTAAAAAGTACTCTGAAATAAATTGGATGTCACAATAATTTAAGGCTTGTTTTTTTCCCCTGAAGACAAATGGTTTCAAAACACACAAGTAATTTGAAAATATGAAAGTTAAATTTTAAGAGTCAGTTTTAGTAAGGAAGTGTTTAAGTTATGCTCAATTTCACTGCCGTTATCTGGTGGCATTCTTTTGAATTCTGAAGCAGTCTTATTTACAAAAGAATCTGTCTTTTTTTCTTTGTTTATTTATAGTATGCAATAAAAACAAACAGCACAAGTATATTCAGTTCATCCTTAGCTTTGCAACATGTGGCTTCTTTAATGATCATCAGTTCTGGAAAAACATAACAAATTTTTGTTTTCTTTATTTTCATTTGTACTACATTTATTAGTTAAAAAGCATTATTCTAGTTCCACACTTAAAAATTTGTTTTATGCCAGAACAATATTTTAATGTTTTCTTAGGCAGGCAACAATAATGCCCATTTTGTAACTCAGTCTCAGAAGTCTATATTCTCTCATATCAGTAAATTTTTAAAAAATCTCATTAAATGATTCTAAACATTTTGAGGAAACTAAAAACTAAAATATTTAAGAAAAACCTCAATATCACAGAAATCATATCACCTTTTTAGGAGTACTATATCTAAGTTATGCAGAACATTTAGTTTAAAGATCTCTTTTCATTTCCTTGGTAAGAAATTTATGGACTGAATTAACTTAGCAAAAATGTATATTTTGTACTGTCTGCAAAATATGCAGATGGAAAGGAAAACCTATTTTGTATTTTACCAAATATCAATAATCTTTAGTGTGTTTCTTGTATTTTACTTAAATATTCATAGAAATCAATAAGATGATTTGAAATTCCATTATTGTAAATCACAGTTTCACAGGGACATTTTTGTTGTTGTCAGTGAAACACTCAGTGTTCTCTGTAAAGCATTATCGTGGTTAAAATTTGATAGAAGATAACTGTTTTGAAAATTTTTTCTTTTGTACTTTCACAGGACATTTTAATTTCAATTTCTGAATAAGGAAATGTATTTTTATTGAATTTCTTAAAGCAATATAAGGACCAGTATAATTTTTGTGTGGTATGTCCAAACAAATTCACTGGTCACTTTTTTCATCTGAGTATTGGTATCATTTGGAGATAGCAAAAGACTTTTTCCTGGATTCAGAAGTATTTGCCTACCTCTGACTGGAATTGTAAGACTGAATTTTTAAGCAGCTTTCACATTCCCTTCTCCACTATGTCCAAGTCCCAAATTGCTTTTGCATGTTGTATAGTAAGCTCTGTTATTTGCCACCTTATGCCAGTTATATGTTTCCTTCTATTCAAATAACGCAGTGATGGACTGACCCCCTTTCAGTGATATCTGGCTCATTCTGGATTTGGACTTTTGATATCTTAGTTTTTAACATTATAACCATGTTTTCTGAGCTAAGGTAGCACTATCTTGATAAGAATCACAACAGTTAGTCCCTGGGCAAAGTCAAAAGATTAACTGCTAACACTCATATTATTAAATTACATACTTGAATCACATCAGTTTGTGTGATGCAATAATGAATGATTTACTATTATGAATAGCAAATTGGATTTGCCAACATAATTAGAAAGGGTGAGATACAATACAACTACAGAACACAACAACAGAAGGTGAATTAACTAATATCCATTTGACACACACACAAAAGAAATGTGTTTACTTTCAGCCTCAATCTTGGGGACAGCAGTTCTATACATTTCCCCCAACTTTTTGCCCTATGATTGAAAAACAAAGACTTTACATCTCCTGGGAAAGGGTTTTAAAAAGTAAGACTGTTAAAACTGGAATAATCCCAAGACAACTAGAATAGTCAGGGACTGTTGAAAACTGATAATAGAGTGGAGTATTGAGAAAATCTTTAAAATTAAATCAGTCTTGCATTTTTTGGCATAAACTGCTTTTGTACATTGTATAGTCTTAAATATGGTATTGTCTGATTTTATCTGCTAATATTTTGTTACAAATTTTGTTAAAGCTTCTTTGAATTTATGTTGGACAGGAATATTGATCTGTAGTTTTATTTTCTTGTAATGTTTTTGTCTATTTTATATCTATCTGTTTAATACTACCTTCACAGTATCGATTGAGTAGTGAATGGATTTCAAGATCCATCAGTCCTCTCCTTTTCACTTGGATACTGCCATGCTCTTTCAGGTTCATTTCACCACGATAATCATTTTGACAATTCTAATTTATTACTGGACTGCTAATATTCTTACAACCAGTCTCACTTGCATCCATACCATCATCAAATCAATCTTCAAGTTGTATAATTTTTATGATATACTTTTATAATTCAAAGACTTCAGATTTCCTAAAGAGCAAAATATAAATCTTTAACCTCTTTTCTAAAGTCTTCTATCATCTGTTATTTTCCTTTTCTTTTCATTATTCTAGGTGGTTCTCAAACTCTGTTGAATATTACAACTATTTGGGGAATGTTTTAAAAAATACTGACTATGTCATACAGGAAATTATGTTTTACAATGACATTTTCCAAGCATGCAACTGAGCAAATGTTTAAGAGGTTACAGGATGGAAACATCACAGACCATCTAAAAATACTTGAATGTCATAGTTATCAAATCAAATTTAGGACATACAGCGAGAAAAAATGAGGAAACAGATGCATGGGTTAACAGGACTGTATACAAGCAGGAAGCATTCATTAACTAAAATTAACATAATGTTCTTTTGTCATTTTTCTCTCTCTGCCACAGAAGATTTCTTTGCTGAGGATGTGGATGTAAGGACCTGTATCAAGTTTGGAGAAATGTGGTTCACAGACTAAAGGGGTCTTTGTCTTGCACTTCTGAACAGACACAAAAACAATTATACCTATCCAAAGCTGTAGTTTGACAATTAGCCTGACAGATTGTCATGGATTTCATTCACATTTTTAGGGCAAAATACACATGGAATACAATGGATATCACTAGTGTGTGAACAAAATGAGATATTATGACTATCAAGTGTTTTCTGTGTATTTAGTTTCATATATACTTAATACCTATGTTTCTCATGGTATAAGGACATTCTTGGTACCTGCTAACTATTATACTTAAGGCATCTATGTTTCTCCTGAACTTACACTTTAGACATACTACAAATTCTGTCTTTAGTGAAAAGTGTCAATTTCTAATTACTTACCTATGCTTAAAATATCTTAATAGGTTTTATATATGTTTAACAAACTAATTTATCTAATATATTTAGATAATCTCAAAAGCCAATAGATGCTATAAATTGTGTGCCTGAAATTCACTCATGGAATTGAGTGAATTGCCCCATGGAATTCTGAGAGGGATCTCGATAACACATTTGAAAATTTCTCCAGATGGTTCTACTGTGAAGTCATGACTGAGAGTCTCTATCCCTGCTAGACTAAGAAGCCACCTGAGATACAACCCACTTAGAGTCAGTACTTAATATTATTATGGAAGACATTTCATCTTATACTCCTGTGTAAGTCCCATTTCATCCTAAAGTGCTCTAATCATTCAATGATATTGCAATTTCAGATTCTCAAATGTTAATTTGCAGTCAATTGTGGGTACACTCAGCAATTCAAAGTATTGCCTTATTATCCACTAGTACATGTTACTCATCCTTTATAGGCTGGACTGGCAATCTTACAGTGTTTTTTTTTTTTTTTTTGGTTTTTTTTTTTTTTTTAGGTATGTACTGGTTTTATTACTAAACTCACTTTTTGTTTCATCATTTGAGTTTATTTAGATTTTCAGTACAAGTTAGTTTTTTCTTACTATCACTTGTTATTCATCCACTTATTTATTTACTATTTATTTTTACTATTATTTTATTATAATCTTAACTATTATTTATTTGCTATTATTTATTTATTTATATTATTTATTTATCTGTTCTTTTTAGTTATACCTGACAGTATATTTTGACACATTTATACAAACACGGAATACATCTTATTCTAATTAGACTCCAAGCATTGTGGTCGTACATGATTCACTGTAGAGATACACTATGTTGTATTTATTTATTTATTTTTACTGAATTAAAAAAATGACAGTGGAATGTATTACAATTCTTATTACACACATACAGCACAATTTTTCATATCTCTGGTTATATACATAGTATATTCACACCAATTGTGTCTTCATACCTGTACTTTGGATAATGATGTCCATCACATCCCACCATCCTTGCTAACCCCCTGCCCCCTACATTTCCCTCCTACCCCTCTGCCCTATCTAGAGTTCCTCTATTCCTCCCATGCTCCCCCTCCCTGCCTCACTATGAATCAACCTCCTTATATCAGAGAAAACATTCAACATTTGTTTTTTGGGGATTGGCTAACTTCACTTAGTATTAGCTTCTCCAGCGCCATCCATTTACCTGCAAATGCC
Source organism: Marmota monax (assembly GCF_021218885.2). Taxonomy (NCBI): domain Eukaryota; kingdom Metazoa; phylum Chordata; class Mammalia; order Rodentia; family Sciuridae; genus Marmota; species Marmota monax. The sequence goes on along the minus strand of NW_026695208.1, from coordinate 1,663,280 downwards.
TTGATTTTATTCTTTTAAGGCTGAGTAAAATTCTATTGTGTATATATGCCACATCTTTTTTATCCATTCATCCACTGAAGGGCATCTAGGTTGGCTCCACAGTTTAGCTATTGTGATCTGTATTGCTATAAACATTGATGTGGCTGTGTCCTTGTAGTATACCGTTTTTAAGTCCTTTGGGTATAGACTGAGGAGAGGGATAGCTGGGTCAAATGGTGGTTCCATTCCCAGATTTCCAAGGAATCTCCATACTGCTTTCCATATTGGCTGTTTATTTATATAAGGAAAGTTAAGTAAGATTTATTCTACTGTCTTTCCTATCTCCCCCTTCCTTTCATTCCTTTTTTTTCTAATCTACCGAACTTCTACTCTCCCCTTCTCTATTCCCTTATTGTGTGTTAGCATCTACATATTAGAGAGGACATTTGAACTTTGGTTTTGGGGGATTGGCTTATTCTGCTTTGCATAATAGTAAAAATATATTATTGAACTCTTGCTTTGAATATATTTGCACAACAATTTTACGTTAATGCATCAGTTGAAGGGAAGTCAATATAAAACAACCACAAGCAACTATAGGGGAGTTAACCTATGAAGATAATCCTGAGACAACAAAACAGACTTGATTGCCAGGAGAAAGAGACGGGAAAAGAGGGATGGAATAAAGGAGGTTTTAAATTTTAAAAATGAAAATGGTACTAAGTAAAAGAGAATCTTTTCTGACCACCTCAGTGGATCCAAATACATTATCATCTGATAAAATATATGTTCTTTGCATTTTATTCCAAATAACCCTATTTATTTAATTCAGAGATCATACTTTTGCCAAAAAATAATCTTCAAGATGTATTTGTGTGCCATATTCATCCAAATTCTCAGCAGCAAGTAACTAAAAATTTGCATAAAGTCATTAGAGCAAATAATAAAAATCCTACTGATACAAACTAGACCAGCACTTAGAAAATCTATTTGTAATTTGATATTCATATGCATGTTTTCATATTTTATTTGTTTATATTGATTATAAATTTATTATACTATTTTATAAGTAGTCTATACCTGGTACTAAAGGATATTTTAAATTTTATGTTAATTTCAGAATTGTCCATTTAATTATATAGCTGTTTTAATTAATTAGTAAGTATTTTATCTTAAAACTTGGTTTAAGTGCATCTAATTGAGTTGATACAGTTTATTTGAATTACATGAAATAAAATTTTAATCTTAGATTCACTATCTGTGCAAAGTGAAATATATTCCCACTGGAATTCTAGAGTAATAAAATTTTCTGCTAGGTTTTCAGAATTGTTGATTTTAACTACCGATATTACATTCCACATGACAGGAAGTATAAAGAAATTGTTGTCACAAGTGTTATGAAACACTCTCTCTTAATCCATCTTTGAGCATCTGGGAAATTACTGAAGGGATGCTGCTGCCTTAGTTAGACATTAGATAGGTTATTAATTAACACTTACAGTACTTTTCATATACTGGAGATGGACAGAATTAAACCTGCCTCTTTAATTATAGATACTCTTTAAGCAACTAACTTCAATAGATTTTTATTAATGTTCTATATCCCTACAGCAAGTAGAATACTCTAAATTTTTTTATCTATTTGGATAAATATAATTTGATTTTTGATTATATGTTATCTCATTTTGTTGAGCTAGACAAAATTATCGAGTTTTTAAAGATTATTACAAAGATAAAGACAATTATGTGGAATTTTGGATAAATTAGATAAATTATATATATATATAAAATACACATTAAACAAATTATATATTTAGTATATATCACAATTTATAGAAAACATAAAAGGAATATTTATATAAAGCTACTTAATACTTATTTTTTGCAATTCCAAAGTAGACAAATGAAATTACAATAAAATATAAAGGCTTATGCATGTCAAAAGAAATAGAGTGAAGAAACAACCTATAGTATGAGAGAAAATATATTCAAGCTATGCTGTTGACAAAGGGTTAACATTCATAATAATATAAGGGGCTCCAAAATCTAACAGAAAAATAAATAAATAATCCAATTAAAAATTGGCAATAGAACAACATAGACATTGCTCAAAAAAAGATATAACTGGTCAATGGGTATATAAAAAACTGGTCAACATCACTAATTTTCAGGGAAATGCAAATGAAAATCATAAGAGATATCAGTTTACATCGTTACATAATGTCTCTTACCAAAAAGACTAAAGATAACAAGTGCCTGCAAGGGTATGGAGAAAAAGGAGCCCTTGTACACTATTGGTGGGAATGCAAAGTAGAATACCTATTATGGAAAATAATATGCAGGCTCCTAAAAATGTTTTGGATAATACAACTACTGTATCATCCCACTATTAGGTGTATATCTATGGGAAATGAAGTTGGTATGCTGAAAATACATCTGGACATCACAGATTAGAGGAACACTTCACAGCAGTTCCTTAGCTCCAGACTTAAAAAGCAGGAAGGTTTCTTCTTAGTTAGGTAAATAAGGGAACTCAATTAAATTTAATACTGTACGGTAAAAGAAACCAAAGAGACACAGAAAGTCAAACTTTAAGTATAATATAAGAAGTAACACATTAGAGACATGCCAGCTTAACTGGTGGTAGTGGCAGAAGTGGCATCTGAGGGAAGGGGGGACAAGGGCAGGAAAAAGAGAGGAAACCACCATTAAAAAAATTTGCCTTGGGGGAACCTGTGGAATAGAGCAGGAGGCTAATATGAATGGACCCAGAGTTGGTAGAGAAAGTAGATGAGTGAAAAGCAACCAACATCCCTCTGCCCCTGGGCAGATAGCTGGGTGAGAACCAGGGTCACCAGCACAGGAAACATTTATAAATACAGCATGACCACAAGCAAAATCGGGAGACCTTATATGTGTCTCTGTATTATTAGGTTTTATTCTTCTTGATGCCCTGCTTTAATCTCCCCACTAAAGGATAGATTTTCTTGTTCCCTCCTTTCATTAGGTTACTATTTTTTGTTACATTTTTCCCCTGCTTCTTTGTAGCCATCATCTGTTACCTATCTCCTAACCCTCCTACATTCACTTTTTAAATATTTCAAGCTTTCTCTTGCTTCCTACCCTGTTTTCTCTTCATTTAAGAAATGATAATTATATAACTCTTAAATAATTTATGTACTTTATACCCACATTTTTGTTGTGCTTATTAATGTTGCAAACACCTGCTGCTTAATAAATGATCTAGTTTTTGGTTGTTTATTCTTCATGTTGATTTTAAATGCTGACCCCATCATTCCTATAGAGATAGAAATTAGTGTTATAGATGTCAAAGTAAACTCTGGACATTTATCTTAAGGCTGTACATCTGTTGCTATCATTAGTGCTATTGCTGGTTTCCTCCTTCCTCTAAGAGGGGCTGGAAAGTGATTGGGACATTTTCACAGAATAGAGATCCTGCTGCCAAGCAATACCCACAACTCAGGCAAATCACAGAAAATATCACTCCAAACATGATCTCGCCCAACTCAAGCCTCAACAGTGTTTCAACACACAGTAAGGGAGACACCCACAAACTGAAAGTAAAAGGATGGGGAAAATACTTCATGCAAATTAAATCTAAGAACAAGCAGGAATAACCATTCTCATATCTGACAAAGCAGACTTTAGGCAAAAATTAATCAAAAGAGGCAAATAAGCCCACTACATACTGGTAAAGGAAATAGCAACAAGAAGATATAATGATAGTAAATATATATGCCCCAAATGACAGTGTACCTAACTACACTAAAAACAAAACAAATGAAAAAAAAATGCACACATAAGCGCACACACACACGCACACACACACATATACACACACAAACTTTTTAATACTAAATCTCAGACTCCAATATGAGGTGATTTCAACACATACTTATCACCAATATGCAGATCATCTAACGTAAAAATCAATGAAGATATTTACAACCTAATTAAAACTATGAATCGAATGGACCTAACAGACATCTACAAATATTTCACCCCCAAAAGCTGAATTTACTTTCTTCTCAGAAACTTATGAAACTTTTTCCAAAATAGACCAAATTCTAAGTCACAATTTAAGTCTCAGCAAATATAAAGTAATCAATATAATCCTGTACTTTCTATTAAATCATAATGGAGTGAAACTAAAAATTGACAGCAAGAAAAAATAACAGCAACCACATAAACACATGGAGATTGAACAATACTCTTTTAAATAAAGAATGAAGCATAAAAAAATGAGAGAAGAAGTTCTTAGAAATGAAAACAGAAATATAACATACCAAAATCTCTGGGACAGTTTGAAAGCAGTTCTCAGAGAAAAATTTTACAGCTTTGAGTGCCTTAAAAAAATGGAAATATCCCAAATAAATAAGCTTATGTTCCACCTCAAGACCTTAGAATCAGAAGAAGAAACTAATTCAAAAATCACTAGACAACAGAAAATAATTAAGATCAATGTAACAAAGACTTGCTTCTTTGATAAGATGAATAATAATAATAATAATAATAATAATAAACTCTTAACCAAATTAACCAAAAGAAAGAGAGAGAAGACTCAAAGTAATAAAATCATGATGAAAAAGGAGATATCACCACAGACACATCTGAAATCCGGAGGATCATCAGAACATATTTTGAAAATTTATACATCAATAAACTGGAAAATCTAGAAGATATTGACAAATTTCAAGACATGTGTGTACTGCCCAAACTGAAACAGGGAGATATAGAAAACCTAAATAGATCAATGTCAAATAATGAAATTGAAACAGCAATGAAAATCTGCCAAAAAAAGAAAAATGCAAGACCAGATGAATTTCCACATAAATTCTACCAGATCCTTACAAAAGAACTAACATTCATCTTTCCAAAATATTCCATGAAAATGAAGAAAAATTTCAAATGTATTTTATAAAGCCAGCATAACCCTGATACTCAAATCAAATAAAGACACATTAAGGAAAGAAAACCTCAGAACAATATTCTTGATAAACAGATTCAAAAAAAAACCTTGATAAAATATTTGCAAACCATATTCAAAAACTCATCAAGAAGATAATACACCACAATCAGGTTGGTTTCATCCCAGGGATGCAAGCTTGGTTCAACAATCAAATCAATAAATGTAATTCAACACATAAATAGAATTAAAGACAAGAATCATACAATTATCTCAAGAGATATAGAAAAAGCCTTCAATAATATCCAGAACCCATTCATAGTAAAAATGCTGGAGAAACTAGGGACAGAGGAATTTATCTCAACATTATAAAAGCCATATATGGAAAATCCAAAGCCAACATAAATACTGAATGGAAGAAAATTAAAATCCTTTTCTCTAAACATAGAGAAAAGAAAAGAATGTACATTTTCATCACTTCTATTCATCACTTCTATTCTATTCTTAAAACTCTAGCCAGAGCAATAAGGAAAGCAAAGGAAATTAAAAGAATAAGAGTAAGAAAAGAAGAAGTCAAATTTTCTGTTTTATGATAACATGATCTTGTATCTAAAGTACTAAAATAAAAAAGCCACCAGAATTCTACAGTTGATAAATGAGTTTAGCAAAATAGAAGATTACAAGATCAACCCCCATAAATCAATAACTTTCCCATACTCCTTCAGTGATTCAGCTGAGAAAGAAACCAGGAAAACCATCCCATTCACAATAACTTTAAAAAAAAGCAACCTTGAGAATTAATCTAACCAATGATAAAGTATCTACAATGAAAATTATAGAACATTGAAGAAAGAAATTAAAGAATACTTTAGAAGATGGGAAGACCTCCCATGTTTATGGATAATTAGAATCAGTATTGTCAAAATTGCCATATTACCAAAAGTAATGTACAGATTCAATGCAACTCCCACTAAAATACCAGTGACATTTTCACAGAATTAGGGGGGAAAAAAGAACAGTCTTAAAATTTATTGGGAAGAATAAGAGAACTAAAACAGACAAAGCAATACTGAGCAAAAACAGCAATGCAGGAAGTGTCACAATACCTGATCTGAAATTATACTGCAGAGCCATGGTAACAAAAATAGCATGCTATTGGCATCAAGACAGACATGAAGACCAATGGAATAAAATCTAAGACACAGAGACAAACCCCCACACTTGCAATCATTTGATACTTGACAAAGGTGCCAAAAATGTATGTTGGAGGAAAGACAGCCTTTTAACAAACGGTGTTGGGGAAACTGGATATTCATATATAGAAGAATGAAATTAGACTCCTGTCTTTCACTCTGCACAAAAGCCAATTCAAAGTGAATCAAAGACTTGAGTTAGACCATAAATTTTGCAACTGCTAGAAAATAACATAAGGTCGAAACTTCAGCTTATCAGCACTTCTTTAACAAGGCTCCTAAGAGCCTTGTTAACCAAGAATAAGTGGAATAAAATCAAATTTAAATTTTCTGTACAACAAAGAAAACCATTAAGAGTATGAAGAGAGAGAGAGATCACAGAACGTGAGAAAAGTTTTGCCAGCTACTCCTCTGACAAGGAATTAATATCTATAATACATAAAGACCTCAAAAAGTTTAACAACAGAAGAAAAAACTAACCCAGTAAATGGGTAAAACAAATAAGCAGATGTTTCTCAAAAGAAGAATCACAAATGGCCAACAAATAAAAGAAAAAAAAAGTTCAACATTTCTAGCATTCAGGGAAATGCAAGTCGAAACTATACTGAGATTTCATCTCACTCCTGTCAAAATAGCAATTATCAAGAAATGCTCATGAGCATGTAGGGTAAAACATACACTTTTACACTGTTGGTGGGACTAAAATAGGTTCAACCATTCTGGAAAGCAGTATGGAGATTGCTCAAAAAAGTTAGAAATAGAAAAAAATCTAGAAATAGAAATACCATATGAGCCAGATATTCTACTCCTTGGTTTTTATATAAAAGAACTAAAATCAGAATACTATAGTGATATAGCCACATCAATGTTTATAACAGCACAACTCACAACAGCCAGATTTTAGAACCAACCCAGGTGCTCATCAACAGATGAATAGGTTAAGGAGGGAAATATGGTATATATACACAATGGAGTTTTACTCAGCCATAAAGAGGAGTGAAATTATGGCCTTTTGCCAGTAAATGGATGGAAATGTAAAACATCATACAAAGTGAAATAAACCAGACTCATAAAATCATGGATCAAAAGTTTTCTTTCATATGTGGAAGCTGGCACAAATGATTAGGAGAAAGTGGGAATAGGATATCATAAAGATGTAGGGAAGATCAGTAGAATGGAAGAAGGAGATGGAGAGGGATGGGAAAAGGAAGGAAATGCAGAATGAATTTAACAAAATCATGCTATGTGCATATATAAATATACCACAGTGATTTAACCTTTATGTGTATGTATAAAGTCCCAATCAAAAATAAATACATAAATGAATTAAGGAAAGATCAGCAGAGTAGAGGAAGAAGATTAGGGAAAGGAAGGAGCAGAAGGGAAAGGGAGGTCATCAGGGACTGAAAAGGAGTAAATCAAATTTAATGCATGCATGATTTTATGAGAATGAACCTAACTATTATGTATAACTATAATGCTCTAATAAAGACATTTTAATTCCTGTATTTATTTCAGCTCTATTCATAGTAACCAAAAAGGGAAACTACCTAAGTGTCCATCAGTTCATGAATAGATAAAGAAAAATTGTGGTATGTATAAGAATGGAGTACTATTCAGCCACAAAAATAAATGTAATCCGTCATTTGTAATAACATGGATGGAACTGGAAATTATTATGTTAAGTAATAATTTAACATAATAAGCCAGGCATAGAAAGACAAGTATTGCATTGTCTCATGCATATGTGAAATAGGAAAAAAAAAACATGATTTCATAGAAATTGAGAGTAGAATGGTGGCTGCCAGAGGCTGGGGAGAAACAGGGAGGGGAATGGATAAAAATAGTTCATTAATGGGTACTAATTTAAAGTTAGATATAGTCAGAAGTTCTCATGTGCTATTGTAAAACAGGGTGGATATAGAGAACAATAATGTATATTTCATAAAGCTGGAAATTTGTGGTATGTGAATTATATCATAACAAATCTGTTATTTAGAAACACTCAAGGGCTTAGCACATTTTATCAATCTCACAGAATCTGGACTTTGTAAGGCTTTGTAAGAACAGCTTACTTGCCTTTGTCCCATAATATCTGGAGCCTCAGCTGGGAAGACCTAATGGATTGTGTGTGGCTTCACAGTTGGAGACTAGAATCATCCAAGCACCTTTACTATATGTCAGTCTGGTAGATACTGATGGTTTTCTGAGACTCACAGCTGGAACTATTTCCATGTGTCTTAGGCTTTCTCACCTCACTATGGTGGCCACACGTAGTCGGACTTTCTCTGTGGCAACTCAGAGCTCCACAAGGTAGCATCCCCATAAATAAGGCATAAATTTGGATATTATGACCCTCCTCTGTCATAATATCCAAATTTATGAATCGTTCTTCTTACTCACTCTATTTGCTTGAAGTAAGTCAAAAACCCACTTAGGCTCACATGGTAGGGACAGAGATCTCACCTCTTAAAAAATGCCTAGTCTTTTTTTTTTTTTTTTTTTTTTTTTGTAATTGTGGTAACACACATATAACATGAAATTAGCCATATAAACTATTTTCAAATACACAGCTTAGTAGTTTTAAATACATTCACAATATTAATGTCTAGTACTCTCTTCATTTTGAAAAACTAAAACTTTATACCCATTGAACAACAACTTCCCATTCTTCCTTGTCTCTGACCCTGGGGAAAAAACACCATTTCTCCCTTCTGTCTCTATGAATTTGAATACACTAGGTACTTCATATATAAGTGAAATCCTATAACAGTAGTCCTTCAATGACTAGATTATTTGATTTAGCATAATGTCCCCTTATTCACCCATGTTGTAGCATATGTCAGAATTTTATTTTTTTAAGGCAGAATATTATTCCATTGAATTGTCTATACTATTTTGTTTATTCATACATTGGTGGATGTTTGGGTTATCCCTGTCTTTTGTCTGCTAGGAACAATGCTGTTCTGAACAATGCTGCTATTAACTTGGGGGGTACAAATATCTCTTTGAGATGCTACTTCTGGATCTTATAGAAATTCTATTTTTAATTTTTTGGGGAGCCATCATATTGTTTTCCACTGTATCTGCATACATTCTTAGTGTATACATTTTCCCATTTCTCCACTTGTTTACCAGTGCTTGTTATTATCCTAATGAATATGAGATGAAATAATTGTGTTTAAATCATAATCAGACTTATAGATGTAAGGGGAAAATGCAACTTACTGCTCTGTTGTTTAATTAAAATCTTGTATTCCATTGAATTTGAGCTGACTGGTAGAAGGAAAGAAGAGAAACTATGGAACATCAAAGCACACTCAAAAATCACTGAAGGTGTTTCTATCATCCTCTTGGAATCTTCCCTGAATTCACCAAGTGAAAAAAAAAAAAAACATTTAGTATACTGTGAGAATCTATATGGAAGAGATTCAAGGTATCCTAGGCTACAGTGAGCTCCAATTGCTAGATATTTGAGTAAGACTATGTCAGTCTATCAAACCTCTATGGAGTCCTGCATGGGCTCAATGCATGCATGCATGTAATCCCGAGGCTCAGGAGGCTGTGGCAAGAGGATCATGAGTTCAAAGCCAGCCTCAGGAACTTAGCAAGATCCTGTCTCAAAATAAAATTAAAAAGGGCTGGAGGTCAGATGTGGCTCATCATAAAGCACCCCTGGTTTCAATCCCTGGAGTGGATTGAAAAAAATTTTTTTTAATTAATTAATGAAAAATTCTATTGGAATGCCAGCGGATGATAACCATAAGATAGATGAGTGATACCAAGAAACAACAGCAGAGAAACCACCCAGAAATCTCAGCCAATATTGTTGTACAGAATTGTAAGCAAGTAATAAATTCTTTTAAGCTGGTATATTTGGATAGTATGTATGTATCAAGAAAGAAAAGCAAAAAACAAAAAACAATATTGTCAAGACTGTGCTATGCTGCAGACAGCTTCTACTAGAACAAAAAAGCATGTGGGATATTTCTCAACTCCACTTTTAGGGATATTGCATTGACAACATTAAATTGTCCATGCTGAGAATACTTACACATGGAAATCAGCAAACAAACTGGAGCGTGTTTGTTTTAGAGTCAAAAATTTGTAACACACCACTAGATACAGTCATTTAGATGCTGAGAGAATAACACTTAGCTGCCTATGACAAAGGAATAGCTTTGAAAACCTCTGTGAGAACTGCTGACAGAAGACACAGCTGAGAACGGTGAGAGCTGGTGCAGCTGCTGGCCCTGGCTATCAAAGTGTTCACAGTTGCTACTTTTGTACAATAGTGCAGCCACAGGTATTGGCTGGAGTTTCTTAACACTGCTGCTTATTGTGCACTGATGGGAGCCACTGCACCTGCTGGAGAAAGTGACAATATCCTCCAGGACTGAAAGTTGTCACAGGTAGCTGCCATGAGAATAACTGCCCTGCACACAGGGTAACATATTGCACAGGGTATGGGCTAAACTCTATTTAAGAGTCATCTCCAAAATAGTGTCACAGATAATACAGAAGATGGTTTCTGTCTGTCATCACAGTCCAAGGGCAGATAAATGGAAACATGGTAGGTAGGTGACTGTTTTAGTCAACTTTTTCGCAGCAGTGTCTAAAGAATCTGAGCAGTACAACTGTAGGGGAGGAAAAGTTTAGCTGAGCGCTTACGGTTTCAGAGGTCTTAGTCTGGAGAAGATTGGCTCCATTCCTTGGGGTTCAAGGTGAAGCAGAACATCATGGCCAAGTGTGTGGTAGAGGGAAGCAGCTTAGGTGGTAATCCTGAAAGAGAGAGAGAGAGAGAGAGAGAGAGAGAGAGAGAGAGAGAGAGAGGGGGGGAGGGGGGGAGGGGGGGAGAGGGGGAGAGGGAGAGGGAGAGGGAGAGAGAGACTACAGCTCCAGATACAAAATATATACCCAAAGCCATGCCCCCAATTAACACTTCCTTCAGCCACACCTCACCTGCCTCTAGTTATTGAGTGATCAATTAATCAATTAATCCCACCAGGAATTAATTTTCTGATTGGGTTTAGACTCTAACAATATAATAATTTCTCCTATGAATTTTCTTGCATTGTCTCACATGTGAGCTTTTGGGGGACACCTCATATCCAACCGTAACTGTGACTTTGCTCCTGAGCTCATCTAGGTACACAGATTATTCCTAACTTGCTGCTCCTCCATCCCTCAGAATATTGCCCTTGTCTATATTCAAAGCTGCCTCAACAACCATGTATCTGATCTCTAGGTAATGAGAACAAATAGAATATTTATTTTCATGGAAGCAACACAGAAGTTTCACACATCATTTTTGCTCAGATACCATTTGTGAGGACTTACATAATTCACCCAGGGAACATTTTTTTAATGAGTAGCCATATTCCCAGGTGAAATTAAGGAAGCAGTGTCTATTACTATTGGAGAAGGGGAAGAATGATGTTGGGGAACAAATAGCAGTTTTTGCCATACACCAAATAACTATTCATACAATCATTTAGTCATCTAACAAACATGATTTGAATATCTTATCATGTGCCTGACACTATCTTAGGTACTTTTAGAGAATACAGACTTTGTATTCACCCTCAAAGTTCTCACAGGGTAAGATATCTCTGTAGATGGAGTGTAAAGACATAAGAAGTGATAAAATACTGTAAATAAAATATTAAGGAATCACAGAAGATCAAAAATCTCTGCCTGAGGAGGCTATGGAAGGTTTTATTGGGTACAAATGTAAATAGAATCTTGAAGAACAGACAGGCTTTATCCTGATACAAAATAGAAAGGCATTATAAGCTGAGCAAGTCTCTTGACATCCATGGGTGTCCAAGATTGGTTAAAACTCTGATGAAGACTAAAGGAAACAGAGGCTCATAAACCAAGCACTGAGTCAGGTAGGAAAATGTAACTTGAAAGAAAAAAAATCACAAAATTTAAAACTAAATTGCTGAAGTGTAAAATGCAATTATTTAATAAATTTGTTTTTAATGTCACTTAGAAATTAGTCCCTCAAATATTGTTAAATGTTAAATATGGATGGGTGAATCCACAGGGCATTGTCACCTAAAGCCTTCTAGATGTTGTAACTCAACTCACTTTCCCTTGACCCACTTAACACACTGTCACTCTGCTAGCACCATTTTCAAAATTAATACTCCATAGCTCTAGAGCAAGTCTGCTTACATACTAATTGATTCTATAAACTTAAAAGCATTATGACTTTTTAATTTAATGATAAATTCATATATTGCATCACTGGGTTGCTTTATTTCTACACTCTTTCCAAGATTAAATTATATACTTTCTCTCTTTAATCAGATGAATTAAAGAAAATAGCATTTTACAGAACTTTTGAGAAGTAAGAATTATTTGTGGTTAGAAATATTAGAGAAAATGAATAATGACCTTGAAATAAATAACTATATATATATATATATATATATATATATATATATACACACACACACATATATACATATGTATGTATATATTGAACTTCTTAAATACTATAAGGAGTAAAATACTTTGATTATTTCTGTTACTAATCAGCTTTCAGATTAAATTCCTTTTTATTCCCATCTACTTTTGCTGAATCAGTGTTTATAGATATAATTAATGTGACAACACATTCTTGATTTCTTGACAGATTTTTTTTCAGAAAAAAATCAATGTCAATTTCATTATGAACTCTATTTGAAAGAGTAACATTTCCTGTCACTTTATTGAAGGTGGTAGAATAATAAAACCACTAGGAAATTCATGTTTTAAAAGCCCTAATTAACATTCTCCTGTAAGACCCTGGGAACCAGCACTTGCCAGCATGCACTTTGTCCTTCTGGTTCTGGAAAAATAATTTCAGTTCCTCTGAGGCAGAAGGTGGAGTGAACTGACTGACAGGCTCTGAGTGGATGCAGATCCAGAGATGGAGTGAGGTGGTTTAATTCTCCAGCTACAGGTACAATAAAGATTCAAAGTGTCCAATGAGGTGAGAGAGAATCAATGAGATATTGCCATACAGCTCTAAATTTATTGTCAATGCATTTGATTAATGCTTTATGGATTTATATTCTATAGCATTTGGGAAAAAATAGATTCTGTATTGCTGTGTCTCTGCATGCTTTATAAAAAGAGGTTGACAAAATGTTTACAATTCAGTAATCATTATTGGAAATAATTAAAGAAATTAGAATGGAAGTAACTAAAATGTGAAAGACAAAGTATAATTTTTATTTAATAACCACTGCAAATAGTGGTTTGGGGATGATTAAAATATAATTTTGTAGGAACATTCATTTTCATTGTTTTCTTCGATATGCAGGCACTTTTTAGTTTGATGTAGTTCCATTTATTTATTTTTTTTCTTTTGATGTGACATCGAAGAAATTATTGTCAAAGCCAGTGTCAAGGAGATTTTCCTCTATGGTCTCTTTTTAGAAGTTCCACAGCACCAGGTATTTGAAGGAGGTTTTTATCCATTTAGAGTTGGTTTCTGTATATTGTACAAAGTAATAATTCAATTTTATTCTTTTACATGTGGAAATCCAGTTTCCCCAGTACTGTTATTGAACTATTCTTTCCCCATTTTGTCCTCTTAGCTCCTTTGTATAAAATTAGTTGACTATGTTTGCATTTCTTTTGGGTTTTCTCTGCTTTGCCTTTGGTCTACATTTCTATTTTTATGGTGGAATTCTACAGTTCTGATTACTATAGCTTTGTAATATAATTGATAATGAGGAAGTGTGATGCTTCCAACTTTGTTTACTTTCTCTGAATTGATTTGGCTTTTTTGTGGTTCCATAAATGTTTTAGGTTTGCCTTTTCTAATTCACTTACCAACACTTATGAAATTATGATAGGGATTGTATTAAATGTGTATATTGCTTTTTAAATCAGAAAGAAGTAAAGTTATCTCCATTTGAAGATAACATGTTCTATAGATAGAAAACACCAGAGATTCTACAAAAAATAAAATAAGAAATAAACTGTCAGAACTAATAAATGAATTAGATACAGTTTCAAGCTACAATGTCAATACACAAAATAAATAGCATTTTCTTAACCCATACATGGAACAAAAGGCCTCGAAACCATTGTGCCTCTTACCTTAAATTATCCATCAGCCAAAGCAAAAGCAAAGTATCAAAATTATTCTGAGTACTTTTTTCTGTGGCTACATGTAAATAGTGAAAGTCTTCATATTAATGACATGGAACCTACTGTGATCCCTTACTTATAGAAAAATATGTATAATGATAAAAATAAAAGATATCCTTCATCAATTTTTAGATTTATTCAATTAATTTACATATTATTATCTATTAGGAGCTTACCCAACATTATATGTAACACTGAAATAAAAGCCATGTATTACATATTATAACAGGAAATAAAACTCTGTGCGATTGCATGCATCATTAAAAGTGCATGACAAACATGTTCAATGGAAACTTGAATAATTTCAGACTGTTATGAATTGATTATTGTGAACATTATCTAAACAGTTTACATATATACTTTATTTTATCAACATTGAAGGTTTACCAGCCAGGAATGGTGGTGCATGCCTATAATCCCTGCGGCTCAGGAGGTTGAGGCAGGAAGATCGTGAGTTCAAAGCCAGCGTCAGCAAAAGCAAGGTGTTAAGTAACTCAATAAAATTCTCTCTCTAAATAAAACACAAAAAATAGGATTGGGGATGTGACTCAGTAGTCGAGTGCCCCTGAGTTCAATCCCCAGTACCACCCCTCCTCTGCAAAAAACAAACAAACAAACAAAACAAAACAAACATGGAAGGCATACCTACCTGAAAACTGATTTAAAAAAAAAGTTCAGAGTAATTCTTGAAGTTTTTCTTTTTAGAAAATATTCAATATATGGTGAAATTACATTTAATAATGTGGCTTTAGCAAAGTAATCCTAAACTACTAAAATCTGAATTACATATATATATATATTTTATTTCACTTTTTCTCACGTGTACATTTAATATTCTTCAATGATTTATAAAATTTATTTTACTTAATAATTCAATGATGCTCTGACAGTGGTTCTAGATATGGAATTATTTTGTTCCCCAAGGCACATTTGAAATTATATGGAATTAATTTTGGTTGTCACACCTGCAAGGTGTCATTTTCTGGTGTCTTATGAGTAGATGCCATGGGTTATGCTAAACATCCTGTTACGCATTCCAAACAATGAATTAT
This sequence comes from Marmota monax, assembly GCF_021218885.2. Classification (NCBI taxonomy): domain Eukaryota; kingdom Metazoa; phylum Chordata; class Mammalia; order Rodentia; family Sciuridae; genus Marmota; species Marmota monax. The sequence continues at coordinate 1,647,975 of NW_026695208.1, read as the reverse complement.
TGAGTTCAAAATGTCTATAGTTCTGAAGTTCAGAAACTGAACTGGAGGTCTTTACAAACTTTGGCCATTAATGTAGTTCTCCAGTCTTTGGAAGTGCAAGTTTAGAAGGCTTCAAAGGCTGCAATTAGGACCCAATACAGGTACATTATATAATGAGCATTTGGATAAATAGATGTAGAAATGTAAATTTCAGAAACTTGTGTTCTAATTTTAAGTGTGAAAATTCAATGCATGTAATTCTTTCTGAAAAAAAAATCATAGAATCTTAAGGTTGAAAGGAATTTATCTCATATGATTTCACCTGATTTCTCACCAATGCAATAATGTCCTCTGTACCATCACCCAAGCCTTCAAAATCAAGGCATCCTCAGTTTCTCAATTTAAATATGTCTAGTGATACTATCCATTGGCCAAAGGAATTTAAATTTTTTATTAAGCCCAAATTCTCTTTATGTTATTTCTGCCCTTTAATTCTGAAGTAAGTATGAGCAAGTTTATTCCTTATGTGTCAGACATTCCAATTTTTTGGAATACCTATCACTATCATAACTAACACTACTTTTTCTCATTGGTCTTCTTTTAAAATTATTTTTTTCATTTATGTAATGGAATGCATTACAATTCTTATTACATGTATAGAGCACAATTTTTCATATCTCTGGTTATATACAAAGTATATTCACATCAATTCGTGTCTTCATACATGTACTTTGGATAATAATGTCCATCATACTCCACCATCAAATTTAACCCCATACTCCAACATCCCCTCCTACCCTTCTGCCCCATCTAGAGTTCATCTATTCCTCCTATGCTCCTCCTCCCTATGAATCAACCTCCTTATATCAGAGAAAACATTCAGCCTTTGGTTTGGGGGGGATTGGCTAACTTCACTTAGCCTTATCTTCTCTAACTCCATCCATTTACCTGCAAATACCATGATTTTATTCTCCTTTATTGCTGAGTAATATTCTGTTGTGTATATATGCCCATATTTTTTTATCCATTCATCCATTGAAGGGCATTTAGGTTGGTTCCACAATTTAGCTATTGTGAATTGTGCTGCTATAAACATTGATGTGGCTAAGCAGTATGGAGATTTCTTGGAAAATTGGGAATGGAACCACCATTTGACCCAGCTATGCCTCTATACACAAAGGACTTAAAAATAGCAAACTACAGGCCTTGGCCTTCTTTTTCTTTGTTTTCCAAGTTCATGTACTGCCAGTGTATAAACCATTCCTCCCTGAAGCAACATGCTATGTCCTTCAGAACACAACAATTTAGATGTATGAACGACCATCTTAATCAGAATCAAGATAGGCATGGTTCTTTTAAAATACAGTATTTCATCATAGTATCCCAGTCATGACCTAAGTAAGACAGGGTCTACCTGAGCTAGCGATTACTGTTAGAAGGATATTGTGCTACTCTTCAGGCCACTTAAGATTGAAAAGTGTTTACTTAAGCAGATGTACTATAAAGTAAATGCATTAAGTAGTACCTGCAGCCATTCTTCCAATTCAATTTTCTATGTTCTGGTCTTAGATCTGGAGCTAATAAAGGCAATTAGGATAATTTGTATACCACAACAGTCAAAAATAACCAGGGCCATGGAAAATATAGAGTGGCTATGAGAGCAAATTGTAAATCTAGATCCTCTGAGATTCCATTCCTAGCTCACAGGTAGTTTTGAGTGTGGCAGGTTCTTAGGGTTTCAGTTTCAATAAGTATAAAGTAAGAGTAATTTAAAATTTTACCTGCCTTAAAAGATTACAACAAAGATTCATTGAGGATTTATTAAAGCATATATAATGTTCCTGCCTATATTAAATGGTCAATACATATGTGCTAAAACAAAAAGAAATATATTTACTAATAAATAGAATACCAAATGAAATAATCTTTTCTCAGATTTTGACAATAAAACACATAAGATTGTACACAGAGATTCAAACTGAACATTGACAGGAAAAGTATGTTGAGTCCACAGTATAAAACTTTAACTATTCACAATTGATATTAAGACATGGTAATCCCATTCACTGGCACGAATCTACCCTAAGAGTTGAAATTTGTGTTTTTAAAAGTGGTGCAATTTTGCTACTGAGATGCTTTAAAGTGGTTGTTCATTGGGATTCCCACTGTTGAGATGGTATACCCACCAAACACTGTGACTCTAGGTATTATGTTAATTCTTCTTCAAACTTTTCAGAAGCATCCATTGACAAATTTTTGCACATTAAGCTTTCTGATTTAATACAGTGTAATAATATCATCCAGTGCCGATTACTGATGATATGAAGTGTCATCAAAGACATTATAGTGCTATAATGTCTTTGATGGGTCCCCATAGGTGGAGCTGGAGAATATTATGCTAAGAGAAATAAGCCAATCCCCCAAAACCAAAAGCCAAATGTTTTCTCTGATATATGGATGCTAATTTACATTGAAGGGGAGTTTAGGGAAGAATAGAGTTACTTTAGATTAGGCAGAGGGCAGTGATTGCAGGGGAGGGGGTGTGGGGGTAGGAAAGATAGTAGAATAAATTGACATTATTACCCTATGGACATATATAACTATATGACCAGTGGGATTCTACATCATCTATAGCCAAAAGAATGAGAAATTATACTCCATTATATATCAAAGTGCTTAACTAATACAACAAATAAAAAGGAAGGAGAATTTGAAAAAATAATAAAACTATCAGTGTTGAATGTTGAAAAAAATTGCATGTGATAAATGCCTCCTTGGCTCTCTCCCTCTGAACAGGACACACATTCTTCTTTGATTGTGTATTTCATACTTTACCCCCAAAATCTTCCTCCCTTGAGATAGCCCAAATTGCCCCTTGAGTATGTGTCAGCTTTCGTAAATAAATCTGCATCTTTGAAAAAGCAACCCTTCCTTTTTCTGCAAATTGAAACATATCTTCCAGCCTTTATCAAACCTCAGAAAAGAATACTGTTTAACATCAGGCAAAGAAAATAGAAGTATCTTAAAGGCCTTGGCAACAACATTCAGATCTGAGATGCATGGGGACTTACCCTCACCAGAGTATCCTTTTCTCTTGTCCTCTGTATGAAGCCTATTCCAGAGCCCCCTCTTACACATCCCACTGTCACATTTTTCTTTTTCCTGACAGGTGCTGTTATTTTTGGACACCACTGGGATATGACAAACATGATAAAACCTTAAAGGATTAATAATATAAAATAGTTTGATGATTCTTCATTACAAAAGTAGATGTGTGGTGACTAATGTTAATTATCAAATTACCAAGCCATGGGATGCCCAGATATTAGTTTCAACATTATTTCTGGAGATATTGGTGAGGGTATTTTCAAAATACATTAGTTTTGGGGTTGATGTACTGAGTAAAGCAAAAAAGCCTCCCCTGTGTGGGTGGGTATTACCCAACTAATTGAGGTCACAATAGGATTGAGTTATCTTTGCCTGATAGTTTGAGCTCAGATACCATTCTTCTTCTGCATTTTGACTATGACTTTTACCTGTGGTGCTCCCAGTTCACAGATCTTCAGTCTTGGGCTACAATTTATACACTATGGGATTTCCTGAGTTCCAGCTTCCAAATGGCACGTGGTGGGACTTCCACACTCCACAGTCATGTGAGCAATGCCTCATAGTACATCTCATTGTGCATGAAACATTTATTCTGTTTTTTGTAGAGCCCAAACTAATATAAGGTATTTGCTCCTAATACAGGTTCAAACCATTTCTGTAGATGTTTTGGATTCTTGGTATAACTTTAAGTCAGTCAGTCAAGCTCTTACTAGCTAAACACTCTCAAGAATTTTTTAAGTATATGGGCATTGAAATTATTCACTCAAATTTATAAGCAAAATAATTGGAATTTCTTTACTTCCCCCACAGGTTCTTCCCTTGTCTATCACCAGGCCATGAGCATAAGCAAAGGGTGAATGAAATTGTTGACACTATCTTTGTCTAAGAACCTTCATTCACTCTAATTTTCTAAGGTTTTAACCACCATGAGGAAATTAAACTTTATGATCCTGTTTCCCTTGAGACAGTTCAGGAGGAAGTTTCAGAAATTACAGTGGTATTCTACAGTAATACGTTAATTGAACCCCCCCCCCAAAAAAAAAAGTCAAGGCAAATTTCTGTGCAAATTTGTCTCCATTCAATATCATTTCAAAGTGAGAAATCTTGATAGACTGGAGGAAGATTGTAAAATTGAAAGTGTTTATGGCTATGTGATTTAACATATCATTTGCTATGCATACTCATCCCTTCTATGCTTCTTAGAATTAGTTCTCAATAGATGTAAATCAGTTCAAAATAAGAAGAGTTAAAACAAAATTGGGATCTACAAGTAAGACCCTGGAACATGGAATTGAGCAGATTAAAAATAAACTGTAGATTGAGGAATAAATAAGGATGTAGGAATCCAGACAGGCTGAAGTGGAAAGGAATCATTAAAGAAGCATGAGAAATTTAGAACATTGAGCCACAACTACACATTGAGGTGAACTGGGAAGTAAACAAGGGTGGTATTGGATTCAGCGGTTAGAAATTAGACTACAGCATACTAAATTATAGACAGATTAATTAGGAGAGATTGATGATGATAATTAGATAGATAGATAAAAATAAATGAAAATTCACACCTGTAGGGTCCACATGGAATTCTTGTGAAGCTGCTACATATTTCTACTATTTGTCATAAGAAACTATTAAAACTGATATCCCCCTCTATCTCTCCTCATTGCTATGCATGTTTATTATGCACATGATATATACACTCAAATGTATCTAGAGACACCAAGTAATTGTTTTATACCCATTTGTGTCCTTTCTCTGTTTTCTACTAGAAGATTTTTGAAAGGAAATTCTTTGTCTGTTTTGCTCTATCCATGCTTAGTCTAATGTCTTGGATGAAACCAAATGAAGGAACTTAAGCAGAAGCACTTACCTGTAAATTGTCATGACATTACTCAGAGCAGCTCTCTACAGGGTACCTCTTTACAGCTGCCATGAACTTGGGGAAGCTAACATATGTGTGAAGTCCACTTGCCATTCTTCCTCCAATATGCCTCATATCACTGTTGACCTCAATCAATGCTCAGAGTTCATCATTACTTATCATTACTGTATGTGTGTGAGGTTGTGTGCATGTTGGGGATTGAACTCAGGGACTTGAGCTTGCTAGGCAAGTGCTCAACTACTGAGCTACATCCCCATTACTCAGATTTTTTTTAAAAAAACCTACTGCTTCATATGCCTTCTAGTTCTGCACTTATGCCATGCTCTGTGAAAATCAAGTTATATATTCAGCAAAATGAAAACTCATTAAAAGACACTAATGTCCTTTATTCTGTCACACTATATCTTTCAGAGCTAGGAATTATTACTGTAATGTTACCTGTTGCCACTTCAAGATTGTTACTTCCAACTTCTATTAATATTTTCTTTAAGGCACACTGCTCTCATGAAGGGCCTAACCAGACATTTTGATTCTCAGACCTTGATTGAGGTTTTGTGGAGTTTCTTCTTTTGCAAAATAGGTCTTCTACTGGGGACAAAAAAAAAATCTTCAAAAGTATTTACTCCTTGAGTAGCCCTTAAATGTTTAATCAAAAACCTGTTCCAGCTCGACACCAGCCATCACCCAATTCTGATTTTGTTTTCACTCCTTTGCTTTTGCTGTCACAGTCTGACCTATTCTCCAGCAATGGAGGCTCCGTTCTGACAATTAATTACTATGGTTGATAGCCTTGGTTAATTGTTTCAATTGCTTTTTCCATAGTAACAACCCAATCATTGCCATGGTCAGCATGTATAATGATTGTTTCATTTAAAAGCAATTTCCCACTTTGGATCAAAGATTTGACAATTACCTTCAGTGAAATATATTTCTCATGTGATATCCAAGCCAATTAAACCACTCTAGTCTTGTTGATTTTTGTCATTATCACAATAAGTGTCTGTCTATTTGAGATGTTTCAGAAATGGGTACTATTGATGAAAAGAATGATAATTAAACCTTAAGTTTTCAAAGCAATGTTAATACAAAACAATATATTCATTAATCAGATTTTATCATAGCTTATTTTGTCTACTATTTATTGATCATGTTCTAATGGAGCTCACAATCATTGCAATGAATATTATTAATTTTGTTGTAAATATTCTCATAGATTTAGAAAGTGTCGAGTTTGGGCTAAGGTAATGTTTATCTTTTGAGCAATTAAATAATTTATTTGACATCTTATTTAAATATAAACATAAAGCAAAATAGTCAAAGAATAGTACTCATTTCTTCATTTCTTTAGTACAAATTCAATCTGTTTTTACCAAGTACCTCCTCTGGGACCTGTCATTTACTTTCTTATTTTTGCTAATGTGTAATTTGCAAGCTTTTCATTAAACTTTTCTTTTTAGGTAGTTGTGGAATCTCATGCTCCTTTAAGAAATAGTACAAAATGATCCCATTTTCAACTTGCCCAGTTTCAACAATGATGCCAGATCACAAAACAATAGTACAATATCAAAACCAGGACTCTGACTTTGAAACAATCAGTATGTAAAATATTGTCATCACCTTATGGATTTCTCATTTTCTTTTCTGTTTAATAACTATACAAATATCTTTCCCTCTCTTTCATCTTGTGGAAGAACTGGATACAATCTGTTTTGCATTATGTAATATTTCATTTCAAGAATGTTATATAAATGGAGTCAAATACTGTGTAATATTTCAGGATTGGCTTTTTTTTTCATTCAAGCATCACTGGAGATAGAATCAAATTAGTGGGTGTGTTAATGCTTTTCTCCTCTTCATTGCTGATCAGTGTTCCGTGGCATGGGTATTTCTGTATGTCTAATCATTTGCTTACTGAAGGACATTTGAATTGTTTCTATTTTGAAATTATTGTGAATAAGCCTGCAATTGACCTTTATGTATGGGTTTTTGAGTCAATATACATTTTCATTTCTCTATTGCATGATTAGTTTTTTAGAAGTTTGGCAAATTGTTCTCCAGAGCAGTCATGGGGTATTATACACATTAGCAGCTTCACCACATCCTTGCCAGCATTTGTCTCTTAACTTTGACCTACGATGATTCTGATAGGTGTACAGTGATAGCTCATAGTGGTTTTAATGTGTGGTTCACTAGTGACTTGGGATTTTGAATACCTTTTCATGTGCTAGTTTTCCAGCTATATGTCCTCTTCAGTGAAATGTCAGTGTATGATTTTGCCTATTTTCTAATTGGACTTTGAATGTTTTTATTGTTTTTTACTATTTGTGTTTTGATAGTTCCTTGAGAATTCTTGACAATAGAACTGTTATATATATATGGTTTATATACAAATATTTCATCCCAGTCTGCAGCTATCTTTTCATCCTTTTAACAAGGTGTTGCTCAGAGAAGAGATATTTTTGATGAAGTCTAATTTATCAAATTTTCCTTATATGGTTAGTGCTTTAGGTGTCACAGATTCTAGCCATAGATTCTAGCTATTTTCTTTTCCTATTTTTCTTTCTAAAACATTTGTATTTTTATATTCTACATTTAAGTCTGTGATACATCTTGAGCACATTCTCTGTGAGTGTGAGGCCTAACTCTTAAAACCAGCGTTTTATTTTGTGTTGCCTAGAAATGATGAACTACTGCAGTACTTTTGTTGAAATGGTTGTCCATCTGCCAAGAATTTCTATTGTAGCTTTGTCAAAAATCAGTAGGCCATACTTGTGCAGAGCTAGTTCTCAGTTCTCTATTCTATTTAATTGAGTTGTGCTTCTACCTTCTACTAATATTATCAGAGCCTTGATTATTCCTTGGTTGTTTATATAGTAAGATTTGAAGTAGGTTGTACTATTCCCCCTATTATATTCTTTTAAAAATTGCTCTAGGTATTTGAATTTCATTTTCTCCATACAAATTTTAGAATGATCTTTTCTACATCTGTAAAAAAAATGCTTTTCTGAAATCTCAACAGAAGTTTTGTTTAACCTATGTGTTAATTTGAGATTATCATTATTCTGTTGAGTCTTCTAATCTGTAAATATGATGCATCTTTCCAATTATTCACATCTTCTTTGATTTCTCATCAGTGTATTGTAATTTTTAGTATGCAAGACCTGTACATATTTTTTTAGAAATATACGTGAGTATAATATTTTCATATGAGTGATCTTAAGTGGTATTATATTTTTAATAAAAGTGTCCATATGTTCGTTCATATCTAATGTGAAAATGCAATGAAATTATCATGTCTATATTATGTTCTGTTTGTCTTAAAACCTTGGCGAATGAGTCTATTATTTCTAGAAGGTTTTTTTTTTTTTGGTAGATCTTTTGCAATTTACAAAAGCTACATTTATCTACATAAACAAATACATCATATGAAAATAGGAAATGTTTTTCTTTTCTTTTTAATCTTTACATGCTTGCATTCTCTCTGATTAGACTGTCTAGAACTTCAGTACAATGTTGAAGAAAAGTGGGGAGGATAGATGTTCTTGCCTTATTTCTGATTTTAGGAATGTTATACATATACATATACATATACATACATTGATACATATGTATTATTGTTGCTGTTTGTGGTTTTAGTATCATAATATAAAATACATTACATACATTAAGATTTCAAAGATGTATTCAATGTTTTCTTCTAAAATTTTAAAGATTTGGCATTTAAATTTGGGTCTCTGACCTATTATGGGTTAATTTTTGCATAAGGTATAAGCTACTGGTCCTTTTCTATATGTCTCGCCATGTCATTTGTTTTAGCATCATTTTTTAAAAAGGGATCTTCTTTTGGTATCCTTGTTGACAATCAATTAGCTGTAAATGTGAGGATTTACTTCTGAATTCTCCATCTTGTTGTCTAGATTATTTAGACCTATCTCTATGCCATACACCCTATCCTGATTACTGTAGCTTTTTTTTTTTTTTAATTTTTTATTGTGGGTTGTTCAAAACATTACAAATTTCTTGACGTATCATATTCCACACTTTGATTCAAGTGGGTTATGAACTCCCACCTTCACCCCATACACAGATTGCAGAATCACATCAGTTACACATCCATTGATTTACAAATTGCCATACTAGTGTCTGTTGTGCTCCGCTGCCTTTCCCATCCTCCACCCTCCCCCCTCCCCACCTCTCCCCTCCCCTCCCCTCCTCTCTCTCTACCTCCTCCACTGTATAACCCTGAGGGTCTCCTTCCATTTCCATGCAATTTCCCTTCTCTCTCCCTTTCCCTCCCACCTCTCATCCCTGTTAAATGTTAATCTTCTTCTCCTGCTCTTCGTCCCTACTCTGATCTTAGTTACTCTCCTTATATCAAAGAAGACATTTGGCATTTGTTTTTTAGGGATTGGCTAGCTTCACTTAGCATAATCTGCTCTAATGCCATCCATTTCCCTGCAAATTCTATGATTTTGTCATTTTTTAATGCAGAGTAATACTCCATTGTGTATAAATGCCACATTTTTTTTATCCATTCGTCTATTGAAGGGCATCTAGGTTGGTTCCACAGTCTTGCTATTGTGAACTGTGCTGCTATGAACATCGATGTAGCAGTGTCCCTGTAGCATGCTCTTTTTAGGTCTTTAGGGAATAGACCAAGAAGGGGAATAGTTGGGTCAAATGGTGGCTCCATTCCCAGCTTTCCAAGAAATCTCCATACTGCTTTCCAAATTGGCTGCACCAATCTGCAGTCCCACCAGCAATGTACAAGTGTACCCTTTTCCCCACATCCTCGCCAGCACTTGTTGTTGTTTGACTTCCTAATGGCTGCCAATCTTACTGGAGTGAGATGGTATCTTAGGGTGGTTTTGATTTGCATTTCTCTGACAGCTAGAGATGTTGAGCATTTTTTCATGTACTTGTTGATTGACTGTATGTCCTCCTCTGTGAAGTGTCTGTTCAGGTCCTTGGCCCATTAGTTGATTGGGTTGTTTGTTCTCTTATTGTCTAATTTTTTGAGTTCTTTGTATACTCTGGATATTAGGGCTCTATCTGAAGTGTGAGGAGTAAAGATTTGTTCCCAGGGTGTAGGCTCCCTATTTACCTCTCTTATTGTTTCTTTTGCTGAGAAAAAACTTTTTAGTTTGAGTAAGTCCCATTTGTTGATTCTAGTTATTAACTTTTGTGCTATGGGTGTCCTATTGAGGAACTGTAGCTTTTTAATAAGTTTGAAATCAGGGAGAGTGGGAACTCCAGTTTTGCTCTTCTTTATCAAGATTGACTTGGATATTATATTCTTTGTATTTCCATATAAATTTTAGAATTAGCCTGTCAATTTTTGGGAAAAAACAAATTTCTGGAATTTTCCTAAGATTTACACTGATCTGTAGATCAATCATAGAGCATTTCAATCAGACATGGGATGCCATTCCATTTATTTAGATAGTCTTTTATTTCTTTCAGTAATATGTGGATTTTAATGCTCAAATCATGTACTTCATTTATCAAATTTATTCCTAATTATACTACTTGATACTTCTGTGAGTTGTATCAATTTCATCTTCCAACTGTTCAGTGCTATCATATAGAAACAAAACTGACTTTTTAAATAATGATCCTGGGTCTACAATTTAATTTATTAGCTCTAATATTGTATTTTGGATTCAGTAGGGTTTTTACATACATAAAGAATCATAATCTTTATATCTGTGGATAAAGAAAACTTTTACTTCTTCCTTTCAAATCTCGGTGTTTATTAAAATTATTTCTTCTTAACTAATTGCCCTGGCTAGAACTCCCAGCACAATGTTCAATATAAGTAATGGCAGTGTATACATTTTTTTTATTCCTGATTATAAAAGTGGATACTGTTCCACATAATCATGGAAATATGTCAGGTATTCAATACATGCTTCCTGAATGATTGAGTGAATATATTAGTGAACAAATGGGTGAATGATGTATAATAAATAAATGAATACTAGTATCTCATCTCCTTTAGAGAAAGACATTTCTAAATTTTTATTTACTGTGATATTTCTTAATATCATTTTTGTATATAGTAAAAATGCATTTTACTAACAACTTACATTTGTAACTGTATACCATTCATTGCTGACTATAATCAATACAATGTATTCCTAATAAATAACACTCATATTCTAGCACCTTAAAAATAATAGCTATTCATTTGTTGATTGCAAATATATATATATGAAAGATGCAAAGGCAATTATGTTGCCAGAATTTTTAATTACAACACATCAGGAGAAAAATGTGTATCAAAAACAATCCATGACTAGGTATCAATCAACAAAGAAGACTTTGATTCTGTAAAACACACACACATACACACACACACACAATAGTTTCTCCACTAGTATAATAAAATTTGGGGGCAATATTTCTTTATATTCTCAAGTACTGTTTAGTGATTTATTTTTGAGTAGTGAAAAAGATACACTCTATTTTTCATATTTCTATTGCAAATTGTAAACAAATAGTACCAAGCCCAGATTAGTAATAAAAATAAAGGAAGTAAGCTGAATTATCATTTAAGGATGACTGGTAATATTAATTATTGAGATACCTTTGTAATTAGAGTTTCAAATAAGTCAATATAGTTCCTTTTTAGTCCTTTATTCTTCATTCTTGAATTGTCCTTTAATAACAATGTGCAAGGTTATTATGTAATTCTCAATATTTGTCCTAGTGATTGAAATTTTCTGGAAAATATTTCAGAAATGCAGCACCTTAGCAATATTAGTTTTGATAGGCACTCTCCACAGCAGAACACTGTGCATGAAGTCCTCCTCCTCTTCCCACTTAAATATTCAGATATGAACATAAGCTCCAAAGAGGACATCCTGAAGATTTGTTTTGTAGTTACTATGTCTTGATTTTTTTCACCAATTTCTTCATCAAGCTAGTTGTAGTATAAGACAGAATCATGTTAATCAGCTTTCTATCCCTATGACAAAACACCTGAGAAAATCAACTTAAAGGACAAGAAAATTCATTTTTTTTTCTCACAGTTTCAGAGGTTTTAGTCTATGGTCACTTGGTACTGTTGGTTTGAGCTCTGGATGAGATAGAGCATCATGGCAAGGAGCATTTTCAGAAGAGGGCTGCTCGAATCATGTCAGCCAGGAAGCAGAGAGAAAGGAAGGGAATGGGATCACAAAATCCATTTGAAGGGCATATTTCCAGTAATCTAACTTCCTTCAGCTAAGCCCTACCTACTAAAATTTCCACCAGCTCCCCAAATGGCCACAAGTTGGCAACCAAACCTTTAGCTTATGAGTCTTTGGGCCACATTTAAAGTCTGAACCATAACAAAAAGAAAATTAGAGATAATATTCAAAGGAAAGAAGATCCAATTCCAAGAGGCATTATAAAAAAAAGGGGGGGGGAAGCATTGCAGTCAAAATTGATGAATCACAGCACAAAAACAATTAAGCATTCTTGACTCTTAGAATTAAAGTATGAGCATATTGCATGAAAAAGTACAGCTCTTCAAAACCCCATTATAAAAGGTTATTAAAAATATATTTGTAAATTATGTATTTTTAAATAAACAAAGTATCCTATATTGTCAGTAATTTATGGCTTAATTTGTTAAAACTTTACTTTTAACTATATGTCAGAGTTAAATGGAATCATTTACCTAGAGATGTTAAGATATATTTCCCAAATACATATCTGGATCACAACCATTTGAGAAACATGAAATTAAATACAAATAAGCAAGCTTCTTGCGTGTGGATTTCAAAATAAAACATTTTATATTTTAACATATGCTGTTGACCTGGGAGCAAGGCTCAGTGGCAGACCAATCACTTTCATATGAGACTCCAGGTTACATTATTAATATCATCAAAGGGTGGGGGGAGACAAAAGGAAATATTTAACCAATCATAGAAGTGCATGCCTGTAATCTCAAGAACTCAAAATGATGAGGCAGGAAGATAGCAAGTTCAAGGCTAGCCTGAGCAACTAAGGGAGACCCTGTTTCAAAATAAAAAATAGAAAGAGCTTGGATAAAGCTGAGTGGTAAAGTTCACCTGAGTTTGATTTCCAGTACCAAACAAAAAGGAAAAAGAAAATATTTAATATATACTGTGAATCCCTAGATGGGAATTTCCCACATTTATTTTATTATAGTCATACTACTATTGAACTGACATTATTATCTCATGTGTATTCTTGGGGAGGTAATTTAGAGAATATTTTCCAGAATTTTACATTAATTATTAACTCTCCAAAGTCTAGTGGAATTAATTATCATTGTTTTGTTAAACAATGCATTTGTTTAATAAACTGTAACCCAATTCAGGATAGCATCTCTACACTTCATACAAAAGACATAAGAAAAATAGAAAGATCAATGCAAATACTCTTGCAACTGGGAAAACCATAATAACAATACATGTCTTAAAGATTCTTGGCAAGATACATATTTTACACTCAAGAGACATTCACATTGATTTACTTTCTCTTTTGTAGCTTTAAAATGTTATTATAATGGAAAGATGTTCTTAGACAAAAATGGAGAACAATGAATCCTTGCAGTGCACATGCCTATCACCATGTGCTGCTCTTAAAGCTTGAGGAGGAGGTAGCACCCTATAATAAACCACGTGGGTGGAGAGTGAGACAGTGCTGATCTCTTGAGAAAATCAGAGTTCGCTTGTTTCAAGATAAAGGAATTATTAGCAGGAAAACAACAGCTTCCCATCATAATTATGCCACTTAGAAATTAAAGAACATTTTAAGTTATAACCCTTCCAAATTGCCTAAATCAAAACACCCAGAAACCCACTCAGACATGCACAGATATTAATAGGTAAGCACATATCCCAACACAGGTTAAGAACAGTCAAAGGCTTTTTCTTTTAATTACCAAGGAAAAAAAAATCACACAATTAAAGATAAACAAATGTAATACAACATAACAACCCAGGTAAATGTTACCAACTCACCTACTTAAAATATAGTTTATGTTTTGTTTTATTTGATTAATCAATTAGCTGGCAAAGACTGACCAGTTTTCAAGGCCGCACATTTAAAAAGTTTATCTGAAGGTTTTAATGAAAAAGAAAAAGCTAAGGCATATTATCCAAATGTCATGTTTGTGACACTGGTATCAGATAAAAGTAATTAATTCTATAAATATGCTGAACAGTTCATCCCAGAAAAGGTACCTATCAAAATAGTGATAGGACTACTACACTTAATATTAAATAAATACTATTAATAATGAAATTTGTGAAGTATAAATTACATGAACTGAGAGAGGGGTTCTCAACAGATAATAAAAGATATCTTTCATTCACATGATCACTAAAGGTTACATAAACAAATTGCATGAAAATATAGAAGATCTGAATCATATAATCCATAAATCTAAACAATATAATATCCATAACTTTATATAGAGAGAACATCTTTTTCATAAGCTCAAGTGACATATATGAAATAATTATATATTAGTATACAAAGCATCAATAAGTTTGAAATTTTACGTATAAATGATATTTTGAAAAAATTAGTTGATGCTAGAATTTAGTGAAAATACAGAAATAAAATACTTTAACTTGAACTGTTGAAAAACATCTTCTTTAAACATTGTTAGATCAATAAAGTAAAACAAACTCAGAGACGATCCAATAATAATATTAGTGGAAAAGAAATGTATTCAAATTTGTGGAGTTATACTAAAATTATACCAGAAAATTGATCACTGGACATATTAACTCACAGTAGTAGATATGAAAAAAATAAATTAGTTCAGAATTTAGAATAGACAAATGGCATAAAACTAAGGACCAAAAAAAATTTTTGGTAAATTAACCAATGAAATAGTAAATAGTGAATAAGATAAATCTTCAGTCAAACTAAGCAAGAAAAAATATATTATTTTAAAAAATGTATTTAACCAAGGAGTAGCTACAGATAAAAAAGAAAATTTGTTAAACTTGTAAAACTATTAAGAAAAATTTTAAAATTCCAAAAGTATACTCATAAAGCTCTACTCAAATAAATGAATAATTTTATAAAAGTTATTTTATCAAAATTACATAAACAAAAGTGAACATTTTAAAAGCAATTTCTTCTCACTTCAAACACACACATATACACAAACACACACACAGTCACACAATTCCTGATGGTTCATTGGTAAATGGTAAATTTTCCTCTGTCTTCAAGACTGTAGAAATTTAATACTAATTCAACATCTTTGAAGAACAAAAGAAAAGCAGAAAACCTCCTCAATATATTTTGGTAAGGGCCACACAAAACTGGAGGAAAAACACACAAAGCAAATAAAAATGGTATTAAAGTTTCACTAATGATATTTCTGAAAAAGTTAAACTACATTTTCAATAAAGAAATGTAATAACATGCTAGAAGCATAAAGAACAATGCTCGATATTGTTCATCCCAGAATCAAAAGTAACATAATATTAAGTTGTATATAAATTAGGATGTATATAAATATTTTAGGTCAAAGGAGAAAAAAAACAGATGATCATTTACACAGATACCAATAATATTATTTTTCAAAGTCTAACATTCACAAACCATGAAATCATGCAATATGTAGTTACTTCATTGCATGTGTAGTGGTAAACAGAAAGATGATTTCCAAAGGTATATGAGTTTCCTTATTCATATAAGAGGGTTTAAAAGAATTTTTTAAATTCCAATCATTTTAGGAATTATTACTTCTACATTATCACTACTTCCATCATTAACTGATTTTCTCAATATTTTCTTAATCTAAACCTGAGAATATTATACCTGGAAAACAAGACTTTACATACACATGAGATTAAATTAAGGATCATGAAATGGAATTATTCTGTATTATCCAGGTGGTTCAATGTAAGTACTAGGGTTCTTAAGAGAGGAAAGCAGATGTATTAAAGCTAGAGAAAATGTGATGACAGAAGCAGATGTCAGGAACAAGGACACAGTTAAGGACCAAGTGAAACAAGAAACCTTCTGAAGTTGCAAAGACAAGGAAATGAATTCTCTCCTAGAACAGTCTGCTAATATCTTAATTTAGGATTCAAATTCTGGAACTGTGATATAATCAATTTATGTTGCTATAAGCCACTATATTTGTTGTAATTTTTCTTAGCAGCAATGGGAAATTAATGCAGATTGGTAGCTGCATGTAATTATGCATAAATATATGTTTTAGATAACTATAAATTTATATATATAAATTTATATATTTTTACATAAACATATGTTTATGTATGTATTATTTTGTGTGTGTGTGTGTGTATGTGTATATATATATATATATATATATATATATATATATATATACATATACATATAAATATATGCCCAGCTTAGTAATCAATGAAAAAAAGTGGAAGAATTTTGAATTATTTTAAAAGAACAGAAAAAGGAATAGGATGTTCTTTCTCATCTCACTTCATTAACATTTTTCTATAAATATCTAAACTAATTAAATAAGAAAAAGAAATCCTACAAAGATTAGAAAGTAGAAGGCATAAATAATCATTACATATATGTATTATTTTAAAATGTAGGATAGGTGATAGTTATTAGAAACACCGAAGAATTAAGTTTCTGATACAAAGTGAATAAGAAATAATTTTATAATGTAAAATATAATTAATTTGAAAAGATAAAATTATTGTTACAGATTATCACAGAACATTGACAATAATACATATGGGATTAAATCTAATAAGAAATGTGCAGGATCCGTGTAGAATGTTAAACTCCATTAGTAAATCTAAAATCAGCTTAAATAAAAAGAAATAAACACCATATTTCTGAGTAGGAAAAATCAGGATTGGAAAAATTTCAAGTCACAATAAATTAGTCCAGATGATTCTAAAGAAAATGTTTACATGTTTTTGTTATTGGAACTGGCAACTTAGGCAGCAATAGAGGCTATTGAAAACTACATGTTCTTTTCCCAGGAGAAAGAATATATGTACAGGTACAGACAATGTTGAGCTCATTGAAACTCACCTAAAAGGAATCTAAAGGTCCACAAACTCTAATTTAAAATCCGTGGGAGAATAACCACATAAAAGTAAGTAGAAAAATCCACCATAATGTTCTGCCTCATCTTGCATTTATTATCCAAAAGATAATAAAGTGTCTACTAATAATGTGTATTAGTTTTCTTAATACATGTTGATGTAACAAACTATCTTTTTGTAGTTTAACACAAGACAATTTTTATTCCTATTCATATATATATAATGTTGATATATCTAGTTATTGGAGATGTTCTCTGGTAATTCTACAAAGTAATTTGACACTTTCTGTCATTTGTAAAAGATGGCTTCTAAAGTCATCCAACTATAAACATACAACCAGAATCCAGAAGAGAGAGCAAAAAGAATCATGTCAACCCCTTAATCATCTCATTCTGGGATGACATATACAGCAATTTTTCAAATTTTGTTGATATTTATTTATAACTTGTTCCCACTTTCCCCCTTACATTGAATAAAGTAAGTTTTGCCCACTGTATTTAATATTGGTCACTACTGTATATAATAATGTTTGCAAACATGATTCAAAAAAACCATTCTAAAACTAACCACTTTAGGGCTTAGTTAACACATTTGAATTTCATATATCTAGTAAGTACATTAACACTGATAAATTTGATCATATCAAATATTATGTTCTTTCCTTCCTACTTTAACATCTGCAGCAATCTATTCCCTCACATATTTCCAAGTCTCTATCAGTGTGAATGAACAAAATCTTGCAATAATTTTAGTATTTAAGATACTTATTGTCAACTCCAATCCTCTATTTATTCTTATCGGGTACACTGAGACCCAATGTTAGTATATATCAGGAGGCAATAAAGGGATC
The DNA here is from genome assembly GCF_021218885.2 of Marmota monax. Classification (NCBI taxonomy): domain Eukaryota; kingdom Metazoa; phylum Chordata; class Mammalia; order Rodentia; family Sciuridae; genus Marmota; species Marmota monax. Next base: position 1,630,121 of record NW_026695208.1, on the reverse strand, counting down.
CCAGGGTGAATTAACTAATTTTCTATGATTGGAAGAACAAATTGTTATGAATCTGATGGCTTAAAGCAAGAGAAATTTGTTTTCTCACAAGTCTGAAAGCTAGAAATATGAAAATAAGTTGCTAGCTGGGCCATTCTCCCTCTGCAGCCTCTAGGGGAGAATGTGTCTTTGCCTATTCTAACTTCTGGTAAGCCCAAGAGTTCATTACATTGTAGTAGCATAATTCCACTCTCTGCATCTGTCTTTACCTGGTCATTTTTACCTGGCCACTGTTTATGTCAGTGTCTGTCTCTTTTCCTCTTCTTAGAAGATCATCAGGCATGGTTAGGGACCACCCTAAATAACTCTGACCACATTTTAGCTTAATTGCATCTGCAAAGACCCTGTTAAGGTTCAGATATAAGATGTCCCCCAAAAATCCATGTGTGAGACAAATGCAAGCATGTTCAGAGGTGAAATGATTGGGACAATGAGAATTGTAAAGTAATCAACAATGAATTGTTTGATAGGGATTAACTGGGTGGTAACCTTAGGCAGGTAGAGTGTGGTATATCACTGCGGCTGTGCCTTTGGATTGTATATTTTGTCTCTAGAGAGCAGACGCATCTCTCTGCTTCCTGTCACTCTGTCTTGAGCTGTTTTCTTCCACCATAATATTCTGCCTCATCTTACACCCAGAGTTATAGAGTCAACTGGCCATGGACTGAACCTCTGAAAGTGTGAGTCAAATGAACCTTCCTTCTACAAAAGATCCTTTTCCAAATAATGTCCTAATTACAGGTGCCAGTGTTTAGGATTTCAACATATATTTTTAAGAGACAGTTTTCTACCCATAATACTGGCATGATAGCTTCTTCAGATAACATCACACCCAATTCTTTTGGTAGGAAGAGGGTATTTTCTTAGAGAAGAAAAGCTAGTCCAACTAACAAATTAAGATCAAAGATATGAAATGCAGACATTGAAATCTGTGAACACATATAAATTGTCCTATTCTGATTTTGGAGTTCATTTCCCACTTTATCTATACCCTCACTAAACAACCAGTTTGTGTGATAATTGTGTTACTCACCAGATATTAAATTGTTTTGTTTTCAAGTAGCAAGTGCACTAATAAAAGAGAGGAAAATGGTTTTAGAATAGTCATAAAAACTGTTTTCCTCACTATGGCTTTCACTGATTAAGGGTCTTAATCTTGTTGTTTTGTTTCTATAAACTCTACAGTGCAGTAAATACTAGTAAAAATAATTTATGGTCTTAAACTTATTATTTTCACCTTTAAATTCCATTTTCAAACTACTCAATTTTCCTATTGTTGTTCTTTCAATTGACATCTTACCAAGAAACTAGATAGAAAATTTAAGAAATTATTTTGCAACTATCATACAGGTAAGAACAGTAATCTAGTAATAACCTCATCACCATTTTTAAATAAAAGCAAATGATTTAATTTACCTCATTACTTTTTTCAGCTTCTGTTTTCTAAAACCTTTTTAGGTGTCTGTCGTATATTAGGGTTTCACTAGGAAAATAAATATGAATCTAGATATTTTAAACAGAAATATACTTAATGTGGGAGTTTTAAAAGTTTTTGAGGACATAGAGGACTAAAAGTTAAGGAAAATATGTCCCTTGTCTTTTTTTTTATCACCTTTCCCTTTTTAAAGACATTAAAATTTAAGACATTACAGAAGCTGCAGGAAACCACCATCGAGGAGCATGCCTACTGGCATCTTTGAAGTGATTTTCAAGGAATTTTCTGGAGACTGCCACAAAATCTCAAATGATCCAAACCCCATGATTATAGATTATATTATCCAAAGGTGGCTGCAATAATATCTTCTATTTTTCAGGCTCTTCTGAAATGATACTTTCACTACTGCAACAAGATGTAGATTTCTCTATCCCCCATCATGTGGACTGAATGTGTGGGATCCTTCGTGTCTCACACATGGAAGCCTTGATCACCACTGTGATGTTATCAGCAAGAATTACTTTAGGATGTAATTAGTTTTATATTATTACATAAAACTTGGGCTCTTATAATGGAATTAAGGTATGTATAAGAAAAGAGACTAGAGCTATGAAGACAACAACATGAAACAGTCATTGATAAGCCAGAGAGACAGCCTTCACTAGGAACCAAGTCTGCATTCACCTTGCTCTTGGGCTTCTCATCTTCCGGAACTGTGAGAAATAAATGAATTGAGGATACATGTTTTCAATTTCTAGAAGTAAAATAAAACAACTCCTTTTTTATTCGTTATTGGCCTAGAACATCTAAATTATTTTCATAAGCTTTCTGAAAATAAAAGTACTGAAAGAAAGGCTTTATTGTTCAGAATAATCCCTATCCTATCTTTTCTCCCATGTTCTCTACCTGTGTTATCTCTTTATATAGTGGTATAGTTAGTACAATTATTATAGCTAACTCTCCTCCCTTTTCTATTTATCCAGCTCAATATGATAAAGTTGCAATATTTAAGAATATAAGAAAAATAAAATTTGTTTTAAAAAGTGGAAATAGGCTCTTAATTCACAAACTTCAGATAGTCTTTGTGAATATGGGAAAATTAAGTATTTTGATTGTATCTCAATTATATCTGACTTGGTATGTAAAGATATTAATATTTGTGTTCACGTATAAATCAAAATTAATCTTGACATCTTTTCTGGCAAGAACATCTTTTCTCGAATGTATTTTCTGTGCTTCTCTTAGACCATGAATCTCCTTTACTTGGTTTATTCTCAATGTAACATTGAAGGCAAACTACCCTTGGTGAGTCCTTCCTTGGTCTGAGATACCTGAATGAGCCAACACCTCTCTTATTTACTGTGAAAACATAGTCCCAGGGACTTTTATAGCTAAAGAATATGGTGACTGCCTTATTACACATACCTTGATATTTCTTGAAAAATCCATAAGACAAATTAAACAAGAAATGAACTCAGAAAGCACAGGAATCCTCAAATGGGAAACTATTCGCTGAAGATTGTGAGCTTTGTTAAATTTACAGAAGGGAACACAATGGACTCAGAAATCCTAATCATTCTAAATCCAAGAAAATTAAAAGGAGAAATGGAATAAATCTATATAGATTATTACAAAAAACATCAGAAAACAAGATTCAGTACATTTCATTTAATAAAAACAATCCTCCCTCCTAAAATATACAAATAAACTAAAAGTGTAAAGCCAAAACTTGTTACAACATTCCTACTTTTATTCAAGACAAGTAACAAGAATTTGAGTTAGTAAAAAACATCTTCAATCATAAATTTGAAGTTGAAAAATTGAAAGGACAAAAAAATGAGAAATGGAAAGAGTTGATTGAAATCATGGGAAAAAATAGGCAGAAAAAAATCAACATTTTCTCAGAAATGAAGACTAAATTACCTGGTTCCCCTGAGAAAATGACTTTAGATACATATTATAGTGGCTTGAAAGAAGAGTAGAAAACAACCAAGATAGTGAAACTGCGGTAAAATGAGGTGTATCTTGTTTATTAACTTTCTTAATTTTTAAATTAGTTATACATGACAGTAGAATGCACTTTGATACAAAATATATAATGGAGTACAATTTCTCATTCTTCTGGTTATATATGATGTAGAATCCCACTGGTCGTACAGTTAGATATGTACATAGGGTAATAATGTGTGATTCATTAAACTATCCTTCCTATCCCCACACCCCTTCCCCCTCTTCTCTCTCCTCCACCTAATCTAAAGTAACTCTATTCTTACCTACTCCCTCCCACATTGCAAATCAGCATCCACATATCAGAGAAAATATTAGTCCTTTGATTTGTTGGGGTTGGCTTATTTCTCCGTCTCCAACCATTTACTAGCAAATGCCATAAATTTATTCTCTATTAATGCTGAGTAATACTTTATTTTATATATATACATATATATATATATATATATATATATATATATATATATTTGCCACATTTTCTTTATTCATTCATTTGTTGAAGGTACCTAGCTTGGTTCCATAGTTCAGCTATTGTGAATTGAGCTGCTATAAACATCGATGTGGTTGTGTCACTATAGTATGCTGATTTTAAGTCCTTTGGGTGTAAACTGAAAAGTGATAGGCTGGATCAAATAGTGGTTCCATTCCTAGTTTTCTGAGGAATCTCCATACTGCTTTCCATAATGGTTACACCAATTTGCATTACACCAGCAATTTATGAGTGTACATTTTTCCCCGACACCTCGCCAACCCTCTTTAAAAATGAGACTTTAAAATAAATGGCTGTATTACCTTCTTAGCTTCATATATATATGTGTGTGTGTATACACACACACACACACACACACGTGATTTCCTATTTCTTTTTAAATTACTTTGCTTAGATACCTTTTGTAAAAAATTAGGTATGTCATATAAGTTGCCAAGTTAATATCCATAAAATTATTCATACTATCTCTTATTGTTTAAAACTTCTGCTGTTTTCTTTGACTATGTATCATTTCATTACTTTTCTCTATTATTTATGGATTCACATAAAATTTTCCATGTAATTAATGATTTGCAGAACCAGTGTTCAGCTTTGTTGATTGTCTGTTTTGCGATTTTTTTCCATATCAATTTGCTCTCTCTGTATTATCATTTTTTGTATATCCTTTGCCTTTAATATTTTTTATTTTGTTTCTGCTTCTTTCTCTTAAGATGGAGACTATTTTTTTTTGAAGTTTAGGGCATTTTCTTTTTGAATATAAGGATTTATTCTTAAACTTTCTTTGAAGTGTTGTCATCCAAAGATCAATATGTAATATTATCATTACTATTTATTGTAATGTATTACTTAACATGTGAGTCACTAGGAAATTCTTGAAATTTCTATTTTTAAGTGTGTTTATGTTATTAGTCTTTTAATCACTCAGTTGGGATCAGGATATACATTCAGGAAATTCATAAAAATATGTTGATGCTACCTTTATTCCTTAATTATGGGTCAAATTTTACTAATGATCTTTGTATTTTATAATAGTCAAGGTGTTTTCCTACATATGCCTATTAAATAAGGTAAAATTATATATACTATTTTTGTTTTCTGCTTGGAGGGTTTAATGGTTCAGATGTGAGGTGTCCCTCAAAAGCTCCTGTGTGAGATAATGCAGGAAGGTTCAGAGGTGAAATGATTAAATGATGAAAATTTTAATCCAATCAGTAGATGTATTGCCTGATAGGGATTAACTGGGTGGTAATTGAAGACAGGTTAAGGTATGGTGGAGGAGACAGATCTCTGGGGGCATGCCTCTGGTTCTTTTTGTCCCAGAGCTCTCTCTCTGCATCGTTGTTGTCATGGCCTAAACAGCTTTCCTTCAGATACCTTTCCACTTTGATGTTCTGCTGCCTTATCTAGAGCCCAGAGCAATGGGGTTTGCTATCTGTAGACTGAGAACTCTGAAATTGTGAACCCCAAATAAATGTTTCCTCCTCTAAAATTGTTCTTGTTATGTCTTTTGGTCACAGTGGCAATGAAGCTGACTAAAACAGTGGGCAATTACTGAGCAAGAATTTTGTGTTAAAATTTTACATATTATGCAACTGCCTCCTTGCATATTATGAGATGCATATAAATTCAGAACATTCATATCAATCTGGTTAATTTTAAGTCTTGTCACTATCCAGTGATCTTCTTGATTCATATATGGTATCTCTTATATATAGTTCATGTTACCTCACACCTTGGATATTCTTATTTAGAATGTACCTGTCATATTTTTTAAACAATTAATGTTAAATTTAATTTTTTTGTTTGTTTTTGGCTTGACTCTTTTATATAGCATATAAGTGGAATTTGTTTTAGTACTATGACAATATAATTTGTTTTAGTACTATGACAATATAATTTTACACAATAATCTCTATTTTTACTATAAATTGAGGCAATTCACATTTATGTTAGCTGATATATTTGAAATTATGTTCTTATTTTTTCATTTTTCCCATTTACACTGCATTTTCTCTGCTCATTCTTTTACCATTTGCTGCCTTATTTTTGATTATTATTCATTTTTCTTTTATACACTCTCCCATTGATGTGTTTTATTCTTTTTAAAATCCTTAGAAAGTCTGCATTCATCAGTATGGAAAATGCCTAAGATTTATTATTACCTTTGCTCCTTTCCCAAATGGTATGAAGATCTTAGAAATACTTTAACCTTAATAACAACCACACAATTCTTATCCCTGTCAGATTAAAATTTTTTCCTCATCTTATATTTTAATTATAAAACTCATCATTGTGATTATTATTTTATATGTTCAATGTATAAACTGTTTAACATACTGATTAATACTATTCCTTTTGGTATGGCAATTCTTTCTGGGTTTATTTTAACTTATATAATGCTAATGTATTCAAATATTTTAATTGAATCCCGATAAGTAGTAAATATTATCAGTTATGTTTGTCAGAAAGTACTTCTAGATCTTACTCATTCTTGTTAAAGGGTTGACTGGGGATACAGAATTATAAGTTTATAGTTAAATTTTTTCAGATTTTTATCTTCTCTTGCCTCCTGTCTTCTCTTTATTGGTCTTTAAGTTATATACTGCTTAAATTTGTTTTATTTCTACTTAATGTGTCTTTTTATTTATTTATTTTTTTCATTTGTGCTTTAAAGTAACCTCTTTGTCTTATTTTCCTGAGGTTTCACAGAGCTGGCTCTGAGTATGGATTTATATCTATTTCTCTCAGGATAAACTGTGTTCAGCAGATCTATGTGGCAGGCATATCTTTCAACTGGAACTGAGTTAAAATTAGATTCTCCAAGGTCACACAGGTAAGCAGTGAGAAATCAAACAAAATCATTGTTACCTATACTCAGAGTAAAAGTGCTTTTATGTTTGTTTGTTTCATCTCTATCTAGGCTTGGAAAATTAAAAACACAAGAAAATTTTCTTGGCAGTGGATAGCTTTACATGCTACCATTTACCTATTTGGAATCCCTACCTGTCATCAGGTTTCATCTCTCACCCCACAAACAATCAAAGCCCAATATTCTTGGTTATGTTGAAGGGAAATTTTTTAAAATAAATTTATTTGTTTATTTTAATTAGGTATATATGACAGTAGAATGCATTTTAATTCATTGTACACAACTGCAGCACAACTTTTCATTTCTCTGTACACAATGCAGCATTACAACATATGTGCAGTCATCCATGTACCCAGGCTAATAATCTCCATAGCATTCCACCATCTTCCCTGCCCCCATAACCCTCTCTTCCCCTTTGCCCAATCAAAATTCCTCCATTTTTCCCATGCCTCCTTACCCCCTATTATGGATCAGCATCCACTTATCAGAGAGAATATTTGGCCTTTGGTTTTTTGGAATTGGCTTACTTTGCTTAGCATGATATTCTCCAACTCCGTCCATTTACCTGCAAATGCCATAATTTTATTCTCTTTTAATGCTGAGTAATACTCCATTGTACATATTTATACCACAGTTTTTTTTTATCCATTCACCTATTGAAGGGCATCTAGGTTACTTCCACAGTTTAGCTTATTGTGAATTGAGCTGCTATAAACATTGAGGTGGCTGCATTACTATAGTATGCTGATTTTAAGTCATTTGGGTATAGACTGAGGAGGGGGATAACTAGGTCAAATGGTGGTTCCATTCCAAGTTTTCTAAGAAATCTCCATACTGCTTTCCAGAGCGGTTGCACCAATTTGTAGTCCCACCAGCAATGTATGAGTGTGAAAGGGCAATTTTTTGTGTGTGCTATAAGTGCTATAGGTTTTAGCCAGGGAAGGTATTCTTTGCTTTCTTTTAAGCTCTACATGTATTTAAGGAAATGTTTACTGTATTACATTCAGGATTTCTAAGCTTTATATTGAGAGGCTTTTTAGGACATTTAATTTACCATAAGGCCAGAATAGAAATATTCAATTTATTTTTTAGTTATTTCAAATATGTTCAAATATGTCACTTGAGTTAATATTGTTTGCTAGAACCATCTGTGGCACTAGTCTACAACAATGAAGAAAACAGATGCAAATCTCCGTACTCCTGGAACTTACATCACAGAAGAAAAGGAAGAGAATACTTGTTATAGTCAGCTTTATATTGCTGTGACCAAAATACCCAACAAGACTGACTTAGAGGAGTAAAAACTTATTTTGGCTCATGGTTTCAGAGGCTTAGTCTGTGGTTGGCAAACTCTATAATTCTGAGTCCAAGATGAGGCAAAACATAATGTTAGAAGGATGTGAAGAAGCACAGAGGGCAGGACTTTTGCAACCAGGAAGCAGAGAAAGAGAACACTCCACTCCATCAAGAATAAAATGTAAACCCCTAAGGCACACCCCCAGTGACATACTTCCCCCAGCTACACCCCACCTGCCCACAGTTATCGCCCAATTGATCTATATCAGTGGATTAATCCACTGCTTAGTTTATACCTCTCATAATCTAATGATTTCACCTTTCAATATTTTTATATTGTCTCACACATAAGCTTTGTAGGACACCACAACCACATATCTAAACCATAACAATAATCAAAAAAGTAAAAATGCATAAGATGGTGATAGTATGACAGAATGTATGAGTAAGGAGGATTGAGAGTACCCTTTGAGAGGACACTGTATCTTAAGCAGATACTTTAGGAATGGCCTTACTGAGAATATGGCCTAATGTTAACACTTGAAGACAGTGATGGAACAAGTCACTGTATACATTGCAAAAAAAAAATTCTAGGTGGAGCAATCAGAATATGAAAAGGCTCTAGGGTGGAAGTGTGCAGGGCTTGTGCAGGTCCAGCTGATAATGCAGATCAAATAAGAGATGAGGTCAGAGAGGATCTGGGGTGAGCTTTATAGTTCATTCTAAGGATTTGAATTTTTACTAAGATGCAGAGACATATTCAGAGATATTGAAGGTATTTATACAAGGAATGACATGATCTGACTTATATTTTAAAAGGATAACTTTTATGAAGAACTTTGATGTGATATTAAATGTAGATATATTAGGAATTACTTTTTATTAATGTACTGAAGATTGGTTAGCATATGAATATAATCAGTATGAATTTGACAGTTATATTAATTGACTACTATTGATAGCTAAATTGGATAAATTTAGCTCATATATAAAAATTTTGGTTTCAGCTTTTCTGGGTTAGATTTACACTTTCATTAACACAACTTTGTTATCATGGTGAATTGGCTGAGTCCATTTTTCCCCAACTTCTCCTCCAAAATAGAGTCTGGGTCAAATAATAAGCTATTAAAATGCATGCGTTTCTTAAAAGTGTGTGTTTGTAGACTTCTGAGGTGGATTCTTTTTTTTTATTGGTTGTTCAAAACATTACATAACATACCATCTGTCATACATTTGATTCAAGTGGGTTCTGTAAACATAGCCAAATGAAATTGTTTTATACAATTCATACAGTTCAAAAATCTTTAGATATTTTACCTCTCATAGAATCTTTATTGTCAAATTACACCAAAGAACAATAAGAAGCACAGTAATACAATGTTTGGGATAATAAAGCTAAATGGAGAAAAATGATGTTTAAAGAAACTAGAAAATGCTGCATGATTTTAATTTATTCTGAAACCTTCCACAATGCCCTCTCCTTGATATAGTAATGAAAATCTAGATGCTACTAACATGGATAAAATGACCTACCTTTGATTTTAAAGTACCAAAACAATGTCATGTTTTATTTTTATATTCAATTACCTGTTCCTAAAAATAAAATAAAATGCCAAGTTTAAATTTTTCTGATATGACCTCAGTAGTGCATTTTGCACAACTCCATCATAAGGCTTTATCTCAGATTTCTTGCTTGAAACCTTAAGGTTGTCAAAAAGAAGCTTAGATAATTACAGAAAAGGGAAGAAAAAGAAGTTTAATTTTAAAAAAAATCTAGAAGTAAGGTTAACAACCCAAAATATAAAACCTAATGTCTGAAAGAAAACGGTTGATCAGAATAATCTCTTGAGCATGATTTTAACTCATTTCTCCAAGATTCAGACATACAACTAAAACAGGGTAATATATTAATGTATTTTTTGTGTTATATGCTTCACCCATTCTCATGTTCTAAGATCTTTTATTACCAGTTACCTTAGAGAATTCTGCTATTAGTAGAGTTTGCTTCACAATATTTTCATTTCTATGTTGTGTGTTCATTCCTATGCTGTATATTCCTAGAACCTAAGCCATTGGGTGGACTGAGCTAGGCATACCACATAAGATGGCAAAGGAGAGTGTCTATGTAGCATCCAGGTAGTGAGGTAAGACTCATTCGGCCTCAACCATAGAGGCATGTCAGTTCTCTCCCAGAATCAGCACTTTCAAAGGTGGTGTGAATCAAGGGTAGGGCAATGCAATACACCAAAGAACCCAAGTATGGTTCAGGAGGCCCCAAAATTCACCAAAGTTGGGAGTGTTCATAACTATCTCTGGGAAAAGTGAAAGCACTGTACTGATCACTGTGGAAAACTAAGGCCTTACTAAGGCATGTCCTTCATGCTTGCTAACTTTTAAACAAGTCTAGAGTAGCAGGAACCCATTGATGACTGAAATTGAATTCCTGTGGATGTAAATAAGATATGACTTTCTGATTACTGTCAATTTGGTAAACTAGCTTAGACTGCTTTTCCTAAAACCAACTCTGAAAACTGAGGAAGGAGAGTGAAGTCTGGAATCCAGAAACCATCACTGCTCACTAGATATGAGAGAAAGCAATCTGAAGTATGCCTCATATTGCTTTGTATTGGGAATGTGGTATTGCAACTGGAGGCTAGGTTTGGGGGCAGTGCAGAAGGAGGCTGTGAGGAGCAGTGAGAAGCCGTGGAAAGCACATAATTTCTGTTCTTGCCTCTGTCAGAAGTGTTTTGAGACAATAATTGCCTGCTCCACAATTGAAGGAAATAAGTCTGAAAGTGAATTTTAAATGTTTTCCCCTAGATTGTCATTGTTTATTTCACTTAGAATGATGTCCTACATTTTCTTTTTGAAAAAGTAGTTATTGATATATTAAGTGCTTTTTCTCACTACAATGAGTATTGAAGTTTTGTTAAATGAATTTTTAAAGTTGATGTTATAGAAATGAAGAGTAGAAAAGTGGTTACCAGGGGGTGTAGGGTGTAGGGAGACAGTTAACAGTATAGGGAACAAGTACACATGAGGAGTAACTTCTAACATTCGATAGCACAGTCAGATAGCTATGGTTGATTACAATTAACTTAATATTTCTTTTTTTAATTGATTTTATTTTTAACTACATGATAGCAGACTGCATTACAATTGTTATTATACATATAGAGCACAATTTTTCATATCTTTGTATATAAAGTATGTTCATGCCAATTCAGGTCTTCATACATGGACTTTGGATAATGATACCCATCATATTTCCCATAATTGCTAACCCCCTGCCCCAACCATTGCCCCCTCTCACCCCTCTGCCCTATCTAGAGTTTGTCTATTCCTCTCATGCTCCCCCTCCCTGCCCCATTATGAGTCAGACTCCTTATATCAGAGAAAACATTCTGCATTTGTTTTTTGGGGGATTGGCTAGCTTCACTTAGCATTATTTTCTCCAACTCTATTCATTTACCTGCAAATGCCATGATTTTTTCTATTTATTTGCTGAGTAATATTCCATTGTGTATATATGCCACATTTTTTTTAATACACTCATCTACTGAAGGGCATCTAGGTTGGTTCCACAGTTTAGCTATTGTGAACTGTGCTGCTATAAACATTGATGTGGCTGTGTCCCTGTAGTATACTGTTTTTAAGTCCTTTGGGTATAGAATGAGGAGAGGGATAGCTGGATCAAATGGTGGTTCCATTCCCAGTTTTCCAATGAATCTCCATACTGCTTCCAATATTGGCTGCACCAATTTGCAGTCCCACCAGCAATGTATGAGTGTGCCTTTTTCCCCACATCCTCACCAACACTTGTTGTTTGTCTTCATAATAGCTACCATTCTGACTGGAGTGAGATAATATCTTAAAGTAGTTTTGATTTGCATTTCTCTAATTGCTAGAGATTATGATGAACATTTTTTTTTCATATTTGTTTAAATATTTCAAATACCTGGTAGATTGGATTTTTAATGTTCCCAAAGCAAAGAAATGACAATGTCTGAAGTGATAGATATGCCATTTATTCTGATACGATCATTGTACATTGAATGCATACATTTCGATGCCACAATGAGTCTCATAAATGTGTGCAATTAACAACAAAAATATATTAAATGTGTTTTTTCATCACAATGAAGTGAATTATGTAATTCTATTTTGCTACATTAAATATTATAAAATTATATCATTAAAGATTTGAAACTTGAGTCATACTTGCATTTTAAGATGTCATATTATATTACTATACAATGTGATATTGAACTATAATGCTAACATTTATTTTGAATTTTGACATCAATTCATCTATAGTTTATTTTAGAGATTTGAGGAATCAATAATGTATTTGCTTTACAAAACAATTTTGGAAGTATTGCTCACTTATTCATGCTTTGGGAGAGTTTTAACAGTGGAGCTGCTCTTTTAAACTTTACTAACAGTGCTTGTGGAAACAGTGGGACATAGTTGTTTGAAAAGGAGGGGATTTAGTTCTCTTGCAAATTTCCCTGTATCTTCTGTGAGATTTAAAGCTTCAATCTGTTTTAATAAATTATATTTCTTTTGAAAATTATTGATTTCATTTAAGATATTTTCACTGAATTTTCTAAAGAAATTTTTCATTATTTCTATTTTTTTCTCTTTCTATAATCTTTTTCCATGGCTTATTTATTGCATTACATATCTGTGGCTTCTCTTATTTTTTGCCTCATTTACATTAGCTAGAGGTTCAAGTATTTTAATCATGTGGTGAGCCGCTTCTGCCGTTTCTGCAGACTATGGTCGCCATTACAAGATGGCGCTGGCTCCGCTGTGGTCTGTGACAAACAACTCCTTATTTGGGAGAGTTGGCGCGTGGTTTTTCACCACCCTATGAGAAAGCTCCACGTGGCAGCTTTGCATTGGGGCTTGAGATGCTTTATTAAGGCTGGGAGGGGCATCCGAGAGGGAGAAGAAGAAATATCAAGGGCCTGAATAAACTGCTGAAAGAAGATTCCTGAGTTGCATCTTCCTTGCGGGCAAGGGGTCGCGACAAGTGGTGCCGAAACCCGGGAACCAGAACTTTCAGCAGTCAGGGGTGGTGCACCGGTTAGTCCCAGGTAAGTGGGATCCGCGACCAAAGCGGGGTTAGTCCCAATAAGTGGGATCCGTGATCAAAGCGGGGTTAGTCCCAGGTAAGTGGGATCCGCGACCAAAGCGGGGCAGCTCCTCTGTAAAGAAAGAGAGAGCATTACATTTTATTGTAGCTCCACTGTGTACTTTCGCTTCTACTTTCGCTTTTGTTTTCTGTGTTTCTTTTCTTGTGTCATTTCGCTTTTGTTTTTTGTGCTTCTTTTGTTGTTGTGTCATGGGTGCCGCATCTTCAAGTCCGCTTCTCCTGGCCCTAGATGGGTTGTTACATTCAAAAGGACTTAAGATAAAGCAGAGCACTTTGCAGATGTTTTTAAGAGAAGCTGATATAGCGGCTCCTTGGTTTGCTTTTTCAGGGAGTCTTACGATTCCCAGCTGGGACAAATTAGGGAAAGATCTAGATTTCGCTCGTGAGCAAGGCACCTTAGAGGGTGGCGTTATACCACTTTGGAAGTTAGTTAGAGGATGTATAACAGATGGTAAATGCCAGGAAGCTGTGAGTGAGGGTCAAGCTATTCTTGAGCAACTGCATGAGGAAAAATCTGAAGGATCATGTAGTGAAGTGGCAGAGAGTATTAAAAGTAACAGTAGTGAGAAGGCAAAAGAGCCTGAAGATAAAAATAGGAGAAGGCTCTACCCAGACTTGACCGAATTAAAAACGCCTGAGAACACAAGCGACTCAGAGAGTTTTGAGGACCTTGATATATTGTTACAACAACTACATAAGATAAAAATGAAAAAGAAGAAAAAGGAGACACAGGGCACGCAGGCCTACTGTAAGAAGGGGAAGGGAGTTAACATTGGTCAACAAAACTCTGAGGAGGAGGAGGTAGAATATCTAGAAGAAGATATGGTGCCGATTGCCCCACCTCCGTATGTGGGGGGGAGCCAAGGTTCCGGGAGATCTTTTCATGCACAAGTTTGGAGGACAGTTAATACAGATATGGGACTTGCATACCCTGTATTTCAGGACAATAACAGGGGAAGATATCATGAGCCTTTAGACTTTAAGATAATTAAAACCTTGGCAGAATCTGTCCGCACTTATGGCATAGATGCCGCTTTCACTCTCACTCAGGTGGAGGGACTTACTAGATTTTGCATGACTCCCTCAGATTGGGCTAGTCTAGTCCGCGCTTGTGTTTCCCCAGGGAAATATTAGGAGTCCAAAGTTGGCTGTTTAATGTTTCTGGCAGTACCCAAGACTCGGAGTGAGGTAGGAGGCTTAAAATTTCTGCAAATAATTCACAATTGTTTAATGCTACATTACCCTCCGCAGCAGTCTGTCTCCAATCTCCGTTCCTGTTTCTTTTGGCTAATGTTACATTACAGGGGATGCTTAATTGTTCTAATATTACCTGTTATTTGTCTGAGTGTTGGAATGGATCCTGACCTATGGCAGTGGTTATGAAAATTCCAACTTTTGTCCCGATCCCGGTTACTGCGGATCCAGAGTCATTTCCTATTGTTGAACTGATTAGAGCCCGTAGAGATTTTGGAATTACGGCAGCTATAGTGACAGCTGTGGCAGTGTCTGCTGCTGCAGCGGTTACGGCCGGAGTGGCCATGGCCAGTCAAGTACAAACTGCTGCCACCATTAATCAAGTTGTTCAACAAACTTCCACCATACTTGAATCCCAAAATACAATTAATCAACATATTTTGTCAGGGATTTTAGCTGCCAACCAAAGAATAGATTTACTCCAAGCTCAGGTAGAAGAATTGGCTGACTTGGTGCTTTTGGGTTGTGTTGACCAAAGTGCACATTTATGCATAACCTCTGTCAGATTTAATGATTCCAGGAATGCCTCCCGCATCATTGGGAATATTTGGCTGGAAATTGGTCCATGGCAGCGGAAGACATGATCCAGTCTCAACTAACCCAGATAGCTGTCTTGAACAGTACCCGTGTCGATCCCGTGACTTTGAGTCAATTCACCGATTGGATATCTTCTGCTTTTTCCTTCTTCAAACAGTGGGTGGGGGTAGGCATTTTTGGTGCAATGTGTTGCTTCGGTATGTTCCTCTGTTTGTGGTTTCTCTGTCGCCTTAAGGCCCGCAGTGCTCACAATAAGGCTATGATCATACAAGCTCTTGCAGCTTTAAAAAATGGCAACTCACCTCAAGTCTGGCTTGCGCATCTTAAACAGTAAACCTTTGTCATGGTCGTTACACCCCAAGTTATTATAACATTGCACTGGGATCGACATGACTTTCCTTGTTATTCTCTTAGTGTTGGAAAGCCCTTGCACTCTGCCGGTCTTACTGCCACTGCACGCAGATGGGTTTCCACACTAGTGCTTTTCTATCGTCTTAAAGTCCGTGCCTTTCTTTCAGGGTGCTGTCAACTTGTTTGTCGTTATAAACAGCCACAGTTCAGCCTCAGCTATCCCCCTTCGTCCACCATCGTCACGATACAGGATGCGAGGCAAGGCACTGCACTTGAGTGATCCTTGACGTGGACATCAAGGAGAGCATGTCCTATTGCATGCGGGTTAGACGCGTCCACGCCCCACCCCATGAAAAAAGGCGTCGGCTGATATGGGACCAGGTCTAGGGAAGGGCCCTCCTTAGGACTGAGCCATACTATGCAGCCACTTCTGCACAGTGGGATAGGACCTCTACTCTCGCCTATATTGTTTTAAGAAAACAGAAAGGGGGAACTGTGGTGAGCCGCTTCTGCCGTTTCTGCAGACTATGGTCGCCATTACAAGATGGCGCTGGCTCCGCTGTGGTCTGTGACAAACAACTCCTTATTTGGGAGAGTTGGCGCGTGGTTTTTCACCACCCTATGAGAAAGCTCCACGTGGCAGCTTTGCATTGGGGCTTGAGATGCTTTATTAAGGCTGGGAGGGGCATCCGAGAGAGACAAGAAGAAATATCAAGGGTCTGAATAAACTGCTGAAAGAAGATTCCTGAGTTGCGTCTTCCTTGTGGGCAAGGGGTCACGACATAATCACTTTCAAAAAAATTTTTTAAAGTTTGTTTTCATTTATCTAATTTTTAATAGATTTCTTCTTTCGGTATATTTTGTTTTTAAATTAATGTTTATCCAATCAGATGTTTAATGTATAAAAGAATTAATATTGTAAATTTTAATATAAGATAAATTGTACAATTATGAATACTCCCATTAATACTATTTCATTTGTACTTTAATTTCTATGTGCAAATTTTATATTTGTCCTAGCTCTGAATCAACAGTTCCTTAAGATAAAATTTTAAGTTATTTGGCCAGGAGCATTTTTTTCTCTGACTTTTAAAAATATAATTTCTGCATTTATTGAATTATGAGGCAAAAATATATTTATTATTTATTTTTATTTATTTGAAATTTATTGAGTCTCTTTTGTGACTTTCTATTTGGTGCATTTTTCTGTGTGTTTCATGGGTAACTGAGAAAAGTAAGATATATTTTATTATTAAGTAATAAGGTTAAATATATCTTGATCTGGTTATATAAGTCTTCTGAATTCTTCATTTTTGTTCACTTAATCTGCCTTGGAATATAAAAAACACAAACTTCATAATATTAAAAATTTCATATATTTAGTATTTTTTATTTCCCATAATTTTTCCACTTTATAAAAATTATTACTGTATTACCTGTTGCAAAAATACTTACAAGTGTTACATCTTTCTTAATTTGAGTTTCCTTAATGAGTTTTAGCTCAAACTGTATCTTGTCCAATTGAGAATGACTTTTGCTTTGCTTTACTTCATCTTCCTGGTATACAACTGTCCAAACTTTTACTTTAACATTTTGAAGTTACTTTGTTCTGTATCATGCTTGTCTAAAACAGTTATTTTTGCTTTGTGATACATATAAACATTTTTAATATGTGAATTGAACCTAATCACATTTATTTAAGTTGTATTTCCTTGGCTTTATCTCTATTATATTGTCTAATTTATACCTTTTTAGACTTTTAAGATTTTGCTAAGCTTACTCACGTCATTTTGTGCATATGTATCTATGCATAGCTTAATTTACTGGTGACAATTTTTCTACATAGAATTTTCTTTGTATCTTTTCAGTTTAGGGTTTTTAATAACCTCTCTTCATTACCCAATATTATTAATTAGTCATTATTCTTTACTTTGTTATCCTTACACTTTTTCTATGGTTTTCTATAAACTTTAATGTTTGATGCTCAATTATTAAAAGTTTAGAAATTATTATCACCATTTGACTTAATCTCGATCCTTTTGTTTCCTTTGTTCTTTGTCAGAACATATGATACTTGTTTTCATTCTATCATTCTACCTTTACTTTTCCTTAGATTTCATACTAAATACTCAAGGATTTATAGTTTCCCCTAAACATCTGTTTGCTTGGATTTTGTATTCAACTTTTCCAGAAAGATTTATATGAATAATATTTCCTACATCCTTTTTCCTCCCCCCAAACTTTTTTTTTTCCTTGAAGGATGTTAAAAATGATACAATTCAGATGGTCACAGTGGGGTGGAGGGGATGAAGAGTCTTGGAGTGATAATATGAATAAGGGGACCTATAGTAATGTTATGAAATAAGCTGTAGTTAAAAAAAATGTTAGATGCAAAACTTGATGAACTCTTAAATTATAGGAGCTAAAATTTATACCCACTAACTAGCATCATTCTAGGCAATAAATCTCAAAATATCCAGGGATGAAGTAAAACTGTGTTTTAATCTATTTTAAATGATACTACTCTATGACTTGTAATTACAGGCTGTTTATTCATTTGACAATTTATTGTGCACAACACATGCCAAGCATGGTTCTTGGGGCTAAGGTTCATCAGGGAACAAGACAGACAGCAGTGCTTGCGTTCCTGGATTTGCAGATTCATTAGTTAGAAGTATTTGTGCTTCAGTGCCTTTCTTAACATAATCTTTGCACATTCTGTTCTTCTAAATGTGTGATAAACATAGAATTTTAACAAACTTTGCTTGTATTTCTGAAACATCTGTTATAGAGAGTTATATACAAGTCATAAATTTGACTCTGCTTAAGAAGAAAAATGCTATCTATCTGTTTTTATCAGAAATATGTCAATCAATGGGTCTCATATTTTACAAATAATGATTAAGATCTATGAGAACTATGTATGTTGATGCTAGCTTACCTGAATTAGACAAGAATTTAAATAACACTAACTCCTTTACACTTTTAAGGTATTCAGTAGCATACTTTTTTTTGTCTTAAAAGAAAAAAGGTGAAATATCTATTTTATTTAAATAGAATTTTAGACAGAAAAGTCTTGCTTTATTGTTCAGCCAGGTGTGGTGGCAAATATCCGTAATCCCATTGGCTCAGAGGCTAAAATAGGAGGACTTAGCAAGGCCCTGTTTCAAAATTATAAAATCAAAGGGCTGGGGATATGACTCAGTGATTATTGTTCCTGGGTTCAATTCCTAGTACAAAAAAAAAAGTTTGAATTCTCCTTAAATACCCTTCAAAACACTTACATATACTTATATCTTAGTTCTTGCTATATGGTGCTAAAATTGTTTGTTTCTATGCCGGACAATCCATCTGTGATGTAAGCACTTTTATGCAGGCACATGCAGTCTTCCCCCTCATCTCTGTGGTCACCACAGGGTATGGCACTTAATAAATCCCTCAGTAGATGTTTGCTTCCTTAAACTACACATTTCTCTGCATGATAGGAACTGTGATCATACTAGATTTGCCATCAGAATGCTTATATAAATAATAGAATAGCTCCTGCTTGGGTCTGCCTCTGTGTTTTTCTCAAAGCTGAGCAGAGTGCTTTGCTCCCATTTCCAGATAGAGGTGGCCAGACCTACATGATAGAAAAAGAACCAGGTCATAGAGACATCTGAGGTTATCACATGGAGACCATCTTAGCTCTGTGAAAAGCTGCCCCTTGCTGAGATGCCCTCCAGCACCCTTCTCAGCATGTTGCTCACAAGGAATGGATTTGACAGTTGTTTGGCCCAGATCAGTGTCCTCTCTGTCCTGATTCTCAGGCCTCTAGTTTTTCTGCTGTGTCAGCTTCATATAGAATGCTTTTCTTAAATTTTCTCCCCTGAGCTTTACAATTTAGTCGTGTCCTAAATAACTAAGAAGTGGAAAACAGAGGCAGGGAGATTGACATTTTCTGCCAGGCAGCTGGGAGCAGTGTGCCATCAAGAAGTGAAAACAAATGGTGTCAGTAATGGAAAGTGCAGAAAGCAGGAGGTCAAGGAGAGAAGAAGCCACCATGCGCTCATTGCTGAAGTCCAGAAACCTACAAATCTACAGGATACCAGGCTGAGAAAGAAAGGATTTCAAAAGCCAACCAGTACCTTCCAGTTTCCTATAATCACATCTTATGCCATGGCCCAAGCAGAGGACATTAAAGCTCTTCTGGAACCTTGCTATGGAAGGAAGAAAATGTAGGCTAAGTGTTTCTGATCCGTAGACTCCATATACTTATGGCCCCAAATACCAAATTCATAGTAACATTATATTTTGAGGCATAGATAAATTAATTTATAATATTCAGAAGTAAAATTTAATTATTGAGGCAATAGCAGCACTAACTGACTTAAAATATGCAGCGATGCCTGAAATAGACTATTCTATACTTCTAGTATGTGAATTAATCATACCTTCTGTCTGTTTTCTAAAGCAATATTAGAAGTAAAAACAATTCCTCATTATTGTTAAAACCTCATCTTACTTTTCAAAGTTATTTTAAAACTGACTTACATAAGAAATTCTTTTTCCATGATGATTGTTTCCAAGATAACAATGCTACATTAAAAAACTAGTATTCCAGAGTCAGAGGATAGCGGAATATAGGAGCAAACACTGCTTTCAATTCTTTTGTGTACTCCCACCTACAGCCCATGTGGAATGGCGTTCCCCTCAGTGGAATGGGCTGGCTGAAAAATAAAAGCTAAGAGAAATAAAATGGTGTAAAAACTATAGAATACAGAAAGTGGTTTCAAAGCTGGGGTAGGTTAGGCAAGCTGATCAGATGGACCTAGCCTCTGGCAAAATGGCATCTGCACCTGCTTTATTAATATTGGGAGACATCAAAGGCCTTCCAGAGAATGTTCTTCTCCAAAAAAGGTTAAAGGTGGGCTGTTCAGTTCCTAACAGGTTACGCCCATCTCTGGAGCTACTATGAGGAACCGTCCTAGCAGAGCTAAGGAAAAGGTCATGTGCATTGAGCAATCTATTGCTGTGGGAGAGGCACAGAAAGTTCTCAGTGCCAGGCCTATCTCTCCCTGGGTTCATGCCAAGAGAAGATTCTAATGTATATCATGGATGGCTTCCCACAGGGTACAAACTCAGAAAAAGAAATGCTTGATCATATGGTAATTCTATTTTTAATTTTTTAGGAGCTGCCATATATTTTTCATAGCAGTAGCACCATTTTACATTTCCACCAGCAATGATTGCACAGATACCAAATTCTTATCTTCGTCAAGACTTGTTCTTTTCCCCATTAATAGCTATCTTAATCAATATGAAGTGGTACCTCATTGTGGTTTTGATTGCATTTCCCTAATGATTAGCGATGTTGAGCATTTTTCTTGAACATCGAAATGCTTATGTATTTGTTGGATACATGTGTCTATTGGTCTCATTTGTATATTTTTGTTGGATAAATGTTTATTCATTTTTTTGCCCAGTTTTGAATTAAGTTGCTTGTTCTTTGGTGAGTTTGGAGAGTTCTCTATGTTTCATAGATATTAATACCTTATGAAGTTATATTATTTGTAAATATATTCCTAGTCTGTGGGGTTGCTTTTTGATTCTGCTGACAGTATCCTTCAATGCAGAAAAATATTAAATTTAGATTCAGTTCAATTTGTCTTATTTTTTCTTTTGTTTTCTCTGCTTTAGGTGTTACATCAAGGAAAGAATTGTCAAATCCATGGCCATGAATTTTTCATTATTATTTATTATTATATTATTTCTTTATTTTACTATTTTCCCTTGGAGCTTTATACAAGTTTTTATATTTTATACAAGTTTTATATATTCAGATCTTACATTTAAGTATTTGATCCATTTTGAGTTAATGTTTTTTATATGTGGTGTTAGGCAAGGGACCAACATCATTGCACTATGGGTGTTGACTCACCAACACAATTTATTGAAAAGATTTTTTCCCCCACTGTGTAGTCTTAACATACTTATCAAAACGTTAGTTGACCACATATGCTGAGTTTTACTTCTGAACTTTCTATTTTTTTCCAATGGTATTGCCTTTATGCCATTACCACACTGTGTTGAGTACACTAACTTAAATTTATTTTAGGGTTTTTACATCAATTTTAATCAGAGATATTGATCTGTTACTTCTTGTAGTGTCATTATCTAGCTTTATTATCACGGTGAAGTTTTCCTCACATAATGAAACTGGAAAATATTTTAGTCAGCTTTTTCAACACTGTGACCAAAAGACCTGACAAGAACAACACAGAGGAGGAAAAGTTTATTTGGGGTTCATGGTTTCAAAGGTCTCAATCCATAGATGACTAATTCCAGTACTTCAGGCTCAAGGTAAGGCAGAATATTAAAGCAGAAAGGGTATGGCGGAAGAAAGCAGCTAACAACATGGAAACAGGAAGTAGAGAGAGAGAGAGCTGCTCAACAGGGACCAAACATATATCCCAAAGGCACACCTCCAGGAACCTACCTTCTCCCGTCACAACCTACATTCTTACAGTTACTACCCAGGTAATACATTCTGCTGGATTCATGCACTGATTAGTTTAAAGCTATCCTAACCCAATCACTTTATCTCTGAACTTTTTGTCCTATCTCACACATGAGCTTTTGGGGGACACCTCATATCTAAACCATAACATGAGTGTTCCCTCCTGTTCAATTATTTTGGAAGAGATTCAGAAGGTTGGTATTATTATTATTTTTACATATTTGGTAAAATTCATCAGTGAAGTCATCAGGTGCAGAGATTATCTTTTTCAGGAAATTTTTCATTACTATTCCAATCTTTGTATTAGTTATGAAACTTTTGGATTTTGATTTCTTCATGATTCAATTTTTTTATGTGTGGATAAGAATTTGTCCATTTTGTCTAAGGCATACAAATCCGAAGCATATAATTTTTTTATAATACTCTCTAATAATCCTTTATATTTCTGCAGAATCGGTAGTGATATTCTCACTTTCATTCCTGGTTTTAGCCAGTTTTATGTGTTCTAGTCAATCTAGGCAGAGGTTGCCAATTTTGCTAAAATTTTTAAAGAACCAATTTTTTATTTCATGAATTTTTTTCTGCTGTTTCTGGTTCTTTGTTTTATATTTCTCTACTTTAGTAATTGTTACTTATGTCTGTCTGCTAATTGTGAACTTTTATTTTTAATATGTTCACATTTATATATGTCCCCCTTATTTTTGCTTTCTCTGTATTCTACATATTTTAGTATGTTGTATTTCCTTTTCATTCATTCATATTATTTTCTAATTTTCCTGTGATTCATTTTTTGATCTTATGGTTATTTACATGTGTTGTTTATAATCCAAAAATTTGTAAAATTTCCCATGATTCTCATTATTAATTCCTTTGTTTTTCAGTTAATTTTTTAACTGATACATAAAGCATAAAAATTACACATGGAAATGGGGTTCCATGTTACATGTAAACACGTGTATATTGTGTAATGTTTAAAACTGGGTAAACATTTATCTCCTCAAACCTTTACAAAAGATCAATTGAACTAACAACGCTAGAAAAACTGAATATCTCTATGTAAAATAATGAAACTATATTCCTGACTCTCATTCTACACAAACATTAACTCAAAATGGATGAATGATCTAGAAATCAGACCATAAACAGTGCAACTGCTAGGATTTTTTGAAAGTGTCGGTCGACACTACAACATATTGGTGTAGGCACCAAATTCTCTGATGAGAGCCCTAAAGCTAAAAAAATAAAACCGAGAATCAATAAATGAAATGACTTCAAATTAAAAAGCTTCTTTCCAGCAAAAGAAACACATAAAAGAAAGAGCGGAATGGGAGAAAATCTTTGACAGCTACTATTCTGACAGAAGATTAATATTCAGATTATATATTCTAGATATGTAATTCAAAAAGCTGCAACCAAACAATAAATGATAAAAAACAAACTTGGTATGGTTTAGACATGAAGTGTTCCCCAAAAGCTCATGTGTAAGACTGTGGTGAGCCGCTTCTGCCGTTTCTGCAGACTATGGTCGCCATTACAAGATGGCGCTGGCTCCGCTGTGGTCTGTGACAAACAACTCCTTATTTGGGAGAGTTGGCGCGTGGTTTTTTCACCACCCTATGAGAAAGCTCCACGTGGCAGCTTCGCATTGGGGCTTGAGATGCTTTATTAAGGCTGGGAGGGGCATCCGAGAGGGAGAAGAAGAAATATCAAGGGCCTGAATAAACTGCTGAAAGAAGATTCCTGAGTTGCGTCTTCCTTGCGGGCAAGGGGTCGCGACAAGTGGTGCCGAAACCCGGGAACCAGAACTTTCAGCAGTCAGGGGTGGTGCACCGGTTAGTCCCAGGTAAGTGGGATCCGCGACCAAAGCGGGGCAGCTCCTCTGTAAAGAAAGAGAGAGCATTACATTTTATTGCAGCTGCACTGTGTACTTTCGCTTCTACTTTCGCTTTTGTTTTCTGTGTTTCTTTTGTTGTGTCATTTCGCTTTTGTTTTTTGTGTTAGAGGGGACATGGAGAGCATTTTTAATCAATCTCAAATTAATCTCACAGGAGTTTTTTGTTTCAGCCTTGGAAACGCTAATTGCATCAGCCTTAAGACCAAAAATTTGACTAACTGGGAGGACCCATTGCGGTCCAGTCAGGTCTCAGGGAGCATTATCAGTGCCGTACTGAGCCAAGTAGTTTCGGGGAAGCAATTAGGCTCAGGGACCCCCGCAAATAGCTCTGCTTTAAACATAACTACCTTGGCTATTATCTCCAAGGTACTAATCCCAGTGCCTCCTTCTTCTAATAGTACTTACAATGCCACTCATTTCAAGGCCTCCCCTTACTGTACCCCTAATCTTGGTTTCCCCCCAACATTTACGCCTTGTCAGGATCATTCTTGGGAGAAACATCAAGTTCCTAAAGGTTTCTCCCTTTCCCCCTCTCTTAAGAGGCATGTTTATAACTTTAACAACAGTGCCAACTCCTCTACAGGAGTAGGTTGGTCCTGGTTTCAATGGCTGATTTCCTATGAGAAGGGGGCTTCAGCCGATATTTCTGCATTGGCTCAATTGCTGGGAGCCAAAAGCTGGCTGGCTAATGTTTCTGGCACTGTTAGGGAGAGTGAACGAGGTAATAGACTTACATCTGTTTCGTTCAACTCTCTGCTATATAATGCCACATTGCCCCCTGCAATGGTCTGTGTCCAATCCCCGTTCTTGCTCCTTTTGGCTAATGACACCTCGTCGGGGAAGCTGGATTGTTCTAATGTTACCTGTCTCTTATCTGAGTGTTGGAATGGTTCTTGGACTGTAGCAGTGGTTATGAAAATTCCAACTTTTGTCCCAATCCCAGTCACTGCGGACCCAGATAAATTCCCCATTGTTGAGCTACTTAGAGTCCGCAGAGATTTTGGAATTACGGCAGCTATAGTGACAGCTGTGGCAGTGTCTGCTGCTGCAGCGGTTACGGCCGGAGTGGCCATGGCCAGTCAAGTACAAACTGCTGCCACCATTAATCAAGTTGTTCAACAAACTTCCACCATACTTGAATCCCAAAATACAATTAATCAACATATTTTGTCAGGGATTTTAGCTGCCAACCAAAGAATAGATTTACTCCAAGCTCAGGTAGAAGAATTGGCTGACTTGGTGCTTTTGGGTTGTGTTGACCAAAGTGCACATTTATGCATAACCTCTGTCAGATTTAATGATTCCAGGAATGCCTCCCGCATCATTGGGAATATTTGGCTGGAAATTGGTCCATGGCAGCGGAAGACATGATCCAGTCTCAACTAACCCAGATAGCTGTCTTGAACAGTACCCGTGTCGATCCCATGACTTTGAGTCAATTCACCGATTGGATATCTTCTGCTTTTTCCTTCTTCAAACAGTGGGTGGGGGTAGGCATTTTTGGTGCAATGTGTTGCTTCGGTATGTTCCTCTGTTTGTGGTTTCTCTGTCGCCTTAAGGCCCGCAGTGCTCACAATAAGGCTATGATCATACAAGCTCTTGCAGCTTTAAAAAATGGCAACTCACCTCAAGTCTGGCTTGCGCATCTTAAACAGTAAACCTTTGTCATGGTCGTTACACCCCAAGTTATTATAACATTGCACTGGGATCGACATGACTTTCCTTGTTATTCTCTTAGTGTTGGAAAGCCCTTGCACTCTGCCGGTCTTACTGCCATTGCACGCAGATGGGTTTCCACACTAGTGCTTTTCTATCGTCTTAAAGTCCGTGCCTTTCTTTCAGGGTGCTGTCAACTTGTTTGTCGTTATAAACAGCCACAGTTCAGCCTCAGCTATCCCCCTTCGTCCACCATCGTCACGATACAGGATGCGAGGCAAGGCACTGCACTTGAGTGATCCTTGACGTGGACATCAAGGAGAGCATGTCCTATTGCATGCGGGTTAGACGCGTCCACGCCCCGCCCCATGAAAAAAGGCGTCGGCTGATATGGGACCAGGTCTAGGGAAGGGCCCTCCTTAGGACTGAGCCATACTATGCAGCCACTTCTGCACAGTGGGATAGGACCTCTACTCTCGCCTGTATTGTTCTAAGAAAACAGAAAGGGGGAACTGTGGTGAGCCGCTTCTGCCGTTTCTGCAGACTATGGTCGCCATTACAAGATGGCGCTGGCTCCGCTGTGGTCTGTGACAAACAACTCCTTATTTGGGAGAGTTGGCACGTGGTTTTTCACCACCCTATGAGAAAGCTCCACGTGGCAGCTTTGCATTGGGGCTTGAGATGCTTTATTAAGGCTGGGAGGGGCATCCGAGAGAGAGAAGAAGAAATATCAAGGGCCTGAATAAACTGCTGAAAGAAGATTCCTGAGTTGCGTCTTCCTTGCGGACAAGGGGTCGTGACATAAGACAATGCAAGAATTTTTAGAGGTGAAATGATTAGATTATGTTGTATGACCTGATCAGTGGAACAGTTAATCTATTGATATGACAATCACTCTAGTCAGGTAGGGTGTGGATGGAGAATGTAGATCACTGGGATTACAACTGTGAGGTTTTTATTTTGTCCTTGATAAGCAGAGCTTTCTCTGTTTCCTGGTTGACATGTCCTGAGCTGCTTTCCTCTTCCCCACCTTCTGCTATGATGTTCTATCTCATCTCAGTCCCAGAGCTATGGAGTTGGCCAATCAAGAACTGAAACTCTGAAACCATAAGCCAAAATAAACTTCCCTCCTTTAAATTGTTTTTGTTAGTTCTTCTAGCTACAGTCATGAAAAGCTGACTAAGAATCAGCCCGAGATTTCTTAAAAGAAGAAATGCAAATGGCCAATAAATACATGAAAAAATATTCAACATTCTTAGAAGTCAGGGAACTAAAATTCAAAAATACTCTGAGATTTCATTTCAGTCCAGCTAGAATGGCAACCATTAAGAATACAAATAAAACAAATGTTTGTGAAGATGTGGAGGAAAAGGTACACTTAGGCACTGTTGGTGGTATTACAAATCAGTACAACCACTTTGAAAAGCAGTATGGAGATTCCTCAAGAGACTAGGAATGGAAACACCATATGACCAGCTATACTACTCTTTGATATTTATCCAAAAGAACTAAAATCAGCATATTATAATGATACATGCATACCAAATGTTTATAGCAGGGCAATTCACAATAATCAAGTAAGGTCACCAGCCTATGTGTCCCTCATAGATGACTGGATTAAAAATGTGGTATATATACACAATGGAATTTTAATCAGCCATAAAAAGGTTAATATTATGCCCTTTGCTATTAAGTGGATGGAACTGGAGAACATTCTGATTGAAATAAGCCAAACTCAGAAAATCAAAAGTCAAATGTTTTCTCTCACATGTAGAAGCTAGAAATAAGAAATTAAAAAATAAAAGAAGGGGTAAGAAGGATCTCATGAAAATAGAAAGAAAGAACAGTGGACTAGAGGAAGAAGATCAAGGATGAGGGAAGAATGGGAAAAGGGGAGGATCTGTGAAATAAAATTGACCAAATTATGTTATTGGAATATATGAATATATAAAATGAATTTCACTTTTATGTATAACTATAATGAATCAATTAAAATTAAATTAATAGAAAGAAGACCAAAAGCATAGTATTTCAATACTGGGGACTGAAATAGAATAAATTATGTTACATGCATTTATGAAAATGTCAAAATGAACTCCACAATTATAAATACCTATAATAAACTAAACAAAGAAAAAAATTATCATTTCCCCATAATGAAAATTTTCAAAAGCTTTTCTCTTCCTTTTTGAATGTACAATACTTTACTGTTATCTGTAGTCTTGCTGCTGTGCAATAACACATCAGAACTTCATGCTACAATCTAACTGTAGCACAGTAACCATTAATCAGTATTTCTAGTTTTATCCCATCATAGTTGAAAAAGACATTCACATGATATATATCTCTTTAAATCCATTGAGGCTTAATTGTGGTCAACAAATGCTCTATTTTAGAGAATACCACACGTACACTTGAGGGAATATGTATTCTATTGTGGAGTCAAGTGCTCTATATTTATTTGTTATATTTTATTGGTTTATTGTGTATTTAAGACCTTAAGTACTGAAGATTAAACCCAAAAGTGTTATGCCATTAAGCTACTTTCTCAGCCTGTTTTATTTTGCTACAAAATCTCACTAAATTGCCCAGGCTGGCCTCCAATTTGCAATTCCCCTGCTTGTTCAAGTCTCCTAAGTATCTGGGATGACAGGTCTGAGTCACCATGCCCAGCAAGCCATTTATTTATTTATTTATTTATTTTCAACTCACCTTCTATTTGGCTGTCTAAACTGATAGTGGGGTATTGAATTATCAAATTTTTGTTATAGAATTTTATATTTCTCTCTTCAATATCATCACACTCTGCATCAGACTTATTAATAGCTTTATTAGATATATTATTTTTTCCAATTTTTATATATTCTTCTTTTTTTTTTTTTTTGGAACTTCAGATTAAACCCAGGGGTACTTTACCATTAAGACACATCATCAACCCTTTTTATTTTTTTAAATTTTTGAAACAAGGTCTTATTAAGTTGCTTAGGGCCTTCCTACATTGCTGATACTAGCCTTGAGCTTGTGATTCTTCTACCTCATCCTCCCAAATCGCTGAGATTACAAGCCTGAGCCACTGCATCCAAATGTTACATATTCTTGCTGCATTGGACCTTTTATTGATATATAATATCTCTTTTTTCCTTGTAAACTTTTTAATTTAAAGTATATTTTGACACTAATATTAGTACTACTAATTCTCTCTTTTGGTTACTATTTGTATAGATTTTTTTTCTATCCTTTTACTGTCAACCAATTGCTGTCTTTGGTTGTAAGTTGAGTTTCTTGTAGATAGCTTATAATTTTATCATTTTTCAACATCCACCTTGCTAATCTTTGTGTCTCAATTTAAAAATGTAATCTATTTACATTGAAAGTGACTAGTTATAGGGGGAATTTACTTCTATAATTTTTGTTTGTTTTATAGAAGTCATATTTTTTGTCACTCATTTCTGACATTATCATTTTCTTTTATATTTAGCTGATTTCCTGCATTAAAGTTTTGAAATTCCCTTCTCACTTTCTTTTGTATATATTTTAGATCTACTTTCTTTATAGCAAACATAGAAATTATATTTAATATAAAGTTAAAACAATCTTAAGTTGATACCAGTTTAACTTTAATAACATATAAAACCTCTGCTCCTATATGTCAACTTTTCACCCCTATCAGTGACTTCTTTTTACCTTGTATAACCAAAATATATGGTAATAATTTTTGTGCATTTATCTCTTAATCCATGTAGAAAAAAATAAAATTACAAACTGAAATTACACGAATGTTGACTTTTATAATTATCCATGTATTTAGCTTTACCTCAAATCTTTATTCCTTCATAGAGGTTTGAGTTCTGTCTCCATCCTTTTATTTAAACTTGAAGGATTCGTTTCAGAACATCTTGCATGTTAGATCTAGTTGTATTGTATTGTCTCCTTTTATTAGTTTGTTTTTTGACTTTGCCTATTTAGGAAGGTATTAATTTTTCTCTCGGTTTAGAAGAGTATTGCCAGATTAAAGGTTCTTGGTGTTTTTTGTTTTTTACTATTTCTCGTTCAGCAGCTTGAATATATCAACACACTTCCACGTAATTTCCAAGGCTTCTGTATAGACATCTCCTGATAATCTCACTGGAGAGCCATTCTATATGATGCTGCTTTCAAGATTCCTTCTCTCTGGCTTCAACTTTGACAGTTTGAGTATAATGTGTCTTAGAGTGGATCTTTTCGAATTTATTCTCCTTGGAGTTGGTTGAACCTCTGAAATGCTTGCCATATCTTTTCATTCACTGAATTTAGATGGTCCTTAATGATTATTTTCTCCAGTGGCCTAACTTCCTTCCATTAGTTGTCTTTTCCAAAAGGTTTCACCACCTCTCAATAGTATACTGATTTATTAGACAAAGGATTTAAAATAACTGTCTTATATGCTAAAAAAAAAACCTAATAGAAAATGTGAACAAAGTCAAGAAAATATTGGATTAAAAAATTTAAACATAAATAAGCAGAAGATACAAAAGACCCTGCCCCAAAAGCAATTCTAGAACTAAAAATTGCAAAAGGGTCTCCAATGGATTTGAATAGATAGAAGAAATGATCAATAAATGTAAGGTAAGATAATTGAAATGATCCAGTTTGAAAAGAGAACATAGTGATATTCAACTTGTCACAGGCCTCAAAATAATGGAGCCAACTGACCATAGAGTAAAACCTCTGAAACCATGAACCAAAAAGAACTTTTCATTCTTTAAAACTGATTATCTCAGGTATTTTGTCACATTGACAGCAGGTTGACCAGCACAGAATTAGATTCATGGAATATGTGGAATAAAGAAAGAACTGCTGGACTTTGCAAAATTAATTGAATCAGCAAGGATTCTGTGTCCCATCCTAAAAGCTCAGACTGCTCTTTTAGTTTAAGAAGCATTTCTCATTCCCTGTTCATCCTTCTCTGTTGCCTTACCATGGTTATTTTTCCCCCAGAATTAAAACAGATCCTACTATATTAATGATTGTCAAAGTTATTTTTAACTGATTTTTAAAAATAAATGACAGTATAATGCATTACAATTCTTATTATACATATACAGCACAGTTTTTTCATATCTCTGGTTGTATATAAAGTATGTTGACACCAATTCATGTCTTCATACATGTACTTTGAATAATGATGTCCATCACATTCCACTATCCTTGCAAACCTCCTGCCCCTTCCCTTTCCCTCCCACTCCTCTGCCCTATCTATTGTTCCTCTATTCCTCCCATGCTCCCCTTCCCTACCCCACTATGAATCAGCCTCCTTATATCAGAGCATACTACAGATAAAGTTAATTTTATGTCCTTTTATCCCCTGAGAATTTCATTCACAATACTAGATTCTTTTTCAACTATACAAAGGAGTCTGAAAGATATAGGAAAATGGATGTTCTTTCCCAAATTCTGAAACCTTTAAATATAATTGTATTAATTCAATTTTCTTTTTCCAAGGATCAAACCCAGTAGTGCTTAACCACTGAGCCACCACTCCAGCCCTTTCTTATATTTTAGAAATAGGGTATTGCTAGGTTGATTAGGGCCTCAGGATAGCTTTGAATTGGGGATCCTCCTGCCTCAGCCTCCCAGCTACTAGGATTACAGGTGCTTGGCTTGATTCCATCTAATGTCCATGGCAAATATTAGTGTTGTTGTAATCCAGCCTGCCCTCATGTCTCTGCTACATTTTGTTATTTAAGTCCTAACTTCTTACCTACTTCCACTCTTTTTCCCCTAATTGAACTATACTAGCACAAGTATGATCTTTGAAAAATGCACATTATGTTACTATTCTGTTTGAATGCTATATTCTTGACATGTGAACACAAATTATTCACATTCTTTGGTCACCATGAATTAGATGAAGCCTGACTATCACTAGAGAAATACAGAAATAATATATGGAGAAGTACAGTCCACTAAAGATTACTTTTCAGTGGTTAGAAATAGGGAAACTAAGTTATAAGCAAAAGTAATAGTAGGTTTTTAAATAATTGTTAAAAGGGGGGAAAGAATCACAACAAAACACAAATCAAAAGGTCATATATATTATATTTCAATATGTATTATTATATATTGCATATCATATACTCAATAATGTTATCAATGTGTCTTTCTTGGGAAATTTTAAATTTAGTTTAATCATGAGAAAATTATTAGAAAAAACTCTCTAAAAGAGAGTTCACATGTGTTCTTCAAAGATTTGAAATTACAGTCAAACAAAACAAAACCAAAGAATGAGAATACGTTCAGATGATAGGCAACTAGAGAGAGGATGCACTTTGAAGATTCTTTATCAGAAAATACACTCACATACTCACAGTTAAAAAAATTCATTTTTGTGTAATTGAGGAAATGAAAACAGGGGTATTTGGTAACTATTAATACTGTATTAATAATTGTATGTTTAGGTAAAATAATGTTCTGGAAAGGAGTTAGAAATGGCAGGAAGGATTAAATATTATAGAGAAATCACCTTGATTTAACAAACATGATTATACCAACACATTGGACCTCACATTCACCTAGAAAACATAAATATCACAAAATCCCTTGACCTTTATAACAAAATTCAACACCTTCGTGTTGAATTAAAATCTAGTCATTAAAATCTAGCACTTGTCCACTGCTCCTGCCAAGCTTCTTCATTCTCTCCATCCTACATGGGTCATGGTTTACATAGAGCAATTCTTGCATATTGTGGTCCCCTTCCACTTTCTGATGCTTTCTCTGACACAAATGCTCTTCCCTTTTGGTTGTCTAGCAAAATCCCATTCATTTTTCTCCATACATAAATTTATTAACACTTGAATACTCCCCCTTCTGCCATTTATTTGATAGAGCTCAATTTCCCTTTCTCTCTTTTTCCTCTCTGTCGACCCTCACCTTTCCTATATTTCCCACTCTATATTGAAGTCTTCTTGAGGTGAGGGCCATGATGTATTTATATTTGTTTTCCCAAAACTGAACATAATGACTCACAGTTTTGTGTTTAACAATCATTTTGTTTAAGACTGAATTGAGGAGGGCTGGGTTTGAAGCTAGGATGTGTGAGGCACTGGGTTTGATTCTCATCACCATAAATAAATAAATAAATAAATAGTATTGTGCCCACTTACAACTAAAAATATTTTTTAAAAAATGAATTGAGAACAGCATCATGATCTTACATTCTCAGACTGCTGACCAGAAAAATGATTGCTTGGCAAGATTACCAAATAAACAAGTGAATTAGCTCTAGCTCAATCATACAACATACCTTCTTGATACAGCGTTTCATGC
The DNA here is from genome assembly GCF_021218885.2 of Marmota monax. NCBI lineage: Eukaryota > Metazoa > Chordata > Mammalia > Rodentia > Sciuridae > Marmota > Marmota monax. The sequence continues at coordinate 1,597,325 of NW_026695208.1, read as the reverse complement.
AATCATATTGTCTTTCTTCATTGTCAAGCATGTACTAGTTGTTCATAATATGTTTGATATTGTTTGTGAATGTGGGGAAATAAATGAGTAAAACACAATTCCTATGTTCAAGTGTCTTGAAATGTAGTAGAATCAGTAAAATATACTATTTTTACACTATTATAAGTGATATCTTCAAATGAAAAATAAAATAAAATGTTTGAGAGGTTTATAAAGATTATCCCAAATTTAGTGTAGTGAAAAGTTTGGGTAGAAATGTTTGCATAGATCTTAGAAAATGTATACAACATTAGGTAGGTAGGAGAGATGAAAAGGAAATTGGAAAAACAAAGGGGATGCCACAGGGTTAAGAGAAACCATGGTGCTGTATAAAGGTAGGAAAAGAGCAGATGGAATGAAGAGCACTAACTTTCCCCTCCTTAATTACATGGGTATCATTTCCTTATTTCAGAATCTATATGGTTTACTGGTTATTGTGCCTCCAATACACCTCTATTTCCTACCTTAAATGCCCCTCAAGTCATTTTTAACTCTGCCATAAAATATCTTTCAGGAGAATAAATCCTATTAATTAATACTTTGCTTAATATCCTTCAAGGAGAGAACTTTCCCTTTAGGCTGAAAATCGTATATCCTTGCTTGGTATTGAAACTTTCTCATGACTTTCAGGCTACCTAGTCTCAACTTATGCCTATTTCTTTAAGAAAAGCCTTATGTGTTAGGCTCTATGTGTCAAGTATATGAAGCACTTGAATTTATCTGAACATCCAAACACCCTTTATATAACTTAGCATTCCATGGGCTGGAATGTTTTCCATATACTTTCCCATTCTTTGCCTTGATAACTCTTATTTTACAGACAAATATTTATTGAATATTCATGGTGTGTCAGGTATAGTGCTATATATAAGTGTATAATAACTGTCTTCAAAGATTAGCCCCGATTTAGTGTAGTGAAAAGTTTGAATACTTTTCAAATATATATATATATATAATTTTTCATAAATCTACTCCTGTAACCCCAAACTACCAATACTTCTTTGTGACTCCAAGACCACCCCACACTTAAAAACCCTGGCCTAATTTTCACATTATATATGTTACATTATAATTATCTATTCATTTTCATTCTCACTCATCATACTCTGTGATATCATTGAGGACAAGGATTTTGTATTTTTATCTTCTTTCTAAGTTTCTTAAACATAAAAAAATACATGTTTTTAAAGTGAACAAATAAATAAACTATTGCTTTATTAATTTCCAGGTTTATTTATATTCAATAATCAATACAACCGGGGATATAAAAAAGAATCAAACAGAAAAAGCCAAATATGCATGAATATTCATAAAAATCTTTATGCTGGCAACACCTTAGATTATTTTTGCTAAAATAAATTAGATAAGGTCAGTTACCTTTTAAATGCCTACACATTTTCCCCTCCTAAAAAACCTATTTTGAGAGTTGCAAATTTTCATTACTCTAACAAATTCTTGAGACAAAGCAATTTTTTAAAGGAAAGGCTGTTTTATTTATTTATTTTTTTGGTTGTTCAAAACATTACAAAGCTCTTGACATATCATATTTCATACATTAGAAAAGGCTGTTTTGGTTAATGGTTGCATAGGTTTCTGTCTATGGTCACTTGACTCCATTGCTTCAGTATATCATGGTTGGCACAGGTGACAGAGAAAGCCACTTACAGGAAGCAGCCAAGATGCAAAGAGAAAGCAAGAGGTGGTGATAGCCACCATGTTGCTGCAATGAGGGTTGAAATTATATTCTACATGTAGCACAGTAGGAAGGAAGATGGAAGGATGTTGAGGTATTGATGACATTATGGAGCCCCTGTTCTCTCTGTGGACTTAGTCCAGACTTAAAAATGAGAGGAAACACCTCTTTGTCTTGTTTAAGACACTATTCTTCAGATCATAGTACCAGCAGCTGAGCAATTATAATAGACAACAGGAAGCTATTAAAATATCTGAGAAGGACTGACAGAGAGGTCAATCAGAGACTAAAGTAATATTTTGGTGAAAGACTATTTAATTATATTGGGGTGTATACAATGGAAGTAGAGAAGCCAGTACAAAGTAAACTCAGGATTTCAATTGTGGAAAAGGCTATGGGTGAAATTGAAAGAAAAGATCAAGAATGGAGCCTCGGTTTTGAGAGAAAGTTGGAAACATTATGGAGGTGGGAAAACTGAAGGAAATGTAATATAACAAGGCTAAAGTGAACTCATTTGAATAAACTGGTAATGGGAAGCTGATAAGCTATTCATGTGGTGAAGTCTGTGAAGCTCTAAGACTTTGGGGATGAAATTCACAGAGAGGTTTGGATTTGTCCCTAACATTTGTGTACATAGAATTGTAATGGGGGCACTCAACATTACTCCAGGAGAGTGAAAATTCAAGAAGAAAATCAAGTACTGATATGTGGGAAGCAAAAAGCATAATAACAGAGCAGGAAGAGAAGCCAGAGATGACCTTTTTGATAGGAAAACCAGAAGAACTCAGAGTCATATAACGAAAAAAAGAAAGGACACAGTGTACTCATCCACAATCATGATTAGATTGGAGGCTCTTCTAAAGGAAAGGTATTAGTTTAAAAAATATTTTTAATTACCACATTTCTTAACAACATCTAGCACATTTAGCTCTGAGAAACTTTTGCTATTTTGATTTTTGTTGATTCTTTCAGGAGAGGGGAGGGCTTCACACTCTGAAGACTATGAGGTGCTTTGGGTATTTTGAGAATGCTGATGCTGAACTTTGCATGTAACTTGCTCTATTCGTAGGGATCCTTCAGAAGTGGAATATAAATATTTAAAAAGGAAAGGATTATTACTGTGTTTTCTTTGATTGATATAGTGAGGAAAGAAAACATAAATTTAAAGTTATTCCATATGTTCTGCCTTTAAGTCGACTGGAATTACTTCACTTAAATCACATTCAGGTTGCTCTGATAATAAATCATTTCTAAGGTGACATATAAAGTAACATGGATTCTACTTATTCCTTCATACCTCTATGAAATCAGCAAAAAGTAAAATAAGAAGTCTGCTATAAAAGTGGACATGACTTTTAGCTACAGCAACTTCCTTCCATTTGTAGATAGGAAAAATTCTTCTCTAAAATGATATGAATTGGAAGTGAGAACTTTTCAGCCTTGTTCCATAAAGAATAAAAATGGCAGTTCCCAAGGTATATATGTATACTTATTGGATTTGAAAGCTGAAAGAGCTGAAAAATTGCACTTAACAGAAGCTTTCTACATCATAATCCATTCCGTTTTATGACGCTAATCTGTTTTTGCAGAAGGCTGCTGTTCTAAGCCACTTGGTACTTCCCAGTGTTATTGGTCGTTGGATTGCTCATATCATTTTATATGTCTATCTTCTTCTCTATGAATGAGCATTAGCTCTATTGTATGAATGTCTTCTCTGAGAAGACATAATGCATGAGAAGATGGAGACTTCATCTATACCAAAGGTAGACCACTGTTTTAAAAAATATCTCTCTTTTGCCTAACTTCAAATTTCCTAGAATTATTTAGGAATTTGGAAATAATTTATTTCTACAGAGCTGAAATTGAGAGTTCAGAGCTGGATTCAGCTCTCCACTGATGCAGTCATAAGCAGTGGGGACTTTGCTTTATAACTTGGCACTTCAGTTTTCAATACACACAATGCAAAAGATACCCATATGAGGATATTTATGGGAATCATATATAAAGCCTTTCACAAAGGAATTCCTAAACCACAGTAAGTCATCACAAAATATGAGCAGTTGTTCATTAAACATCTACTAACCAATTTCTACTCATGAAAGTCTATGTATATTTTGCTGTGAGAAAGAGAAAAAAAAGACCGGTCTAATAGACAGTCCCCAGGCATGACAACTGTGTTATGACAGTGATGTCCCTTCTAAAACTCCAATTTCAAAATTCTCAACCATATGTTACTGAGAAGTCACAATCCTAAACATATACCCTCATGGAAAACCAGCTTTTACAACATCATGATAATGTCCAATTAGAAGAAATCTCGAGCTCGAATGTTTCTCACTTGAGTTTATTTTGAAGTGTTTCTTTACTTGTTTGCTATGCCTAGCTTTTTGATAGTTCTTAAATCAGGTGTTATTGCTAATAAATGAGACCACACTATAATAATATGGAGAGTATCATTTTTCTCAGCAGTTATTGAAGGCAAATTTTGTTTTTGTACAATTATTTAAGTATGAATTTTCAAATCTTCACTGCTCTCTCAACCTATTCAGTGTTTTGTTCTTTCCAGAGGATGCTCAGCAGGAGATCTCCTGATGGCTCTAATACAGTGTTTTGAAGGAAAATGGTTCCACTAGAATTTTGTTAAGTCAAACTAGGACAAACTGAATATAAGCAGAAAATGCTAGAAAATGAGACAAGCTGAATATAAGTAGGAAATGCTTAAAAATGGCAGGGAGAAGAAAGTCTTAACATGCTCAGTCAGTATTTTTTTTTAAATGGTCTCTACTTTAAGTCCACAATTTCCTCTACTCTTTAGGAAGATTTCAAAGAGGATATTTGAATGCCTGATCTTTTCATTCTGAAAATTAGCATGCCATGCAGGATGTGAAAAATCATTTTCTCTCTTCACATGTGGCATATTCACACTGTTTTTATTTATAATAAAAAATAAAATGAATATTACCTTACCATGTTTCAACTCAAATCATTTTCAATATATTATGTTAAGTTCAGTGTTCAGGGACTGTGTCTGCCAGAAAGTAGTACATAGATTTGCCTTAATGTTTCAAATGTAGCGACATAATATCTCAAAGTCAGGAAATCCTTGAACTTTAATTTTTTTTTTGTTCATAGCAGTTAGATTTGTAGCAGTTATTTTTCCAAAAATAATTCTGCAAAAGAATATCAAGATAAAACAAGTGACCCTACCTGCTATTCTAATACATAAACTTGTAAACAAACCCAACAAATGAATTTTGAGGAGAAAAATGAAAGAAAACATTAATGAAAAATGATGAATGATTAATTCCTTTTTAAAATAAAGCTGACACTATGCCAGATTTTAGGTTGCCAGGTTTTAGGTGTTTAAGATGAAATGACAAAATAAAGAGAACTTGTCCTCCTGTAAGTTAGCATTGTAATGAGAATTGCTTAAAACATATAGGTATATATACTTACATAAGTTCAGATTCAGATCACTTTAGGATATTTTCTATTTTACTATTTCGGTGCTTCAATTAAAATGTGGGTGGACATTTTTATGTGAAGATAAATAGGAACTAATAATACCACATTTTCTGTCTTAATAATTATGATGTCTAGTATATAGGAAATATAAAAACAATCATAAAATTGTCAGATATTTTTATGCCTATCTATGTATATATGATTTTAAATAAAAGGGTAAGATCTTTCTTAATGCCAATAATTTAATTTAATGACTGTTCACAAATAAAAGTAAAAAATGAACTGAGTATTAGAAACATAGAGGGTAGTCGTACAAATCTAGAGATTTAAATGCAGATATGATGCTCAGAACTAAAACAATCATTTGTGACCAGGAAGCAACAACTCTTAGGAGAAGAAATACAACCTTCAGATATATTTAAAGTCATATTTGTTTAAGTCATTGTTAGGTGTTCTCTTTTATGCAGCTGACGGTATTTTTTTCTTTCAGTGTGACAGCTAGCATGATTTCAAAGCATAATTTGGATGGGCACTTTCTTGACAGGCTGTTTACCATGAGGGGAACATGCCTACACCAGGGCCATCGTTTGACAGAGTAACTGTATCCTGATCCTGTGGGAGAGAACCAGACTAAGATCCAGGGACATCCAGGAGACACAGGAAATAATGAGCAGGCTTTGCATACATCAGTGAAAGCAGCAATGTGCTGAGGCAAAAGAAGTTCAGAGATGGCTTTGTCTGTGAAGTTTTAAGAATAAAGAGAAAGAGAGATTCCTGGCAGTGGCAATTCCTAACTCTGCATTTGTACTCTGCATTTCCAGCTGTGTGACTAATCAAGCTCTCCTTTCCCTTATGTGTATTAATTTCTTCCTGATATTATTTCGTATGCAGCATTGATTACATCAAGCAATGAACCTTCAAGCAGTAGCATTATTTTCCAACTTGGAAAGAGTAAAATTAATTAACACCTTTGGCATTTGAAGATTATAAAACTTGCCTAAGGTCACCAAAATGAACACTCATGGGTTTTTATTAGCAACTTTTTGCTTAGTCCACTGGATACCAGTAGTTCTATTTTTATCAGAATTTTTAAAGAAATAAATCATTTATGTCCTAATTATGGAAAGTTATTATTTCATCTAGTTATTAAAAATTGCCACAGGAAGTATATCAACCTGTAAGGCAAACCCATATTCAGTAAAAATATAGAGACAGAAACATTTCATATTTAAAAGACAAAATAAAAAGAGATAGTGAGTGAAGTTAGATAAGTAAGGCAAAAATACAAAGATACAATTAAATGTTAAAAACAGGAAAATTAAGAAAAACCCTAAAAATAGTATACTGTGTTCTAGAAAAAAAATTAATAAAAAAAGATAGTAGCATAAAAATAAATTCTAATAAAAATACTTTAAGTTCATCCTCAGAAAGCAAGCACTGGATGCTTTAATTTTGCAAATTGTTTTTAAGCCTCCGAACTGAGTTCTTTCACAAGAATTAAAAACATTGCGACTATAATAATACAAATCCTAACAAAATATATATTTTATTGCAAAGTTCCTTTTTCAGGAATATTGCCAGTGATTTTGCTTTTCCCTAGAAATGCAGCAAGGTAAAATCAATTCCAAGTCCCCAGCTTATTATTGATTTTTCTTTGTTCTACATATAAACTTTCCTGTTAAGTACTCTTCAGAATGGCAAAGATTTCAGTGAAGGAGACAGCAATGTAATATATCTCTTCAAAAAAAGCTTTCCTTTAGAATTTTAGATACAATGCCATTTGAGAAAAATACCATATTCCTAGGCAACAGGCTTTCTTCTCTTTTCAGTACATTTTACTAAGAGATAGAGGTGGAATTAAATACAAAGCTAGTGCTACGGTTTGTATGTAGCTTGTCCCCCAAGAGTTCATGTGCTGAAGGTTTGGTCCTCAGTAATAAGAACTGGTGGAACCTTTAAGGGATGGGGGCTAGAAGGAAGTGGTTAGGTCATTGAGGACATTCACTCAGAAAAAGATGGTCTGGTCTCCTTTTGTGAGTTAGTTCTCATAAAAGTGAGTTGCTATAAAAGAGCTGTATGGCCCCTGATCCTTCTCTGGTTTCCTGTCTTCTGTGTAATCTCTCCCTTTTATATGCATTCCTACCACAACACTACCTGCCATGCTGGAGCCCAGAAAAAATCACCCTCACCAGAGGTCAAACATATGGGACCCCAATCTTGGACTTTCAGCTTCAAAACTAAATAAGACTCTTCTTTTTATAGAGTATCCAGTTTAGGCACTATGTTATGGAAAAATAAAATGAATTAATATAGTAGGGTAGAATTCTACAAAAGATAAATTTGGTAGAAAATTAATTGGAAGGTAAAGAAACAGTTCTTCCTTTCATAGCATCTGCCAACCTAAAATGGTCTTAAGCTGGTTACCTGTTGCTGTCCTCTGATGCTTTGGTCATTTTAACATAATAAGTATTAAATTATAAACTATTTTTATGAATTGGGGGAAATGAGCTGAACCCTTTGGGTTTTGTAAAAGATATGCATAATGATTTTCTTTTAAGAGTACTATTCGTAAACAGCAGGAAGGGGCAGACCAAAGTCAATGTTTAAAACAGCAATACTATGCTTTATTTTAATATTAATGTATAGTTCATTTATTAGTTAAGAAAGGTGTATTCTATTTCAGGTTAAAAAAATCAGGTTCTATACCAAGAATATCCTGTTTATTTAAATTAAAAACAAGTTTGATTATATATGTAGAATTCACATGACAAAAAAAGTGTAGAATGATATACAACAGGTAACAATATTATCTTTTAGTTGCATGATTTTTAAAGGAGAATATTATTTTCCTCTATGTCTTTTCTTTCTGATAAAGAAAAATAAAAATATTATTTTTAAATGTTATCATAAAGTTTTAAACTCAGAAGGAAATTAAGAGTTTATCCAGTCCTGTCTTCTACCTAACATTAGAGTGTTTTCTGCTGTATTCCTGTCATATAATAACTTAGCTCCTAGTCAAATGCCTCCAGGGCAGCCCACTGAAGTTCTAGGCAGGCTGAACAGAAAGCTTCAATCATGAGAAATGCCTTTTTTATGTTTAATTCAGGTCTCTCTACTTATAGCTTGTTTTTGACTCTCCTTGTGTCCTGTCAATTATTCTGATTTGGACTTATTTTTCCTTTCAGAAAACAAGCCTCTCAAAACCTAAGGGCTGCCATCTACTCCAAGACTTTCCTTTCTTGGCAGAGGCAAATGGTAGAAGGGGTTAGTGAGCAGGGAGATGAACCAACCTCTTGTTGCTCTAATAAACCACCTGCCAGGAGCAGGTCTCTCTGGAAAGCACTTCATCCTCCTAGAAGGTTTATTCTCAAGGTTGGGGTATGGGGAGGCAGCAAAACACTATGTAAAGGAAAACAGAACCATGCAGACTTCTTCCTAGCCTAACAACATAGAATTCTGCTTCATCTTCTGCTCTTATGGTCTTGTCAATATTTGGTAGGGGCCAAATATCACTTAATAGAATGACAGTGAAAATAAAATGGAAGGCAGGATTGCAACATTGAAGGAAATACCTGAATAAAAATTAAAAATCATTTTTGTAATCTTCAACTACTCTCATTATTAAAAATATATATATATATATATATATTTATATATATATATGTATATATATATATATATATATTTACTAAATATATTTACTATTAAGGTGTCAGTTACTTAAACATTTTAAGGTTCTGTGAGTAAATTCGTAGTACCAGAATCAGACTTTGCAGTTTGTGATACCCAGTGATATTTCTTTGCTTAACTACATACTCAAACACATATCTACAGTCAAGAACACAAAGATCTCATGATTAGATTGTATGTGCACATACCCTCTTAAAAAGACCTATTGGAACTTGACATATTAAAAATATCCACATTGAAAAGAAATCCATAATAATACTGGTCAGTTGAAATACATACAGAACATAAATGAATAAATCAAGCAATTATTCTACCCTCTTTGGATGTAGACTGGCTTTATTATAGCTGTCTTAATGAATTAGCTTAGAAAATAATTTTTAAAAATTCCTCATACTATCTGCAAGGGACCACATAGGCATCTACTGGATAAAAATTACATTTCTTAAATACATAGTGTCTTAGTTTGGATTCTGGATGTAAACATTGGTTTCAAATTACCCCCACAATCTTTCTGGCCAAAGGAAAATATAACACTGCAATAACAGATTGCTATTTAGCAGGAAATATGAATTGAGAAAAAATTCACATCCTTTGGGAAATATTAACGTGTACATTATACAAGTAGGAAGAAATTCAAATAGTTATTTTCTAGAATCCTAGAACCTCCCACAGAGCCCTTAATTATTTGAGATTTCAAAATAGCTCTACCCGGGATAGACCATGAAATGCATTTAAGCCACTGTAACATGGGAGCAGCCCAGTGAGTCAGCATCAGTCATAGTGTGCTCTCCCAGGGGCCATAGATCACTCTGCTCAAAACCCTGAAAGGCAAACTTGCTGTCAGGTTATATAGAAGTGAATTTTTTTCTCTCACTTAAGCAGATGAGGGCAGCTCTCCACAGGTCTTCTTGAATCCTGCTCCTCAGTGGTCACCCAGGGGTATCCATGGTTCAGGGTTGATGGTAGCCAGGAAGAGTTAGTGCCACTCACCCATGCACCTCAGAGCAGAGCACAAGTGTGGCAGAACCCCACCCTGGTCCAGCTACTCATCCTCATGCCTGAGTACAAAAGCAGCTACCTGAGTCCAAGGAAAAGGAATGTCCAAACAGGATAGAACTCTCCAGTGACAGATCAAGGATAAGATAGAAAAAAAAATACTTAAAGATGGAGACATATAAATAATCCTATGTATAACTTCAGTAAGACTTAGTTTGTTCCCCTCCCTTTCCAGCTGTGTTTATTAGTGATTTATTACTAGAGGTAATAAATCTAGAGGTGCTATGTTGTTTTGTCTCAAAAATGATAGGCTATTTTTTGTTTATATTGGGAGAAACTTGCTCTCTGGATACATTTTCACTTTTTAAAAAAAATTCTCTAAGCATATTAGGCATAATTATTTTATATGTCTGTTAATTCTTATATCCAAAGTCCATGTGTCTCTTTATGCTCTGTGTTGTTTCTGCAGATTCCTCCTCTTGGGGACTTGCTTCATGATATTTTATTGTAAGTGAAGCATTTTCCTCTTAACCATATTTATGAGAATTTATTGGTATGTGTGGTAAAGTTGAGTTTCTGAGAGAAACTTTGTGTTTTCTTCAGTCAGTCTTTGGAGACAATCCTGATGGGAGGTGGGGGACTTGCAATTAATTAAATGATTAGCTAGCTTAGTGAATTCAGTCCACTCTGGTTGGGTGAATTCAAAACACAAGCCATGGAAGACTCCCAGTATTATGAATTCTCAGTAAAGATCTCTTCAACACCCCTAAAGCCACAATAGGCTGTGTGTGTCCACTCAGCAGAATGTAGTGACCTTATGCCAAGTGTGTAGCCCATGGGCATCTTTGAAGAGTCTGTGTTTAGATGCTTCATTGTGCCAGCATCCTACTCTTCTTCTTTACCCCATGCAGCTGTCAAAGAGAAAGTCTCATTTTTCCTACTTCTTACATCATGTTTATATTTAAATCATAAACTCTTATTTTTATGCCAGCTCAGTTCAGTATTGTTACTAAAAAGGTGGTCATTTGAGATATCTATTCTGTCAAACTTCGAGAAGTAGATGTTATCACTACTTTAGAAAGGTTCATGTTCTAATATATACCTTGCCATGGATTACATCTATAATCTTTCTCTTTCCAGAATCTTCCCACACATGGAAGCAAATAAAACTTTGGATGAGCAGAACAAATGCATCTGAGGTCATCCTTTTCAGGTGTACTCTGACCTGGGCCACACTGGTTCTTCCTATTTGTCATCATGCCCACATTCCCACACTGGGGCATTTGTGATACTGTTTCTTCTTCACTTCCAACTTTTATTAATTTCAGCTCAAAGATCTCTTTCCTGAGAAGCCTTTGTAATGCGCAAAATCAAGTGTGCTTAATTTACGTTTATGTAACACTCAAGGTGTTACCACAATCACAATGAAATAATTAATTTGAGGATTAATGGTTTAATGTTAGTCTCCCTATATAGGAAGCCAGCTTGTGAGGAAAGGAAGGATGTATGTCTTGTTCATGGGAAGATCTCCAGTGCCTGGTTCAGTGCTTGGCACACAGTAAGCTTGTCAATATTTTGTTGAGTAAATGCATAAATGAATATTTGAAAGGCATTGTGCAGAAACACTAAAAAGAGAAATAACTCCACATGAACCCCCTCCTTACCTTAACTGTATGACAAATATAGTGATTTAGTAGCTGCATAGATGGTGAACAGTGAGTGACTAATTGCCCCTTCTGATGACATGGACCAGGGGCATTCTGGGAAGGTTTCTGGGAGGTGGTTCCTCTGTTCCTGGGAGTTGCATTATTTACATTGTCGAGGATTTAAAAGACAGAACAACATTTACTTTACACCATTCATCTGATTTCATATTTGTACCTCCTCAAAATTTATTTGAAATAAGATATTACATACATAAGACATCTAATCATTTAAAATTCAACTTTAATATTCCCTACGGGACATTATAAAGTAAAGATAAAGACAACTTCTGCATAAATGAAAGGGAGCACACAAAAACATTGGCACCAGTAATTAATGCATATTTTCTTCTTTACTAATTTGAATCATCTTCAGTGCCAAATAAACATTTTAAAAAGTTGGTTGATAGATTCCCAATTTGATCAAGCATGAATTAAAACTTTAAGAAAATTCATTGATATAAAATAATGCTGTCAAGAAATATCATATTTATTCTAGATTCTTTTAATGCCATTCTCTTTATAATATAATAAGAATAATAAATTTCTTTTGAAGACCATGGAAATTAATTTATTCTAGAGTCCTAAAGAAGTAGCTAAATATTCTATAATAATACAACATAATCACTTCAATTAGAATGTCTATAATCATATTTAACTTCAGATATCTAAATGACAAAAAGGACTTTTCCCCTTATCTTTCTTGTGAAGACAAAGCAAACCTGTAACCCAAACAAATATAGGTTTATGTTAAAAGAATAATTTTAATCAAATCAGAAATGAATCTGTAAACTTCTTTGCAGCATTTTAATAAAAAGGAATTGTTAAAATTTTCTTTGAAGATAAAAATTTAAGTTGACTGACTTATTTAAAGAGAAATAGATTATTTTCTATATCTACAGAATTAAGAATATGTGTGAGGTGATGATAGGTAATGGAATTTAAAATAGCCACAGCCAAAAACTCACTGCACAAGGTCAGAAAATTATTTGGCCTCTTACTTTCCTGAAGGAAATGTAGAATATGAATGATACCAAAAAAATCAAGTAAAAAAGATTTAACAAAGAAAATAACTAGTAATATGTGGCCTATTTCACAGTTTACAAACTGTTTTCACATTACTGATTCATATAGTGGCAATCATTTGGGATGATTCAGGAGAGACATCTGTCTACCTTTTAAAAATGAGTTGTCTCTTAGAGCAAACCCCTTTTATTTATGATCAAAATGCCTACTAACAGTAGAATCAAACTGGAGGTCAGGTTTTCTTACTATAATTCTTATTCTATTACAATGAGTTCCTGAATTTTGACTGAGAAAATAATTTTTCGGGTATAGCATGGGAAGATATGGCTCTAGAGCATATCTTTTTTAAAAAAGCATAATATAAAGTATAATGTAAAGTAAGTTAATGAAATTTTTGGCTAAATCAATGGAAAAAGATTAATGTAAATGGGTTATCATCAACTTTTAATCATGTGTTTGAACCACAATAAGAATATTGTGTTGATGTCTGGGACCTCTGCCTCAAAAAATTACAGATCAAGGGTCACATGAGAAAACAAGCCTGGTCAAATCCAACATACCGATATTATTTGCCCATCTAGAAAAGTAATGAAAAACTTGAAATATACATGCCTTTAGGCTGTGTGAGCATGGTCCAGTTTTCCAGGGGCTTCACCACTCTCTAAGGTCTCATTTCCAGCCATTGTTCAATTCCACACATTTATTTCTATTTCCCTACCCTTTGCAGGGATTTGTTTCTCCAGACTATTGATATAAATAAGATAAACTTTTTTATTTTTCTGAAAGGAATGACTAGGTATGAAGGGGCAAACTATGTCATCTGAGATCTGATTAAAGAACTGTATAAATCTAATCCAAATAAAGCATGATCATGTGATCCAATTAAACTTGAAGACAAACTGTATTGTATCACTACTTGGATTTTGGCTATCTAAAGACTATCCTGCCTACAAGACAAAGTCTAAATGCCCTGACAAGTCAAGTTAATTCCTTCCCTTATAATCTGACCTTTCCCTATATTCATTTCTTCTCCAGCAGAAAATCTGCAATTAACTCTTGGAACCACATGTTCACATGTTCTTCCTAACACTAGCTGATTTTGTTCTACTATTTTTTGCTCATCTTTTTGCAAAATAAATCATCTTCTTTCTGCAATTGAGCTCAAGCTTCCTTTCTTTTGAGAAGCCCCCCTGGCCTTCTCTGGAAAGCTAAGTGCCACCTGCTTAGACTCAGGCTGTATTTTCACTGAGGCTCAATTTTCCTCCTATGTTACCCCATGAGAGCTGCTACTTGTTGTGGTCCTTGGGAACACAGAAGGTGTTTGACCATTTAATAAATATCTTTCATTTAATAATATCTGTCAAGTAATACTGATGCCCCTTTTTAATATTTTAACACCTTATTGTTGGAAAAAAATAGGGATTATCCTATGTGATAACAGATTAGAATCAGGATAAATGAATGAAACTCATAGGGTTATAGATTTCTGTATGATGATAGGAAAGCTTTCCAAGAAATCAGAGCTCTACCAAATATGAAATGCCTCCTTGGGAGGTAGTAGAGAGATGGCAAGATGTGCTAAAACAGCCCTTAGCGTAGGCCACGAAACAAGTGAATATTCCTAAAAAGTTCAGTGGGCTTTTAAGTTCCCTCCAGTCTCTTAGTTCTGAGTCCAGTGATTCACTAAACATAAGACCACAAATGCAGAGAAGCTACTGTGCACAGAAACACAATGCTAAAGGTTTGGGGGAGGTAGTCTCCTCCCCGGGGCTGGGAGTAGGAGGTAATTCTACTTCAATAAATTAGATTTTAAGAAAAAAAGAAAATAACAAGGGTAACTTGGTAATCTTGTGGTTCTGATGACTCTTGCTGAGCTTTTCAGAGTGTTCCTAAATCACAATAGTATTTTGCACAGAAACACCACCAGGCAATGTAACTTCCTCAGGTTCATGACCAGAATAGAATTCCTGCTTGAGGGCTAGACATTATCCTCTCTAAAGGCTCCAGGAATCTGAGTACCTTGAATTAAAATTCATGAATAAATACCAAAAGTAAATACATTCATCAATCTGGAGAGAAAATGGTTTTAGAATATAAATACTCCCCCACACACACACTTTTTTTGTTTGTTTTTGGGGGTGTATCATAAGCCTGTACCAATATCTCTTCTCTATTGTTTATCTTTTGCCTAAATATTTATAAAATTGGGTTCTTCTTCCTCCCTCTTCTTCAACATGTATCTATTTATTTATCCTCCTATATCAATTCTGGTTATTGTTCTGCTAATTTTCTTTCTTCTGCTTAACTATAGACAGATTTTCTATGTTTACTTCAAATTCTGCTGAATCACAAAAATAAGTCACCAAAATAAAACCCTTTTCTAATAACCTAGCATAAAGATTCTCCGTAGGAATCACCCAGATGGATAAATGAACAGATTTTAATTCATGTATCATGCAGTACCCTGAGCTTCAAAGTTTCAGAAAAACATTATATATCTTCATTTATGGAAGCCAACATTTTAAAAGGCTAGGGAGTACAGATGTAAGACTGAGAGTTGGCCCCATCATAGTTTAGATCTACAGATGTTGACATGTGGCACTTTACAGGGTAATTCTTTCAGAAGAACTCCCATGGCCTTTTCTAAGAAGTAATATTTAAGAAGGCCATGCTCTATAGGGCTCAGTGCATGGACACTGGATCAGACTATTTGACTCTATGCACAGGATTCACACAGTAGCAGCTGTGTCTCATGGAAGCTTCTTCAGTTTGCCCATTTGTTTCTACATGTGTAATGATGATAATAATATTTAGATTGTGTTTGCATTAGTCCATTTTGTGCTTCTATACCAATATCTGACTGGGTAATTTATCATTACTCAAGGTTCTAGAGGCTGGGCAGTCTAAGATCAAGGGGCCCTCTAGTGAGGGCCTTGTTGTTATGCCATCCCATCTCAGAAAGGTGAAGAGAAGGAGAGAGAGAAGAGGAGAAGGAAAGAGAGTCCCTCTCACTCTCTCCCTGTCCCTCTTCTGCCTGCAGTGCACATGCATGTGCACACACACATAACACACACACAAATAACAACAAAAACAATTACTTGACATGAGAAAAGAACAGTTTTATTAGATCTCACCTTCCTGAAGAACTACTAGATTTGGGCTAGAAATATTCTGAAAATTTCCACTCTTCCCACAGAACATTTCCATTTAAATGCCTTTGCCTTAGATTGTCAGTTAATATTAAGAAACTTCCATTCTATGACTATAATAAGTCATTCCAGGTATTCCCGGTAATGCTAGTGATTCTGTTCTACTCTCATTTTCTCTTGATTTAGGGAAAGTTTTCAAATCCAATTTTAATTTGTGAAATTTAAATCAATCAGTTTCTCACTCTCCACATCAATTTTTCATCAAAGTTGCCTTTCACTCCTACCTTTGCTCCATTTCTTACAAATTTCCAGTTCTCTTTGGCTTGGATGGTTGGTAAATTACCCTAATGATGCTATCTATGTTGAAGCTAATGACCTGTCTAAAGGAATTAGAGAGTTTTTTTTTTTTCTCCAAAGTGAAAATGTGACTACCAAAGCAGAGGAGAAGAAAAACCCTGACTGAAATGACAGTTCGGAGTAAGAACAACAACAACAACAAAATACACACACACACACACAAAGACATAACATTATACCATTTGAACAATGGCTTCAGCACATTAAATTAAACTCTTGTTGTAAATAGTACACAAATAACCCAGCTTCAAGCAATGCTAAACAGAACATATATGTACTTTATACAATTCTATGCACACACACACACACAAAAGATTTGTGGGTTTTTTTTTTTTGAGATTTGCTTTAATACAGAAGAAATGACTGTTGTATTCTGCTACCTTTCCTATCAACAGTCACTAATATGGCATTATGTGAAAACCTGGATGTGTAACCGATGTGATTCTGCAATCTGTATTTGGGGTAAAAATGGGAGTTCATAACCCACTTGAATCAAATGTATGAAAGATGATATGTCAAGAGCTTTGTAATGTTTTGAACAACCAATAAAAAATACAGAAGAAATGGGAACTTAAATTCATAATTCAAATATATTGAATAATTTTAAAACTATTTGATCATAAAGTGAAAGATTATTTCTTATTCTGAGCTGTTCTTTATGATGAGTTTTGCATGCCAAATCTGGACCACATTATTCTATGTCCTTGCTGAGTTCTATTTACATATTTCAGGTAAAGACTAAAATCTCAACTTCAAATATCAACTTTTGAAATACACCCTTCTCCTCATTCTCATATACTTTTAAAATTTGGGATAAGTAAATTAATATAGGTGCTTGCAACTAAAATTCTAGAATTACCTAAAAAATTCACTCAGTCTTTTATTTAGTGTATTTAGCCTATTTTCATATAATTCTTAATACATTAGAACCTAACCCTATAATTTGGTTTTTGTTTTGTTTGTTTTTTTCATTTATCTGTTTTCTCTCTGCCTCTCTATAAGTTCCTTGAACTTTTTCTATAATTTTACTTTTATTTCTTTATAACATATCTAAGCTAATTCTTCTTTTGCACCATTTTAGTGATTTTTCTAGGTATTACATAACTTATTCCAGTCAACCTGTGTCATGATTATGCCAATTCATGTAGAGTCGAAAAAAAATTTTAACCCTTTTAAGTGTTCTAAAAATCTCCATTCTAATTTCTTTCCTCCTAGACTCCTATGGAATTTTTTTTTTTTTGTAAAAAATAAACTGAAAATCCATAATCATTATAGGAAATACTCAAATGTTAAGGGCATTAACATCCATGGTCTATATTGTAATTGACTTAACCATTTTTCTTGTATACATTTAGATGTTATTGAAGCATTTTTATGATGGCTTCCTGAATTTTTTTCATACAATTCTAAGGTCTTTATTTTCTCAGTGTTAATGTATTTTGTCCTTGTAATCATAGGAGAAGTAACGACTCATTATAAGCATCACCTTCTTCATCTTTAGTGGAGAGATCAATCTTGCTATTTATGTCATGTGGTTACCATGAAGAGTGAAAATCTACATATGAAGCACCTTTTACAATACATTTCAGTTAAAAGAGTTTTAAATAATTACTTTTATTGTAGAAGAGTTTGTTACAGGCCAACAAACCATTACTCCCCTTTACTAAAATAACCTAGCCAAACCTCCTTGTAAATAAGCTAATAGAAGACTCCCTAAAGAACACACTAAAGGCATGTGATAGCAAGACAGATGGACCATATTCATCTATGGAATGGTTTCAGCAGAATGTTCCAGGTCTAGTATTATTTATGGAAAAGAAACTTGGAATCTATGGACTTAAGAAATATGACTCCCCGGTAAGTGTCACAAAAGCTTTGTAAGTATTAGAATATAAAATGAAACGCTTTCATGATTAAAATAGTTCCCTTTTGTATGAGCAATGGCTGTATGCACCCTTTGGAGGAATTTCATGATAAATCTACATAGAAGTCATACTTAAGCAACACAATGGGCCCTAAGGAGCTGTCCACAATTCTGTATTTCCCTTGCCTTGTCTGTGTCTCAGAACTACTTGAACCCAGGAAACTGCATATCATATATTCTCTAAAACTAAGATTTTTTGTTGTGTAAATTACTTCAGCAAATGGTCATTTACATTTTATTTAATTTTAATATATTAATAATCAAAACAGCTGTTACATGGACAAACCATGCAAATAATGAGTCATGATTCATTGTTGTATACTAGTCTTTTTAGACAAGGACTTAGGGTTCTATTTGGTTATGTTTATAAACATTTTTAAGGTTCTTGATAGTTTCCCAAATTCCCTTCCCCAAAACTGTGATCGACTAATATTTTCATTTGAATGTGACAATTCATTGCACCCTCATAACACTCAGCAATATTTTTTAAACCTTTTTTTGAGAGAAAGAGAGAGAGAGAGAGAGAGAGAGAGAGAGAGAGAGAGAAATTTTTTAATATTTATTTTTTAGTTTTCGACGGACACAACATATTTGTTTGTATGTGATGCTGAGGATCGAACCTGGGCCGCACGCATGCCAGGCCAGCGCGCTACCGCTTGAGCCACATCCCCAGCCCCTTTTTTAAACCTTTTATAACTTTTTAAAAATAAAAATATATACCATTTTACTTAGCATTTTTATTGTAAATAAGGATAAAAATGCCCCCATTCATAGTTATTAATTGTATCCTCATTATTGCACACATTTTTTTTTTTGCATGTCAATTTTTACTGAAGCTCTATTCACAATAGCCAAGTTTTGGAATCCACCTAGGTGGTGAATGGATAAAGAAAATATGGCATATATACACAATGGAGTATTATTTAGTCATAATGAAGAATAAAATCCTGTCATTTGCAGGAAAATGAACTGGACTAGAGGATATCAAATTAAGCTAAATAAGCTAGACACAGAAAGACAAGAATCACATTTTCATTTATCTGTACAAACAAAAAAGATGACCTGAAAGTAGAAGAGGGACTAATAAGGGTAAGGGGACTGAGGGAACATTAAGAGGAGGGATTAAGGAGGATGGATTTGAATAAAGCATAATATATACATGTTTGGAAATGTCTCAGAGAAATCCACAAATCTATACAATTAATATGAGTTAATAATTACAATTTTTAAATACAAAAGGAATTTATAAAGTTAGTTTCATGAAAGTCAGCAAAGCCAAAAAAGAAAAAACCTCAGTATTGCACACATTTTAATTGAGTATCTAGATATTTTTCTTTATTTATTCTAACGTTTTCATTTTTAAGAATATGAGCATGTCTGCCAAATTGATTGCAACCATTTTTGTCACTCCTGAATGATTTTAAAATCAATATTTTGGCTTTAAGATGACGGGTATTTTTTTCTGATTATAAAAGTAGAAACTTTGAAAACTAAAAACTAAAAGAAACTAAAATAAAATGAAGAAAACAAAATTCATAGTAGTTTTGCCATACAGATATTAATGCCCTTAACATTTGAGTATTTCCTATAATGACTATGGATTTTCAGTTTATTTTTTACAAAAAAATTCTATGGGAGTCTAGGAGGAAAGAAATTAGGCAATTGTGTTTGTAAAATGACCTAATCGGCAAAAAAAAAAATTCTCAATGTACTTCCCATTTTTAAAAAAGTGACACTTCTAAATAAGAACATAGCAAATCACACCCTAATCATAAAAGAATAAACTTCCATTCCTCACACACTAGCACCTTAATAAAGAGAGAGAATTACATAAAAATGAAGCTTTTTTCTGAGTTGAGAGTCAAAGTTCCCATAAGTTTCTGTCTCATGTGCCACTGCTGTAAACTGTTGTTACCATGACCAGGAAAAAAAAAGCTAAATATCCTCTATCATTTCAATCAACATGATTGTCAATGCAGGCTATAGAAATAATATAAAACAAAACAAAACACTACTTGAAAACTCACTGCCTAAGTTTAAGCGTAGTATATCTAGCTGACTATTTAAAAAGAGAGGATAACTCATAACTTCTTTCTTCATAGTAACTAGGAACAAAAACTTTGGAATTAAAATTTGTGCACAATAGGTTCCTATGTCACATTAACAAAAAAGACTGTGAAGAACTCAAGATCAGGAAGAATCACAGTAGTATTTTTATACTGCCAGGGGGATTATTAATCTTAAATGAAAATTCAACAAGGGCTACTATTGACAAGAGATTAATCAGATCTGTGTAAGATGTATTCAATCTGGCTAGATGTTCAGGATAACTAATGATTTTTTTTTTTTTGAGAGAGAGAGAGAGAGAGAGAACTTTTTAATACTTATTTATTTATTTTTTTTAGTTTTCTGCCACAGTCCGGCTGCAGCAAACTAACTGGGGGGGGGGGGTGACGAACAACTTGTGTAGATTGATACAGCAGGAGTGGGAGCCGTTTATTGTAGGACAACAGAGGTATTTATACATTTTGCACAGCTTATCTTAATTAGCATAAACTAGATACATCAGTCAACCAATAAGGAATCTCCACACTTAATGGCTCGCTGGCGTTACTTCACAAACCACTCCCTCTGGCATTTTGCCAGGCGCCATCCAGACTTGTTTACAGATTCTAACAGTTTTCAGCGGACACAACATGTTTATGTGGTGCTGAGGATCCAACCCAGTGCCCCGCGCTTGCAAGGCGAGCGTGCTACCGCTTGAGCCACATCCCCAGCCCCATGATTTTTTTTAAATACATAAAATGCAGTTCATCAGTTTATTGTGCCAGATTACAAGCACTGCCTTTGCTCTCGGTTTCCTTTCCAGGCATTCGAAGCTGGTCATGAACTTCTCTTCCCAGGAGTAGAGGTGTTGGAGGAGAGAATAACTCCTGGTAAAAACACAAGTGGGAGGCTGCAAGTTGGAAAAGCTTATGGGCTTCAAATAGAAGCGATAGTGGTAACTTTTAGCTGAAAAAATATTGAGTCTAAGAAACTGGATTTAGTGAGGTGAGAGGAAGTTAAAATGCCAAAGGCAACAGTTGTAGGTGGAGTAGGCAGAGAAAAACAATCAGAGAGTCATTCAAATTGAAAACATTAATGTAGCCTAGAGAACACTTCTATATGGACATCCCCACATTGTATTCAATGAAGATATATAATTATTTACAGAATGGGGTGAGAGTAATTATCAGGTTCAAAGTTTTCATAACTGAGTTCCATAATAAAACACAAATTTAAATTTGTTACTGGAACCTTAACCTTAAAGCAAAAAATGTTTAAGAACTTCCTTGGAAAAAAAAATATATGTGAGTAACCACTGGAGGGATCAAGGTCATAACTTAAAAATGGAGAGGTATATTCCCTCCAATCTTGTACAGTCAAAGTAGGGATGGAGATTATTTTAATGGAGAAAGAAGCAAAAATATTAATTAGAAGAAAACACACAGTCATGAAACTTCTCCCCAAACTTCTTGCCACTCCTAAGCACCAAAAATCTACAAAGATAAGACACTCTGTAAGCCAAAACCAAGTTAATGGCATTGGGTAACTTTCCAAATGACATGTCAAATTATCAAACTTTCATAGACTTTACTTGTCTAAATTACTTGTATTAAGGAATTTGGCACAAAGTATAACATTTAGAAATGTTATAACTGGGGCAACAGTTGGACAACAATAAGCTTAAGTATCATATGCATCTGTTAGAACACCAGATATTAGATGATTAATCATTCAAAGTGGATTTAAGCCCACCCACATAGATTTTGTAATGCAATCAAGAAGAGATCTGAATACATAGTTGATCCTCTCACCACATCTAGTGATATAGGAATGTATAACACCAATGAACACTGACATCCAATTTGGGCATCATGTGTCTCTGCATTTGGGAAGCATCTGACAATAACTTTCATCTTGTGAAAATCTATGACAAAACTATTAGAAGAATGGCAGTTAATAGGTTGAATGTACCAGGAAAATAGGGGACTGTTTCTGCATCAGTTCTAAAAGGAAACACATAGAAATAGCCTGTATTTTAGTTAGTCTCTCCAATTAATTAGCACATTGAAATAATTCTCCAATTTCAATGAATTTAGATATTTTATTAAGGTAGGGGAATGCATTAAATAAATATACTTAATGCAAAATATTGATTGTTTTATAAACCACCAAATTTTGTTTTAATAAGTTGGTAAAATCAAATTTGTTTCCATTTCTAATTGATTTCTTTTGATTGTACAGCAATGCCAGATCTTGTGTCAAACAAAAATGTTTGAATCATTCCCCACATTTCTTTTCATTGTGCCCTCCTGGCCTCATGTGGCAACTAACTGTTTCCTTAATGGTGTCTCATATTTTACAATTTTTCCATCTCTTTCATTATTTAAATGAACACATGTCAATTGCTGAGAGTCAGTCTTCATTTTAAAACTATCTCTTGTCTGATTTATATCATACCGTCTTGTAACAGTGAAAAGACAGGAGCTTCTTCACCCATGCACTTCCTCCATTTTCATCATTACTTTTATCCTCTGAAGTTAGGGTGGTGCTCAAGGTCAGTTACATTGAAATTAATTTGCTGGAACCAGTTTACCAAAACCATCTTTCAAAGGCCATTTTGACAAACGATTAATTGAGCAAATAACCTATTCATTTCTTTTAACTCTACATGCATTCTATAGCAATTTCATATTGCATGTTGATTGCAGATTTGAAGGTTTCTATGAAGATTATTTAAATGACTTTCATGTTTTCTTCTTTTACTGCACTTTAAGCATGCCTGTCATGTGTGATTGGGCAGATTCTTTTTTACTATATCAGCACTGCCAAGAAGAGAGAGAGGTTGCCAAATTTTAGCCCATTGTCTAATTGCTAAGTTATAAATTAGTGGGAGTGCTTCCAACTGGAAGGAATGATTTCTTTTTTAATAATTTACACAAAAAGATGCTATATGGATTAGTAGCAGCTGAAACATTAAGAAGAAGAAGCAAGAAAAAGACACTTGACTGGGAACAAGATGGAAAAGGTAACATCAAAATATAACATTGCTTGTGCTGCTGAAATAAGGATGTACTGACAGGCAAAAGAAAGGCTAACTGAAGGAACAAGAAGAAGCAATGAAGGAAAGTATTGAGAACAAAGACCTAATGGGGGGTTGAAGCATTAGAAAGCAGAAATATCTGGTAAAGTTAGAATTGATCTTCTTGAATTTGATATGGATGGGGGAAGGTCACCTTGTCCTGATGAGAAAGAAGTTCATTCATGTGTAATTTCCCCAAGCACATTGTGCTCCCTTGGCCTCAAACATTGCCCATTGCCTTCCTCTGGGCACCTCTTTAGCAACCCCATGGTGGCCACATTTGCAACCACCCTAAGTCTCATCCATCCTTGGCAGTCAAATCTCAGGCCTATGGGAAGGTGAACAATGAACCTTCTCCTCTCAGTGATCTCTAATTTACCATGCCTTTTCTACAGTCTGGCCTTTGTTGTTGTTGTTGTTGTTGTTGTACCTGGCATTGAACCCAGGGGTGCTCAGCCACTAAGCCAATTCCCTGGCCCTTTTTTACATTTTTTAAATTTTGAGACAGTGTTTTGCTATGTTGATTAGGGCCTCCCTAAATTGCTGAGACTGGCTTTGAACTTGCAAACCTCAGCACCCAACATCCCCCAGCCTCTGGGATTACAGCCATGCACTACCATGTCCACCTTACAGTCTGCCTTTCCATTTGATATTGCTACAGTTACACCAGGGAAGATAATGAAGTTTCCCAGTCAATGGATACATCAAAGCTAATCTTCCATGATTAAAAGCAATCTTATTCTCATCTTCACAAGTGATTCCCCTGTGATTCTCTTAGCTTTGATAAAAAGGAACTTCAATTCAGTTGAAGTGAAGCCACCTACCTGGTCTTCATCTGATCTTACAAGGTGGTCAAAGTGGATATGGTATTAGCTATGAAGGCCATACTTATTTATTTATTTTTTTTTACAACTGACAAACGTTTGAATTAATCAGAGCTATACCAAACTCATTGTCTGAGCTTGCCTCTTTCAGTACGTCTTTTGAGTAGGTTTTTGACATGAATCAAGAGTCATTCTCAGAACACACAAGCTGGGATTTGGCCTCCAGCTTTCTTTTGTCTCCAGCTTTGGGTCCTAGTGACTCTAAAGCTAAGAAAATAGTCCACTTATCATTTTATACATTCTCTTAGAAGAGCTGAAAAATGCTTCCATGACAATAACATTTTATTGTTTTTTTTTTTATTTAATAAGGATATTATTACCTTATTTGCTTTTTTGATACAAAGCAAAATGTATTATGATATTTATGCTTTTGTGTATGTGTATTTTATTGGTATATATATATATATATATATATATATATATATATATATATATATATATATATATATAAATTTATATTTCTATACAAATAAGTAGACAAATATGGTAACACTGAATTATATATAGAGAGATAGACATACACAACATATACATACTTAATCATACTTAATTTGTAATATTCTCTGGGCAACTAAAGAATAACAAAAATAAATATAAATAAATAAAAAGAGGACCATGAAACCAAGAAGCTTTAACTTTAAAAGAATAAAAAAGACCTTAGAATATATAAATAAAACATGGTGATAAATAGGAGGGAGTACACACACAGGATAGAGCAGATTGAAATCAGGTTTTGAAGCAAGGACAGGAATTGGAACTTCAGAAACAGGATATAAGATGTTACAAAGATACCATCAGAACATCTATCTTCTTTTCTGAAAATTAGTTCAGTTTTTCTGCTTTGAATTATTATTCCTTTATTCTTATGAATTCTTAGCTGTACATCTGGATTGATTGGGTTTAAACTTAATTATCCTATCATGGACTTTTAAAAACACAATACATCTACCCAGTACTTTAGATACACGTTTTATTGATGACTATATGCCGATTAGAAATAAGATTCCTCATGAAACTCAAACTCTAGAAATACATGTGACTATTGCATTTATCTTTTCAGTTTGGTAGAAGCGGCAGGCAACTTACAGTCAAAATTATCCTGCATATGTCAGAAGCCATCTTCATTTTTCCATTCATAAATTAGCGTTTTTAAAAACCTGAGTGACTATACCCTCTATGGTCAGGAAAAGTCCCTATTCTTCTTAGCCTGGGAGCTCTGGGTTGGTATATAAATGTCCATATGTCTGACAGAATTTGAGTAGCCTGTGTTCACTGAACTCTCATCAATGTGCAACCTACCTTGCACCAACTTGATGCAAGAATTATTTAGAAAGAACTCCTTTTTGAATCTATCATATTGTATGATTATCATATATACACAGTGTGAATAAGTTGATGCAACATGAGTTTTTGATTGTTGGATTTAAAACTGGAGTATTTGCTAATATTACAAAAGGGATAAGTGGCTTTTAAAGTGATATATGTGCGTATTTAAAATGTGTTACATATAAAGTGGAAATTTCAAAATGTGTTCATATGTAACATTAGTTTTAATAGTAAATGGACTTTCATAAAACTAGTTTTTAAAGTAAATAAAGCACAGAAACAAAATGGAAAGTTAAGGAATCTTTACATAATTCACCAAAGAGATACATAGATGGTAAGTGAGAAAAAAATTATTTGTAAATAACACCTAGAATGTAGATATCCCAAATTATTAAGATAATTTATTTCTAGTGGCAGACTCATGGTTGAGTTTTATTTGGTTTATGATTTACTGTATTTTCCAAAATTTCTAAACACCTTCAAATTTTATCATCATAAACTTCAACATTTCCATGTTGAAAAATTTCAAACATTCTTAAAAAATAGAGGAAAAAAAAACAGCCAACAATCACATATCCAACTTCTTGAATCAACATTGTTAATACTTTTCCAAAATCGCTCTGTTTACCCCACATTTCATTTTTAAATTTTTTTGCTGAAGTTATTTTAAACCAAATCTCAGGCATCATATCATTTTACCTGTACAAACTTCAGCATCTAGCTCCAAAAAAGCATAGATAATTTCCTTTGTAAAGACAATGTCACTATCATTCATAGCAAAATTAGCCATAAATCCTATTACCAACTAATATCAAGCATATAATCAGATTTCCAAACTCTTTTTAACTCTATATTTGATTTGACTGAATCAGTATACCCAAGATTATACATACTGGCCACATTTGATTATGTCTGTTTCTTTAAATATGAAACAGTTATAAGTTTTCTAAGCCACTGATGTTTTTCAGCAAAAATATATATATATATATATATATATATATATATATATATATATATTTTAAACTTCTGGAGTGTTCCTATCTTTTACTTCTTTCCTATCATTTTTGCTAATCATGATTAAATCATTCTTTTCAATTCCATCTAGTCTACTTATCTATTAAGATTTTCTTCATTTCTTTGCTTTCATTTTAGATGAGACTCCTTCATCAGGATTTATTTCTACTTTATCTCTCATTTTTATGACATATTTAGAAGGATGGGATTTCCAATATCATTTAAAAAGAAAGAAAAATATTTTCATTTCTATGGAAAAGATTTTTTAAATTGGGAAATCCAACCAGAGAATGGTGTCCTAACAGCTTTACTTTAAGAAGGTTTTTTGTACTAAGGAAAACACGCACTTCAAATTTCTAAAATTTACTTTTTAAGAATTTCTTTTGTTCATTTTTGGTTGAATGAAATGTCTTTTATATTTTAAAGACAAACTTTCTCTGTGATGAATTTAGATATGTATCTCATGAACTCTATTACTTTTCTTTTAATTTTTTGTGTCATATGTTTCATATTTGTTAATCTATGATTAACATAAGAATCCAGAGAAGCCTATTTAATATGCACAAATTCAAATGAATGTTAACTTTTTTTAATGAGCTGAAAGTTTTGCTTTTAAGGTATTAAATGTACCAGTATCTCAACTTCTTATTCCAAAAATAATTCTTTAATGAGAAAATTATTTTTTAGAAATCTGATTTTTGACATATTTGGGGAAAAAAGTTATTTCATTGTTCTGAATTTTAAAAGTGTTGTTTATTTATTATTTTTCCAAAATTAAATGAATGAAAACCAGCCAGGATGTTTCAGTAGGGCTTCCAGCTTACCTTCATCTTCCCTCTAGACTCAGATTTGAGTTCCATGAAGAAAATAAGGCAAAATGGAGCATATTCAAAAGATCTCTGTGGTTATCACAACTCAATCACCATAAAAATCTTCAATGCGGAGTACAATGCCAAAGTTGGAATTTCTTTCCCTGTCTACATAACTTTGTATGATCATGTCTGAATCATGTAGGATTATATTGTTAGGGAAGCATACTGTTCCCATATCACAAATGCAAAGCACATAAATTCTCTCTTTGTTTCTTGTGCTGTCTTAAAAGGAATATTTACATGCATAACAAAGAAAATATAATAGACAATTTTTAACTCGAGGATCACAGTAAATTTTCCTGATCCACTTAAAGAAATTAGGAGTTACTGATCAGTTTGCTGGAGTAATTTATCTATCACATTTACCTTCAATTGATGAAGAATTTTGTTTTACTTTTACCATTATTTTAGTGAATTGCTACAAGAATGAACAGAGAAAAGATTAATATTGACTTTATAATTTTCTCTTATTTGAATTCAAAGAGAAAATATATAATTTGAGTCCAATTTTTGTCACTAAGACATAACAAGCCAATTCCTTTTCTTCCTTGAAATTTCCAACCTCTCTACTCATTTTTCTTGCTCTATGGTTCATCAAGCCAAGCATTCAATTTCTTTTCTTTCTATTTTTATTTTTTTAAAATATTTTTAGTTGTAGATGGACATAATACCTTTATTTTGCTTATTTAATTTTATATGTGGTACTAGGGAATGAACCCAGTACCTCATATGTGCCAGGCTAGTGCTTTACTACCAAGCCCAGCCCCAAGAAGGCAATTTCATTGACAGTTCTCTTTATGCTTTTATGCCTTCATATACAACCTGAGATGCAGATATTTTGAGATTGATAAGTAATTAGGAATGTAAAAATATTGGAAGTATTAGAGTCTAAGGTATTACACATCTAGAGTTATTTATTTCTAAATATTTTTAAAATTCACCTACTTATTTGTCTGTTTAATGCTGATTTCTTTCCCAGAATCAACCCAGTAGCACCTGTGTCTGCATTACCAGCCTGGGATTGTAAATTCCACAGGGGCATATTATGTCTGTCAAAATCGCTGTGCACAGCAGCTAATAAAGCATGTTATGAACACAGAGTCTCAATGTTTTGATGGTGATAAATTTTACTGAGTCCGTTTTATTATCTTATACTGGTTAAATTTTAGAAGTGAAATTGCTATAAGCCCTAGTGTACTGAAAAAAAGAACTCAGATATGAAAGGTTTTTGAAATTTGTATCTGAAGTATTTAAACTGTAAAATTTTTGCAAAAAAATTTTTGTACAAGATACAGTGCAAATGCCACTAGGTGAACAAGTAATTAAAAAAAAAAAAACCTAGAAGATTAGCATTCTGTTAATAGCCAATTAATGATCCAAGGAAATATGCTTACTTTAGTGTTTGTTAATTTTAAATTTTAAAATTTTAAGCTTAAGACCATGAACTAGCACCAATAATTACAAATTTCTATAATGATCAACATGCTGCTAATATCCTCAGTTTAAGTTTGGAGTTGTAAATAGTGAGTGCAAAAGAAATCACTTATAAAACAAGCAAAGATTTGTCACAAAATTATTATTTGAAGTCAGCAATAATAAATTAGGGGCTTTTTTTTCTAAATAGCAAAGTGATTTTTTATTTTAGAAAAGTGTTTTTTTTTTATATCAATCTATTGCCCAATATCAACATCCAATGCAAGCAAAAGACATTTTTGCAGACATAATTTCTTACGTCATTTGGGGAGTGCCTAATTTATCCTGGACTGAGGAAGAATGTTTACTTTAGAAATTTTAAGAGAAAGAACAGCTCTTGGGAGTTTGTGTCATATACATCTACTGCAGATATTGGTGTCTCTAGCTAGTATCAAATGGAGATAAACCAAGGGACAAAGCCCATATATACTCTAAGCAGTACAATGTCTTATCACACACAACATGATTTGAAATTCAATACGAAGGAGATTTCCAAGAAAATTAAATATTTCACCATTTTGAACAATCTGGAATGGTTCCTGTCAGTCTGGTTAATTTGGGATTTGGGAAAATACATAGAATATTTAATGTCAGGTTCTTAAACCACATCATAAATAAATGTGAGAAACCCTTGCATTGCCTTTTTGATTCCTCTACTGCTGCTGCCCTGAAAGTATTCATGGTCTCACCCCTTGAATTAGAGAATTTGCGACCTAATATACCCTGGGAAATCTATATTTTCCCCTGCTGTGGCATTAGGCTTTGGCTTCTTCCTTAGAATGTCACTTTTCTCTTCAAATCGATTTTTTATATCTATTATAAGTTTCTAGGCCAAGTCCTACTTGAGGGCTTCCTCCACCTTTCTTGATTGTAATTCTCTTACTAGGCCAGAATCCATTATTTGACAGTCATTAAAAAGTAAAAATATCACATGGCAATTTTACTTTTGTTACTTGACCTTCATATTATTATATTTTGCATGTTCACAAACTTTCCTTTTGATGGTAAACAAATAGTAATGTTATGTTGCTATGTACTCATCTCATTGTCAAGTGGAGTAGTATAAACTCAGGTACAAAAAAAAAAAAAAAATATATATATATATATATATATATATATATATATAGAGAGAGAGAGAGAGAGAGAGAGAAAGAGAGAGAGAGAGGGGAGAGAGAGAGAGAGAGAGAGAGAGAGAGAGAGAGAGAGAGAGAGAGAGAAGAGACAGTAAATGAAAGGGTGACCTTTGGAGCAATCATCTCACACTGAGATAACTCTGTGATGATATTTCCCTGGAGAAATGTCAATCAGCACTTCAGTGAGAAGAGGAAAGGGGCTTGTCTACTCTTGTTGAGTACATAGAGGTTTGGCTATAAGGTTAGTTGATTTAATGCTATGGATAAGATAGGTTGCTAGTTAGCATTGTGTTTTTGATGGATTAGAACTAGTCATATGCCCAGAAATCTTAGCAACAAACACACTTTTACAAATTGGGAAAATAATTTAAAGTAGCATTTCTTTTATAAGGACAGGATGAGTGAGAAAAGAAAAAATAGAGAAGTCACAAGTGGCAATTTGAGATAAGTTGGATTCAATATATGCTCTAATTGGCAAGTCCTATCTTTCTTCATTCTTTTTCCATTAGAAGTAAACATGAATGAATTGTTTCTTAACTGAATCTGAAGGGCAAGGAAGTTACTGGGAAATAATTTCATGTTGAAGGGTTAGATGTTTGTCAGTGTAGGAGAGGGGTTTTTCATATTTGATTTATTTAGTTCATTGGCTGATTTGTCTACTTATTGTTGCTTGTTTTGGCTGAAATATTATGTATGTATATCCACACATAAACAACCAACAAAAAATTGAGAAAATTATAGGGAAAGAGGCCATAAATGGAAATGATTTGTGATTTCAAATTTTCTTTTTGCTTTATATGCTTTTATACCTGTAGTAATAGGAAGCAAATATATAATAAGGAAAAAGTGTATAGTATTAAAAGAAAACAAATCTTTAAACAAATGAACATTTTTTTTCTTTACTGTCATTGAAATATAAATTGGTCTTTCTGCTGATGGCCTTGCCTTATGACCATAATTCACTTATGGTTGAATTCAGAGCTATGTGTCCCTCTGAAACCTAAATCACTAAGGAAGACTCCTTCCCTACCTTCTATGCAAACCTTACTAATACATATGGTGTTTCCTGCTAACTAACAAAAATTGAAGAATTATACAATAGAATGCTATACCATGCAGCTGTGGGAGGGAAAAAGGGAACTTTGTAATAACTGATATGGAAAGTTTCAAGATATATTGATAACTATAAATAATCCAGATGCAAATGCCATTGATATAAAAGAAGAGAATTTAGGTTGTTTATTGAGCACCTTTATATATGCATGTAGAGTCTCTGGAAGAAAATAAAAAATAACCTATAGGATGCTTACACGTCAGCATTTACTTTCTCCCTTCCATCTTCCTAACAGTCCATTCCCAACGCATCCTTGAATACACTGTCAGAGATACCTTTCTTTTTCCAGAGATTTCACATGCTTCTCTCACTGTATTCTGCAGAAGCTCTCTCTCAACAACGATTAGCCAAATAAGACTCAATTTCCTCTTGAACTTCTTCTCTTAAACAGCATTCTTGCCACCACACTATTCTGAATTGATCCTGTTTCTAGTCTCTCCTTATCAATTCCATTTCTTTTAACTTCTCCTTTTTGTCCAGATTTCTAAGATTTAGATGCCTCAAAGCTTTTAGCCTGAGCCCTTTTTGTTTTTATGGAGCCTAGAACATCTCATCTATATGAAAACATTCATATTAATTTCTCATCCAGATGGATGAAATTCAATATCAACTGTGTGCTGTGGATTCCCTCTGTTTTCTCTTTCACAAGTCCCAGGTTTGTAAGTCCATCTGACCACCAGCATCTTCTCTAGGCTATCACATAATCACTTTATATTAATAGCACCCTTGGAATTCTCCCATACACTCATCTCTAAGTATCTCCCACCTTAGTAAAAGACATTGTTCTGTCTTATTTTATAAATAAAAACATAGGATTCATGTCATTACTCCCAAATTCATTCTCAAGCCCTTTATAATGCTCCTCCAAAATATACCTGTGTTCTGTTTCTCACTCCTTCCACCCAACTCACCCTCATTTCTCCCTAGGCAACCACCACAGTGTTGTAACTCTTCTCATTACCTTTCCTCTGGCCTCCTCCAAACCAGTTTCCACAAAGCACTTAGAAGAGTGCTATTTTAAAAGCAAATATCAAGCTTATTTAATAGTTTTAGTTAATTGACTTCCAATTGCATTTAGTATAAAGTCACATTTCTCATCATCAGACTAAGCATGACACAATGTGATTGTAGTATGGTTACCTTCTTTCTTTTTCTGTACTTAAATAAATATTCTTGCAGCTATATTGACCTTTTTAATTTCTTGGAACCATCAACTTTATCTTGTTTCTCATGTACTTTGAGATTGATACATATGCTTCTGAGTCTCTGCCTGCCTGTTAGTCAGCTTTGAGATAATCAACTTGTAAGAAAAAAGGTTTATTTTGCTCCACAGTTTTAAAAGTTTTAGTCCATGATCATTTGGCCCTGTTGTTTTGGGCCCATAGCATTACATCATGGTGGGAGTATGTGGCAGAACAGACCAACTCATCGCATGGATAGAAGTAAAAGAAAGGGTCTAGAGGCCCACTTTCCTCTTCCAGACTCTACCCCCAATGACCTGAGAATTTCCACTAGGCCTCAGTTTGTAAAGGTTCTACCATCATCCAGTAGTGCCTCATGATGGGCCAAGTCGTTACCAAATAGGCCTTGGGAAACACTCTAGACCCAAACTCTAGCATCTTGCTCCTTCTGCTTCATCTCTCAGCTTATATATATTTTTATCAGAAGAACTTTCTCTGGCCCACAGTATCTGGGTAATGCACTCCCTTTTCTCCATTATTCTATGTATATCTGACCCTGCATATTTCATTTTTAATAATTCTAAATTCTATCTTTGCTTATACACTAATATTGTCTCTTTCCAGTATTGGATTATAAGTTCCAGGAAAGTAGGCTTTTTGCCTTTGCATCATGCCTTTTAGCCATTCTACAAAAATTACCAATATATGCAGGAAAATGTAAGACAGAAGTAAGGGGAAATCAGAGTACCCACGTCTAGTGTAATTTCCATTACACATTTTTATCCTAATAAATATTTTAACTTAGTGAGTTTAATCATTTAATACCTCTACCTTACATACCTAGCACAGTAGTAGGAGATAGAAAATCAACAGTGAGCAACAGCTTAGTCTTATGCAGACTAATGATAAGTAAAAGGACAATTCAGGTAACACGTTCTCCAACTGAGGCCAACATACAGTGATGTAGGAAGTATATCACTTTACTTTCTTAAAAACAGGCAAGTTGAGCCCTGGATCCAGTTTTACTCAGAGTCCTTAACAAGTGTGAAGCAGCTTCTTGTCTCCTTTCAGATTCCAGGTGCTGTACACTGAGATACCTCAGTGATGGAGAATTCACAAGAATTCAAATCCATCCCCAGCCATGTGAATAAACCATCTTGGATAGCCTCGTTTAGCTAAGCATTTCACATGATTTAAACCCCCAACACCATCAATCTGACAGCATTTGAAGGTAAGATCCCAACACAGATCAGAGTTGACATCAACCCAAATCTAATTCAAAGATCTGGAAGAAATAATAATACAGTGTTGTTGTGAACCTCTAAGTTTTAAAGTGGTCTATTATGTACCAAAGGAAAACTGACACAGGAATGACTTTTTTTGTCAAATATCATTAGGTTGTGTTTGTAAATACCAAACAAGAAAAAAAAAAGGAAAAGCAATTGTTTCATTAAGGACAATTGAGGAAAAAACAACAAAAACATTTAGATTAGCTTCAAATTGCTTTGTAGAAACTCAGCTTCATTTAATAGAGGATTTTATGCATGGAACCCCATATCCATTCATCTATCCATTTATTTTCCCATCCTTCAGTCTATCCATTCATTCATCTGTCTACCCACCCGCTCATGCTCATTTATCATTAATGGAGTTTATATTCAAAAACAAACCCTTTTCTAGGCAATCAAAGTATAACAAATTGAATAAAACCAGATTTCTACTCTCAACGAAAATCTCCTGGAGAAATTTTATTTTTAAGAAACTTCACATAGAATATAAGTGTAATAAACATAGATGATAAGATATTTTTTCTGTTTGTTTCCACTTTAATATTTTTATAAACAGCTATTATTCCTAAAGTCTCAGATAGTCTCAAACCAATATCTCAAATCCACTTCTCTGTTCTCCCTGTGTACCAGATAAAACAAGTCTTGGCTGAAAATAATTGAGAATCTACTGAGAAAAATGCATTGCTGTGGGGCTAAGTCTGGAAACAGAGAAAAGACAGTTTGTGCATCAAGCCTTCTAGTCACCTTCCAAGAGATACCAGCAGGTGTTTGAGAATGAGGGTCAGAGAAATAAGGATAATACTCATCCAGTAGACTTTTGAAACATCAGGTCTCTATTCTTATGAGCCACAATTTACAAAGTTTCACCTAGATTTGTTTATTTTTATAAATATACAGCTTATTAGACACAGTATCAAATATTAAAGAAAGTGAGATACTATGCAGCATTTTTTGTTCATTTAATCAATGTAGGCATTGATACCAATTTGGGCCATATTTGATTATCTACTATTTAACGATCCAGAAAATTTCAAATTTTCTAAGTATTTTTATTATGTGTGTCCCTGTTCAGTGACAGTGGGAGTAGCCTAAAGCATTTTAAACTGATTATAAATATCTTTACATTTTATTTTTTGTGTCCCATCTACCTAGTAGGTTTTTCTACAACTATGTTTATCTCTGATAGTCAGACCATGCTGCATGCAGTTAACCATAAAAAATTCATAAGTTTCTCAAGTTGACTTCAAAAGCACTACCTGATCTGTCAAAACACATTTTAAAATGTCAAAATGCCTTTCCATTATGGCCTTATTTGGTGCTATGGTGCTTTATAACGCAATTCTACTGGGAAAAAGGAGGTGAAAAGACTCACACGGAAGCTCTGCTGCTAAAGGACAAATAGCAAATAGTTGAGCAGGACATCCATAAACCAGCAATGATTTAATAATTTATATTTGTAAATTATGTAAATGCACATTTAGACTTTGAAGAAAATCACGTTTTAAAAACTCAAATAAAAATCAATCAGTATGATTTTTAAATTATTTAAGATAAAACTAGCAAGATTAGCCCCTCACAGTTAATACTCTAAATTAAAAGGTTAACCAATAATTTTTTCTCTACAACTAGGAGTGAAGATACTTACACTTTTAGCCTTACTGTGTACTTTCATTGTCATCTGAATTTGGGGTATGAACCATAGTAGAATCAATTTCAAAGAAGTTGATAAAGAATTATTGAACAATCATTCTGCAAACCACAGTTACTTTATTTCAGTATTGCCACTTGGCTTGATTTATAGTTCAAAATACTTCACTATATGACATCTGAGGTCTCCTGCTAAAGACACAAGTTCTATGGCTTTTGTTCCTGGAAGGTCAATTAGCTTTTCCAAGTTCCTGATCTTAGGAGACTCTAAAATCACAAACTTACTCTTTAATAGTCTATTAGGAAATGGCTCATAATCATTATCACATATATGTCTATCTTCCTCTTACACAGCTAATAAATAAACTCTAGTACATGACTGACATTGTAATGAAAATTGAGAGTACCACCACTGAAAAGCAATATAGGCATGGTGTCTGTGTTTCTGTACCTTACATTCCAGAAAGGAAAAATGATGGAGAGGAAAGTATGAGTACCTTAACCACAATATGGGGCCTTAGTATATATAGGTTGTCATCAGTACCATGCCATCTGTTTAGTTTACAACAGCCCATACCAACAAACAACTTATTTTAACCATGCTCTCTCTTATCTCGTGAGAAAAAATAGAATCCTAGAATATAGAAATGAAACAAATGTAATATAAAACAACTCATAATAAACATTAAGTTGGTAATAATAACTGAAGCCTACAACCTCCAAACCCCAAATTCTGTTTGTCCGTCAATCACAGTGGCCAAAGATAGAATAATATCTACTGAGGTGTCTGAGGGACCCTCTGGCTAAACTCTGTCCTTCATAATTGGGCTTATATTGTTCCTTAAGTGCATGTATCCTATGTAACCTTTGTAAAATTCATAAGTAATAAACATCATGTATGGTACTATATCCAAGCTTTAATGGTAATCCTGGATAAATATGAGTGTCTGATAACTTTATGGAAGAATAAAAATCATAGTTTTCCTTTGAATTTTGTTTTTCTGTAGACACAGTCATTTCCCTTACTCTGTGAATCATTTCAGGAGGGAAAAAAGGAAGACGAGTCCTAGGCAGAATACAGTCTCCGGAGGGGTCTGTGTCTGACTGACCATTGGTCTGTCTTCCCTTTTCCCTCTAATACTGTACCTCTGACCTGAGTTTGGGCTGCCTTGTCCAGGAGATTTTAGTGGCATTAGTTCAAGTCTTATCCCACACTCTAGAGGAAGTTCAATGACCTACTCAAGATTCCTATGATGTTCTAGGCATTTAAGCCCACCCCATCCCTCTGACCCTGAATCACCACCCTTGCAGAACCCTTGATTTAGTAGTTTTTCAACTCTTACCTCTATTTGTCACTTTCTCTTCCATACCCACCTAAAATTTCCATGCCTGCTCCTTTTTATTAATTTCCCCTCCTCCAAGTATTTGTTTATGTTGCTATCACAGAATACTGAACACTGAATAATTGAAAAGCAAGGATTTCGTTTTCAAAGTTTTGGAGGCTGAGAGGTCCAAGATCAAGACCTTGACATCTGGCTAACACTTCTTGCCTGTTTTTTGTTTTGTTTTGTTTTGTTCTTTCTGTGCCTTCACATGGCAGAAGACCAGGAGGGAAAGCAAACCTGTTCCCAGAAGCCCTTTACATAACAGCATTAATATAGTCATGAGGACACTAAACACCTCCCCAAAGGCCCCCTCCCAACACTACTGCACTGGGGATTAAGTTTCCAACATAAGTTTTAGGGGACACATTCAGATTATGGCATCTCAGGTGACTTAAGTTGTATGCATTCATATATTGAATAAACTCAATAAAATTTTTTGAGATAATGGATGAACATTTAAGATATTAAGAATATTAAGCTTTAAGATTTGATCATTTTTCTTTAAAAGTTATGGTTTCCCATTTCTTGTCATATTTTTTCAGAGATCTGTCCAGGAATTAAATATTTGAATGGTTTTCATGTTGTTTATACAGAATTTTTAGTTCCCCCTACCCAATTCACAATTGCCTGATAGTTTAAAGAATCTCCCACTGCAGATGAGTCTTTACCAGCACAGAAGATCTACCCAAAGTTCTCTCCTCATCTTTATTAAGCAATCTCTGTTGCAAGAAAGAAGAGCATCATATACTAAAGTAATTTAATTTTCTACCAGTGTGAATTATTCCGCTTCAAATAGAAGACAGTGGTGACTAAAGTGCTTCGGGTTTTAAATAATTTTATTTTATTACAAAACTTTGCTTTGAATCTGAATTAAGTACCTCCTCCTCACTCCCACAGAACTCATCAAGGCACAGATTACACTGTTTTGTCATTAGCTATTTAATCATCTATACTCCCACTAGGAGATGTCCATGAGGAAAGAAACTGTATATAATTTTTACCTTTTTATGATACTTTGCATTGCCTGGTAGCAATTGTGATGTGAATGTATGAAAGAACCATCTCTGACAATGTCAAGATCTGGATTTCAACATCCTCTATATTTATAATATTTATAGTATAGAAGATACCTCTCTCTCTCTCTCTCTCTCTCTCTCTCTCTCTCTCTCTCTCTCTCTCTCTCCTTGCATCTTTTTTTTTATTACACCACAAGTGCACCCACTTCTCAGAGGAAGTATGGAAAAAGCTGATGGACAGCTGTCTAGAGGCAAGCATTGATTGTTTCCATCATCACACAGGGAGTATGGGATCTGAAGCAGCTTTCCACTCCTGGCAGCTGAAATAGATTTTAAAGTTTAGAAAAATATCCCCAGGAAAGCACGAAGGCCTTGAGCCTCCAAGGTCATCTTATATTCTTGTCAAAGGACATTGACTCTCCAGGGGAATTCCAGATTTTCAAAAGCTGCTCTTAGAACTGGGAAGATTTAGTTCTATGAAGGTGATTTCCTCTAGACATGTAATGATTAGGATTTACAAAACATAAGTGAAATTAATTTATAAAGAGTAAGGATTAACAGTTAAGTGTTTCTTACTTATTTATTTGTTCTGCAAATACTTCTTCCAGGATATATTTTCATTGTACCTAAAAAATAACAATAATGGGAAAGAACTAGATAATCCCTAGATTAGAAAAATCTTATTGAAGATACTCACCACATATTTAATTTCTACTAGGCTCCTCTCCCTTAAAAAGTTGTCTGCATCTTTTCTATCTCTGCCCTTACTCTCAACCTCTCCTTCACTCATATCCTGCATGCAGTCTGGAGGTAAATGATTGAATGAGTAGGATGAGAACAAGATATAAGTAGAACTGCAAGAGAGGCAACATAGCAAAAATTGCCTCCATTCAAATACTTGCGTCATCACTTTCTAGCTGTGTGTGTTCCTACCTTTCTAGCTCTATGTGATCTTTGTAGATGTATTGTCTTTCTGTCCTATTATTTCTCCATTAAAAAAAAGTGAATAGAATTGAGTTGTAGCACATAAGGCACTTATGTAGCACACATTAATTGATCGACAGATATTACATGAGATCAACAAAACATTTGTAATTACCAAACTATGAGTTTGACACTGTTAATGTTTTTGTGGTTACTTTTGTAACAAAACCCTAGGTGACTTAAATTCATTGACAGAAAAGCCTGATTTGAACTGGTTTAAAAATATATATAACCTATGTTTGTTCCACTTAGTACAAATATTAATTTATTTTACTGGATAAATTTATTCTTTTGATTACAGGATGCTGTACATAAAGACCCCAATGAATGTTATAGAGTGCATGTGTCCTATTATGTTTCTCAATTATAAAAATGATCTGAATTCTGATTTGAACTCAGAGTAAATTTATTGAATGGAGATTGACTACACATTGAGATTCACAGCGTGGATTGTCATTGTCTCAGTACAAGCCCTCTGTAGACTATACACTCTACACACCACTGTTTCTCTGACGATGTTCACACTATTCCACCATGTTGTCATCCTACTCATTTAGTGAGTCCCAGATCCAATGTGTATACGGATAGGTCTACGAAACTCCCTTTACCATTCCAACACTTGGACTTTTCTCCTTTGCATCCTCACAGTTCTTAACACTGTACTCTGTATAGTTTTCTTGGCCATATCATGTGAATTGAATTCTGAGAAAATTAAGTATAACTTTGGTGAACACATAAAATTATTGCTAGTGAATATTTTCTGCTAACACAACTTATTTGATAAAAGTGTACAGTGAGTTTTCTCAAAATCTGCTTTAAACTGATTCTGAAATTAAAAACATCTTTAGTGACAAATTAAATTATGTATATAATAAACATGCCTTGTTCTTTGTGATTTCAGAACATAAATCATATTATTGTTATTAAATATTCCCTGACAAGTATTAACATACAATTTCATGAGATATGAAAACAACAACAACAAAGCAGCAGGCTGGCCATGGCCAAAGAAAAAACTATTCCCACTGAGTACTGAACAACCACGGAGGTTTCTGTAATCTACTACTTATGAAAATCACATGGGAGTAATTCCAGCAAGATATCAGAGGACATTTTGAAGTCTGTGGAATCTAAATAGCCATTATGTACTGTTATATTTAAGACTTTATGTCAATATACATTCAGATTTTATTATTTTCATTTCATGTTTTCTCTTATTACAAATTAATATAACCATTATAGAAAAATTAGAAAATTCTTATAAATAAGCAAAAAGAAGAAAAGTTGCAAATACTCTCTGGCTGTCCAGAATTTTTTTACATATTTATGAAATTATTTGCATACATGCATATATGTAAATAATGGATGTGCAAGTATGTGTGTGTGTGTGTCTGCTTGTATACACATGTCAAAAGATTACCATGGATTTACTATGCTTTGGTTATAGTAAAATGGTTATATTGTGATGCTAAGAGAGTCACACTTTGAAATTTATAAATGTAATTAGATGTGTGGCCTGAAAGAGAAAAAAAATAATTCACCAACATGTAAGTGTATAGTTACAAATTGTGATTTGCTGTGAAGGGATTTACATAGGAAAATGAGGGTAGTTAGTAGAATGTCAGGAGAGGAGTCTCTGAAGAGAAATTTAAACGGACTTTGTCTCTGAAACATCAAGCAGAGTAGAGTAAAAGACAAAGGAAGCAGGAGGCTGATAATGACCAGGTCATGCCATTTCTTGTGGTTCATTGTAATGATAACAATTCACTTTGATGAACAGTGGGAAAACATCCAAACATTCTCTGCAGAAAAGCTGATGTGATTTGATTAAGTTTGCATTTAGTCAGGTATTTCTTTGCCAGAGAGGCTGTACTTTGCATCATAGGATGTGTAGTAGCACCTCTTATATCTTTAGCAGACTCCAGTAACTCCTTGCACAGTTATAAAAACCAAAATGTTCCCAGGCACTTTCAAATGTCCCCTGTGGGTTAAGGACACAAGCATCCAGCTGTAAAACAGCTAGTTTAAATTATTAAAAATTATTCTGACTGCTAAGGGAAGGACAGATGAAAGGATTCCTTATCGCAAGTCTGCCATCTTGTCACCACACAGGTAAACAGCCTTAAAAATAGCACTAGTTAGTGTGTTCAATAGCAACAATAAAGTTTTGAATGTTTGATATATTTAATTAATAGTTGAATTAACCAACCTTCAAAATGGCATTATATTTTCCTTATTTTATTGTGTGATGAAAGATATTAAAATATAGCTGTCCTAGAATGGATACTGAGGGTGACAAGAAAATTCAAAATGCACATGGGAAGACTAGGGAGTGTAGTAGCTAGGGGTCTGAGTAGGAGGAGATGACATCTCGGACATTGGAGACATGTATTAAAGTTGTGTCTCTTCACAACTTTACAAACTCCATATCATGTACAATCACAAGAATGGGATCCAAATTAGAATAAGTTATTCTCCATGTGTGTATAATATGTCAAAATAAACTCTCCTGTCATGTGTATCTAAAAAGAACAAATTTTCTAAATGATTAAAACAAGAGTGTCTCTAATATCATGCTTAGCATTGTATAGCATGTTAATCGTCAAGATTTGGGGAAAGATACAACTTGCTCTCTACAGCTATCACTGCATTCCTTTGCTACATTTCATTAGTTGTCAAGGCTTTAAAGAAGAAGATCTATATAGTGTATATAATTTTGGTATTGTAAGCAAGATTACTGGATGAAATAAGTGGCAAAAATGGACTATTCAATAAATATTAGAAAAACATTCTGAATTATAAAAATATAGATTTCCTAGATTACATTATTAGAAAATAAAATACAAATTGAATAAAGACATAAATTTGGAAAGCAGAGTGTGAAGCCATAAGGAATCATACATGAGAATCTTTCCATAATATTGGGATAGAAGGAATATTTAGGGATAAAACAAAAACAAATCTTAGAAAAAAGTTACCTGATATATAACATTACAGAGAGAGAGAGAGAGAGAGAGAGAACTCTGTCTTGTAAAAGTTTCCATGAACCAAAGCAAGGCAGTCTTAAAAAATATTTTTTAATTTATTTTTTATTCTAATTTGTTATATATGACAGAAGAATGCATTACAATTCATATTACACATATAAAGCACAATCTCTCATATCTCTGGTTGGATACAAAGTAATTCATATGTGTACTTAGGGTAATGATGTCCATCTCATTCCACCATCTTTTCTACCTTCATGCCCCCTCCCTTCTTCTTCGACCCCTTTGCCCTACTTAGAGTTCATCTAATCCTCCCATGATCCTCCTCCCAACCTCATTATGAGTCAGCCTCCCTATATATAAGAAAACATTCCACATTTTTTTTTGATTGGCTATCTTTACTTAGCATTATTCTCCAATGCCATCCATTTACCTGCAAATGCCATGATTTTATTCTCTTTCATTACTGAGTAATATTTCATTGTGTATATATACCACATCTTCTTTATCCATTCATTTAATGATGGGCATCTAGGTTGGTTCCACAGTTTAACTTTTGTGAATTGTGCTGTTATAAACATTGATATGGCTGTGTCCCTGTAGTATGCTGTTTTTAAGTCCTTTGGGTATAGACTGGGAGTAGTATAGCTGTGTCAAATGATAGTTCCATTCCCAGATTTCCAAGGAATCTCCATACTGTTTTCCATATTGGCTACACAAATTTGCAGTCCTACCAGCAATGTATGAGTGTGCCTTTTCCCCCATATCCTCGCCAACACTTATTGTTGTTTATATTCTTAATAACTGCCATTCTGACTGGAGTGAGATAAAATCTTAGAGTACTTTTGATTTGCATTTCTCTAATTGCTAGAGATGTTGAAAATTTTTTTTTCAGATATTTGTTGGTTGATTATACATCACCTTCTGAAAAGTGTTCATTTCCCTAGCCCATTTATTAATTGGGTTATTTGTCTTATTGGCATTAAATTTTTCAGTTTTTTATATACCCTACAGATTAGTACTCTATCTGATGTGCAAGCGGTAAAAATTTGATTTAAGATGTGGGCTTTCTATTCTCCTCACTGATTGTTTCTTTTGCTGAGAAGAAGCTTTTTAGTTTGAATCCTTCCCACTTATTGATTTTTTTTTTTTATTTTAATTCTTGTACTATAGGAGTCTTGTTAAGGAAGTTGGAGCCTAAACTGACATGACAGAGATTTGGGCCTACTTTTTCTTCTATTAGACACAGGTCTCTGGTTGAATTCTTAGGTCCTTGTTCCACTTTGAGTTGAGTTTTGTGCACGGTGAGAGATAGGGGTTTAATTTCATTTTGTTGCATATGGATTTCCCGTTTTCCCAGCACTATTTGTTGAAGAGGCTATCTTTTCTCCAATGTATGTTTTTGGTGCCTTTGTCTAATATAAGATAACTAATTATTTGGGTTAGTTTCTGTGTCCTCTATTCTTTATCTTTGGTCTACCAGTCTGTTTCAGTGCCAATTCCATGCTGTTTTTGTTACTATTTCTCTGTAGTATAATTTAAGGTCTGGGATAGTGATGCCACCTGATTTACTCTTCTTGCTAAGGATTGCTTTAGCTATCCTGGGTCTCTTATTTTTTCAGATGAATTTCATGAAGGCTTTTTCTATTTCTATGAGGAATGTCATTGTGATTTTGATTGAAATTACATTAAATCTGTATAGTACTTTTGTTAGTATAGTCATTTTGACAATATTAATTCTGCCTATCTAAGAGCAAGGGAGATCTTTCCATCTTGTAAGGTCTTATTAATTTCTTTCTTTAGTGTTCTGCAGTTTACATTATAGAGGTCTTGGGGCTGGGGATGTGGCTCAAGTGGTAACGTGGTTGCCTGGCATGTGCAGGGCACTAGGTTCGATCCTCAGCACCACATAAAATAAAAATAAAGATGTTGTGTCCACCGAAAACTGAAAAATAAATATTAAAAAAGTTCCCTCCCCCTCCCTCCCTCCCTTCCTCTTCTCCCTCCCTCCCTTCCTCCCCCCCCCACTCTCTCTCTCCTCTCTCTCTTTTTAAAAAAATAAAAAATAAAAAATACATTATAGAGGTCTTTCACCTCTATTGTTAGGTTGATTCCCAAGTTGTTTTTTTTGAGGCTATTATAAATGGGGTAATTTTCCTCATTTCCTTTTCATAGTATTTTTTCACTTATATACAGAAACATCTTTGATTTATGGGTGTTGATTTTGTATCCTGCTACTTTGCTGAATTCATTTACTAGTTCTAGAAGTTTTTTGAATTTTTTTTGGTCATCTAGATACAAAATCATACCATTGGCAAATAAGGCTAATTTGAATTCTTCTTTTCCTATCTGTATCCCTTTAATTTCTTTCATCTACTTGCTCTGGCCAGTGTTTCAAGAACTATGTTAAATACAATTGTTGGAAGAGGGCATCCCTCTCTTGTTCTAGTTTTTAGGGAGAATGCTTTTAATATTTCTCCATTTAGAATGATATTGCCTTGGGGCTT
The DNA here is from genome assembly GCF_021218885.2 of Marmota monax. NCBI lineage: Eukaryota > Metazoa > Chordata > Mammalia > Rodentia > Sciuridae > Marmota > Marmota monax. Next base: position 1,553,346 of record NW_026695208.1, on the reverse strand, counting down.
AGCATAGATATTGTTTACCATGTTGAGATATGTTCCTTTTCCCCCTAGTTTTTCTAGTGTTTTGAACATGAAGGGGTGCTGTACTTTGTGGAATGCTTTTTCTGCATGTATTGAGATTATCATATGGTTCTTATCTTTAATTCACTCCTAATTCATGCAAAGTACTTGGCTTCACATATGTTGGGGATGTGAGGGTGAGAGAACAGGGAAGGAAAAAAAAATCTTAAAGGTAAAAACAGGGATTGTTTTGGTTGGAGATCAGTATCTTTCCTGCTTCCTTTCTCATCCAATTGGTGGTGTCCTCTGTTGTTAGCTGGTATCTCTGCCCTCAAGATGGTGAAGGTAACCAGGGTGTCACAGTGTCAGGTTAGTGGCTGCTGGGGAGAGGGGGTAGTTAGAAACTGGGTACATGTCCAGCCAGAGTTCCAAACTGGGAGTTGTCCCCACTAAAGATGGTGATAAAGGTGACCCAAGATGGAGGCAGCTGCTTTCAGTGATGGGGTATCCCATCAGGTGGGAAGAGCCAGACGATGGCGTTGGACGTGGATGATGTGATCAGAGACAGCTCTGTGGTGTGCAGTGTGTGGTTTCGGCTGTCTTCAAAGCCTGTGTGAAGTTCCTAAGTGTAGGAAACTACAACCAGGGAAGCCCCACATTGGTAGATGGGGGTCCACATGGGAGTGGTGGCCAAAGTACCTGTGTATGGGAAGCTGCCAGGTGTCCTGCTTAGAAGTGGAGTCCAGGATTTCTGCTCAAATGAGTGGCCAGAAATGTGATGTGGGTGCTGATGCAAATGGTCTCACTCCAGCACCTAGCAGTTCTGCGTGGGTGAGTAGTTGGGAGACCTACTCTGATGCTGAGGCCTGTAGCCCTGGATGGCATGTTGGCCATGTTTCCTGTAGGGGAGGTGGAATATCGCTTGCAGAGAATCAGTAAGTATTCTCACTACTTGAGTTCCAGGTCATGGAGCGATACAAAATGCTGCTTCCCTCTGTCCTGCCATCTTGGATCCTCTCTTAGAAAATATTTTGATGGTGCATTTAACAGACAGAATTTCTATAACGTATAAATAAAGGATTTTTTATATCCAAAAGAAAATAAAAACTCAATTGAGATATGTGATAAGTAATTCTTAATAGAGATATACCTTCTGCACCCCTACCTACCTGTAAGTAAGGAAATATGAGTAGTTCTCCTAATTCAATATTAATTAGGGAATTAGAAATTAAAAAAAATAATTGATTCCATTCACAAAATATAGTAGATTCACAAGAGGTAATCCTGAAAATTTCTAGGATTAAACATATGAAATGCAATAATTCTGACAGCTTCTGATGAGAAAAAAATAGGCTAAACTGTTTTGAAGAGTGATTTGTAAATACCATAAACTATTTTTAATAGTTATTTGTGAATACCCAGAAATATTTATTTTTTATTTTTTATTATTTTTATATTAGTTGCTCAAAACATTACAATGATCTTGACATATCATATATCATACATTTGATTCAAATGGGGTACGAATAAGGGCAGCAGAATATAACAGACACTAGTATGGCAGTATGTATAAATGTGGCTGTATAACCAATGTGATCCTGCAATTTGTACACATGGGAAAAATAAGAATTCTTACCCCAGTAATATTTCAAACATGTTGATTTTAAAAGTATCAAGCAATTTTGTTTCTGGATATATGTATACCTTCAAGAAATTCTATGCAAGTGTTTCATGAAACATAGCACTATTTTTTTAAAATATCTTTATTTTATTTTTATGTGGTGCTGAGGATGGAACCCAGTGCCTCATTCATGCTAGGTGAGCACTCTACCACTAAGCCACAACCTCAGTCCCTGCACTATTTTTTTATAATAACAAAAAGAAAATCTTAATAGTCACACAATGAAAATATCTCAAACAGTTAAAATGAGAGAACTTTATTCATATTAACAGGCTAGAAGCAAAGATATCATGTTAGTCATTGGAAACAATACCCTCTTAAACATTTTTGTGCCTAAATTTATGGTGCTTATGTAAATATGTTTCTGTTGGGTAGACACCTGAAAATGAAATTGCTGGTTTAGAAAGTATTATATGTTTTGCTTTAGTAGATTATATTACAGCCCAGTATTTTCGAAGTGGTTATGTCAATATATACCAACAAACTCCCACGGGTAGTAGAAAACTGGAAGTAATCCAAATATCATAAGCAACACATATCAAAAAAAAAAAAAAAACTGCACTATGTTCAAACAAGGAAGTGCTATAGAACAATGAAAGTATGAGAATTACAGCTCTAAACTAAAGAAAAAGACAAGTTTCATAGATATAATGCTAAGTGAAATAAGCCTGACATAAGAGTTAATTGTATTATTTAGAATTAAAGCACTAAAAATACTAATTCTTGGGAATAGAGGTCAGAGTAAAGATTATATTTGGGGAGTTATGACTGGAGTTGGACTCTAGGGAATATTTCCTGTACTGGTCATATCCCATATCATGATCAGCCTGAAGTTCTAGAGGCCCATTTATTTGGTAAAAATTCATCTATGTGCACAGTACATTTCGTGCACTTTTATGTTTTAATTCAGCAAAACATTGAGAAAATAATTGTAAGTGAAAAGATACAGAATGATTAATAGAATACAACAACACATAAGCAAAATTTCCAAAGGTCCACCAAACAACATCATACTTTATATATTTTAAGTTAATTTAGCAATGTATAGTCTATAAGTCTACACATGCATATATGGATATGTGTTAAGATCTTTAAAAACTGATTGAAAAAAGAGAGATGAAATTCACAAGAGTGTTTGTTTCTAGGAAAGAAAATCAACAAAAGAGCCTGTGGAGTTGGAAATAAAGACCTTTGTTGATCTGTAATATTGCATTTATTTTATCAAACATTTTAGAAGAAAAGAAAACAGTTGTAAATATAGTGGAGATGTAAATTTTTAATATCCTATTATCCATCTATTCTGCTTTCTTTAAACTTATGGGGGATTTTAAGCACAAAAAATTTGAGACACTTTCTCATCCCTGGAGATGGCGGTCTGGTCATGGTGAAGATGGGAGGGTTCTTGAGGAGTGATGTAAAAGGCACAGGTGGAGTGGCTGGGTGGGCAGAGGGAGAGGCCATGTGTATGTGGGACAACATTCTCCAAACAAACAAAAAGAGTGCTGAGTTGGTGGATGAAGCAGGACTTGAGAGGCACAGCCTCTGTTGCAATCTCCATTATAAAATAGGAAACTCTAGCCTTAAGATTATGGGTAAATTATTTTCCCTCTGCACTCCTGCCTTCCACAGTTGTTAATAGAGATGATGACAACACCTTCTTCACGAGAGAGTGGTGAAAACTGGATGAGTTAACAGATAAAAATACTCAGAACAGAGATGGGCACAAAGGGAACGTTAACAGATGTATTCTATTATTATTCTTTTCACCATGGAGGGTAGAATTTCATCAAGAAGTATCATTAGTTCTTTAGAAGCAGCATTTTGTCACCCGCCACATAACTAAGCTTAGTGGATTGGTAGTTTTTCCTCTCCTCAAATATGTTTGATACATGTGGGGATGTATGTGTGTGTGCTCTCTCTGCATATGTATGAATAGAATATATTCTCTAAAACATCTCTTGCTTTGGACATGAATACAATTAAATAAATGAAACTGGCTGTATTCAATTGCCTCAAAATGTAATGACAAGATATCTTAGATTAAACTTTAATCTTAATCATGCTGAACAACCTCATTACTGTTTGTCCACTGAAAAAATTCTGTTACAGGACAACATTTAATTATTTGACTTTTAATGGCTAATTATAGGCTTCAGAATTTGCATCTTTTACTTCATAAATAGAAAATAAGAGATCAGCATAGAGGAAATGTCTGGGAAACAATGCATAGAAATGTCACTGAACTGCTTATTTAATTATAAGTTTAATTGGTGTTTATTCAATGCATAGTATGATGGGATTTTGTAGCTCAAATCATTTTGATTCTTGTTCTTAATACACTTATGATTTTCAATTACCACCACTAACAAGGTTAGAGATCTCATAAATACACTGGTTTAAAAAAAGAGAGAGAAAGAAATTTATAAACAGGAAAGCCAGTGTTTTTGATAACTTTGAATACCTTTATTCATTAGAAATATCTCCAGGGAATTAGAAATATCCACACTCTATAATCATTTACCTGAACTCCAGCTAATAGCTCGCTTTCAGCCAAATATAGATTTTCTTATGTTTGACAGCAGGTGCAATTATTGATTCCTTCCAACACTTGCTTTTTATAATAATTACGTTACTATTTATTGAGCATATACTATATACCTGGCATTTGACTGGCCTGGGGATAAGTGGTGACAAAATAAGAATAGGTCCCCACTCTCTTAACATTTAATGTCTTTTGGGAAAGATTAGATAATTATGCAGACACATCAACTTCAATTCTGATGAGTGAGCTGAAGGATAAATATCACATGATAGGACAGCATGTGCTGATGTAGGCAGGGAAGCCCTGTCTGGGGCAGTGAGTGAGCGGTCTGCCCTCTCACTGAAGCATTCTCAGTGTCAGCAAAAATAAATAAATAAGAAGTTAAAGTGGTTAATTAACTCAAATGAAAACAAAATTATATACACATACACGTACTTTGCCAAATTGCCTGTAATCTGACTTTAATAGAATTGGTGCACAATGTAAGTCAAATTCATAAATTTCTTTTTGTTCTTTAACTCTGCTTCTCTAAGCCTAATTTGAAAACTGATAAGGTTTTTAAGGAACCAAAAAGTAGAATTAAGCTAAAACAAAACAAGTAAATACATTAAGTTCTTAATGAACACATTCTTACTTTGATGCTTTCATATTTGAAATGTTTTATGATGAAATGCAGTTTATAGAATTCCAAACTGGTCCAATAATTCCTGGTAGGACTTTATGGTTTTTAAAGCATTGAAAGGAGTAAACAATTCACTCAGGTTTTCTTCATACTACTACGTTAAATATAAGACCAAAATCAGAATACATTTCCCCACATTTTGCTACTGAAAAGTATTTTAAGCACAGAAGTTTAAAAAAACTAAACCATGATAGCATGAGAATGACCTTACATTATCCTCTCCACAAAAAAAATAAAAATAAAAAAAGAAGAAAGTGCATTTTGCTTCCCAAGTAACCACTATCTAAATTTTAAGACAGTATAAATAGAAATGGATGAAGGTAGGGGAATTTAATTTAGCAAAAGAGACAAGACTTATGGAACTTGATTCTTGAAAGTGATTCTAAATTTAATAATCTGAATGTGGTAGGTGAGCCGCTCCCAGGATTTATTTTCTCAAAACCCTTTACATGATTCTGACATAGCTTAAAAAAAAGTGTTTTGGATTATCTTAATTGATTTGTCCCATCCTATTTTACATTAAGTGATCTTATGTGCAGTTGGGGAAAAAAGCTGTTAAATTATATATGCATGCAGGTGTAGTACCAACCAGAAAAAATACAGTTGTTCTTTTCTTAATTTTCAGGAAAACATCTTCATAGCTCTTTTTTAGTCATGAAAGAAAAGGTTTCGTTATGAAAATCTGAGAGAAGTTTGAACAAGAGAGAAATAATAAGAAGGAATGAAGGATTAAAAAATTGTTTATAGGAACATAGTAGTAAATAGCAGTAAGTTTACCATATTATGTGATACTTAAGTCAAATAGATCAATAAGTCAAATGGCTTTTAATGCTTAATAAATATTAACAAATGAAAAGAATTCTGTCCCTTCTTTAAGATGAGGGACAAGAGTGATGAAGTTATTTGTCAAAGTTCAAAGAGGCAGTCAGAGTTAGAGTCAAGATGCCTGGGCTGAGATTTTAACCACAATGCCGTGCTGTCAACCAAAGTCTGTACACAAAGCCTGTGTCTTGCCTTCAGAATCCACATTTTCATTCAAACACACATCAGACATGTTTGAAAGTTGAACACAGACTGAGATAAAAAAGTAAATCTCCAGCCAGGTGCCCTGATGCATGCCTATAATCCCAGCTGCTTGGGAGGCTGAGGCAGGAGTTTCGCAAATTCCAAAGCCAATCCCAGCAATTTAGCGAGGCACTTAGCAGCTCAGTGAGACCCTTCTCTAATAAAATTTAAAAAGGGCTAGGGGTGTTGCTCAGTGGTTAACCAACCCTGGGTTCAATCCCCAGTACCAAAAAAAAAAGTCTACGAGAATATTCAAAGAATTGAAATCACAGTTTATGTCCTCCTGACAATAAAACTAAGTCAGTACTGAATAATAATAAAATGATACCCATCTTTTACTAAGAAGTATAAGAAATTAAGAATTATGAGTCAAAATTAATCATGAGTCAGAAATATAATCATAATGAAAATTAAAAGAATATTTGAACTAAAGAAAAATATCCTTAAATAGTTTTCATTTTTTAAAAATTATTTTTATTAATGCATTGTAATTATACATAATAGAGGGATTCATCATGCCATACCTGTACACACACATAATATTATCAACCTCATTTGATTTTTTTTTTTTTTTTTTTTTTTGGTACTGGAGATTGAACTCAGGGACACTTGACCACTGAGTCATATTCCCAACAGGATTTTGTAATTTTTTTTAAACTTTTATTTAGAGACAAGGTCTCACCAAGTTGCTTAGTGCTTTGCTTTTGCTGAGGCTGGCTTTGAACTTGCAATCCTCCTGTCTCAGCCTCCTGAGCTGCTGGGATTACAAGCGTGCACCACGATGCCAGGCTTCATTTCATGTTTTATACAAATGTTATCATATGGAGATGCGTATCTTAAAATAATACGTAAGAAAATAAGAATGCCTACAATTTAATGATCTTAATATCCACTTCCAGAAGGTTAATAAAAAAGAAAAATAAAATATAAAAAAGAAAAAGACAATTAAAGAAGACAGTGAATAGAAAACAAGCATACCATACAGAATCACTAAAGCCAAAATATACTTCTTGAAAAGTAAAATGAAAATATAAACTTATTTTGAGATTTTTCAAGAAGGAATACACATATATACTATTTCACAGAAGGGTGACCATAGATAATGATAATGTGCTATACATTTAAAACAGCTAGAAGAAATGATCTTGAGTCTACACCACAAAGAAATGATAAATGTTTGAGGGTATTGATATGTTTAATCTAATTTAAACATTACACAGTATAAGCATGTATTGAAATATTACATGGTGCCCTTTCAATATGCATCATTTTATGTTACATATCAGTGAATAAATAAACAAATTTTTTAAATGTTATTAGCTAAAAGGAGGGTATACCAAAGATTTTGAACATTTTAACATTACCATGAATATATTATAAACAACTGTATGCTACTAAATTTGAAAAATTAAATAGCATGCTCAATTATGAGGAAACCATAAAACCAGATATACAATGACATTAAAGGAACATTAAATTCAACTCATCCTATAACTAAAGAAATTAAAACTGCACTTAAAATAATCTTTCTAAAAAGAAATTCTAGACCCTGTTAATTACACTAGTAAATAATAACATCACTTAACACAGAATGAACCAAATATTGAAAAAGCTCTCTTAAGAGAGAAAAAGTAAGTATGCTATTAACTCTTAAATGAGGACAAGAAAATCTGAATTTAATATGTGACCAGAAGTATTAGAAACAATACTTCAATTTTATTCCAGATCATGAAAGCAACATTTTAAACAAAATATTTCAAACCCTGCAATATAAAAACACGATAGTTATATGAGCAAAGTTGCTCACCCTATGAGAAAACTAGGGTTGGTTTGATATTTTTAAAAAGTCACTAAATGTATTAACCATGTCAACCTATTACAGAAAAAAAATGATCATCTGAATAAATGAATATATATGTATATATGAAGCATATTCTAAAATGCAACAGGTGTTATTGTTTTGAAATCTGCAAACTAGGAATAGGTGCCACATTTTATTCAAATACAGAAAACTTCTACATTAATAAATCTAAAAGTGAAATTTTCAAGGCTTTCTTTTAAGATTGAGAACAAGATAAGAATGATTATCACCAAGTCTGTTTAACTTTTTACTGTTTTTCTTAGTCACTGATGCAAGAAAAATATAAAGTTTATAAAGTAAAATATAAAACTTCTATTACATTTTCTGAATATAGAAAGTTCAAGATAACTCACAGATAAGTTATTAAAATCAACATTGATAATTCTAAAAATAACACATTTGCTGAGTGCAAGGTTGTTATAAAAAAAAAAGTCAATGTTGTTTGAATATTCCAGCAAAAAAAGATGTAGAAATCTAAAGTTTTTTAAATTGTATTTTATAGTAACATACAAATTGTTTATCTAAAAAATAAGAATATCAGAAAATTATTCAAAACTCTGAAGAAAAAAAGTTGAGCTTTTGACAAAAATTAAAGAACACAAATAAATGGTGATATATAGTATATTTATGGAACAAAAACCTCAGTATTATAAAGGTATTAGAGCAGTGCCAAATGAAATCTGAGCAAGTCTGTGGTTTTCCTTTTCTTGAATTTTTCAGTAGAGCTCAGCATGTTGACACTGAAACTTGTATGAAAATACATGCAAAAATTCAAAACTTGAGACTGTTTGAAAAGCATTAAGTGAGATTCACCCTTTATTACATACCAGGGTTTATAAGACTAGAGTAATAAAGCATGGTTATAGATTCATAAATAGAAGAAAAACACCCACACATAAAAAGCATGTCTGATTTAAAGCAAGGATGGCACACTCAGACAGTAGAGAAAGAACAAGACTATTTTCCAAAATTTAAAATTCCTGCTTAGACATTTGGACATCCATTAGGTCTCTGTCTCACATCAGTTATAAAAAAAATTCCAGACACATCACAGACCCATGTGTGAAACACAAGGCAATAAAGCTCTGTGTGTGTGTGTGTTTGTTTGTGTGTGTGTGTGTGTGTGTGTGTGTGGTGCTGAGGATCACAACTACGGTCTCATTTATAGTAGTACTCCACCAGTGAGCTTCATTCTCAACCCATAACAAAACTGTTAGAGAATAAAGTAATTTTTTTTCTATTATTATGATTATTATTACTATTATTATTACCAGGGACTGAACCCAGTTGTCCTTAAACACTGAGCCACATCCCAGCCCTTTTTATGTTTCATTTTAAGACAGTGTCTTGCTAAATTGCTGAAGCTGACTTTGAGCTTGCAATCCTCCTGCTTTAGCCACTCATTCTCTGAAATTACAGGAGTGTGCCACCCTCTCCACCATATCTTTATGTCATCATCATGGAGGAAGATTTAATAAGCAGGACACAAATGACACTAACAATCAAGGAAAAACCTTATCATTTTGGCCACATTAGAATTAAGAACTTCTTTTAGAAACAATTAACTTTTAGGAATGATAGAGTGAAAAGGTAAACCATATATCATTTGATATCTCAAACCATGTAACTGACAAAGGGCTTATGTCCAGAAATTATATGAAATTGCAATTGGATAAGAAAATAATATAAAAGTTATTTACCATACAAAAGTTCATACAAAAGGAAAATAATAGCTCATAAACATGAAAAGTGTAATCATTTGAACAGAGATTTTTTTAAAAAAGTGTACACTAAAACTACAAAGAGAAGCAACTACTAACCACCTAAGGCGGGGGTGTGAGGGAGGTAAAAAAAAAAATAACAACCACTGTCACCTGGTAAAACTGTGGAACTTACATAAACTGATGGTGAAAAAACCCCTGTGGAAAACAGTTTGGTGGTATTGCTAAAGTTGAACCTATGCATAGCCTGAGACCAAGCAATCCCTCTTCCAGGAATTTACAAAGCAGGATACTAAGAACTATACATAGCAGAGCTCATCTAGAATTATACACAACAGAAACAACTAATAACCATTAACATTAAAATGTAAAATTAACTTTTATGTATTCATACATGGAGTATGGATGAATTGTAGTCCTTGAGTGAAAAAGCCTGCATACAAAATAATATATTCTACTTCCAAACACTACACAAAACTGGCAAAATTATAGTTTAATGTGGAAACTCTTCCATTAAATGGATTATAAATAAAAGCAAGAAAGTGATTACCACAAAAGTCAGAATAATAATTAAGTCATTAGAGGGAAGGATAGGTTGAAAGGGGCATTAAGGAGCTGCCCTCTGGAATACTGGCAATATTCAGTTTCTTGACCTGGGTAGTGCAAACTTAAGTGTTCATTTTACAATAATATATTTTGATGATTCTTTGTATTTTTTTGGATTTGGGGCACATAAGTTAAATTTTCTAATAATAAAGATATATATATATATATATATATATATATATATATATATATATATGGTTTGAAGAGACTATTTTTTGTTAACATGTTTAAAATTACATAATAAAAACAAAATAAGAATATTAGAATAAAGGATAGGAGAGGGAGGCAATAATCATTAACATACTCTAATATGTTGACCAAAGAAGAAAATTCAAAGAAACACGATGAGGAAAAACAACAGTTGTATGAGTTATAAGGATGCAAATAAATGCTGACTTTTTGCATATTTACAAAGAGTAAATACAATGTAAGAGATAAATTTCTACTGCAATGGAGGAATATATAAATCATCCTTTCTCTTTAAGATCAGTTCAAGGCTGTTAAGATTTTCAGATCTTAATTTTGAGCAGGCTGACTGTACTATCACTTTAAAAGGATACTGCACAGAATTCCCAGAGGTGTCATGGATAATTCCCTTTGCAAATCTCCTAAGGGCAAGATTTCATCCTTTTCTTTGAGCTGTTCTGTTTTTTTCCCCTACTTTATTATTTTTCAATTTCACAAATGTATATTTTAACACATACTAATCTACTTTTGAGAGATTATGAATCCTACATATGCATATTATGTATATTCCTAACAGAAAGAACATAATTATATAAATGAGGTCTGACACAGGAATGAAACTTCAAACTCACATCCATGCATCCTACCTGTTTCATGAATCTTTTCTGCCATTCCATAGAGTCTACATAGGAGGACTTTGGTCAGTATTTTGTCAAATTCATCAGTGTGATCTATTTATAAGACATTATTTATTAGGTAATACAAAGAAGCATCAGTTATTCATCAGAGTGTAGAAAGACTATCCTAACAGGTTTGACCAAATGTGATGTGCAAACACTTCTTCATTGTTTAAGTATTTCAAGTTAGCCTTGTACTTAAAACTATAAAACTATCTGAACCTTGAAGAACATATGAATCACTAAAATTTTGCTTTTCTAATTTGGTACACATAAGCACAGATAGTCCTGCACAGATGATAACTAAGTCTTCAACATGCAAATTTAAGTATTACTCTCTATTTTAAGGAACACTAAACTATCTTGCAAAAGAATTAGGGATTTTACCAATGTCTTTCAGCAAGGATAGGACAGGTATGGGATAAAAAGTTATTTTGTCTCTAGGGCTGGGTTGTGGCTCACTGGTGGAGCACTTGCCTAGCATATAAATAAATTTAACATCACATATATAAATAAATTTAAAAAATGAAAATTAATTGACAACTAAAAAAAAAAGGTATTTTGTCTCCAAAATCAGCTTTGGTTGTTCTTTCAAAGCTATTTATTTTACCTAAGAGCATTATTTCTTGAAACCTGTGTTATTTTTAATCTGGCTTTTTTTTCCAGTTTTTCTTTTTTTTAGGAAGAAAATCCCTTTTCAAATGACATAACCACTTGGGTAAAATTGTTTCTCAATCAGGGGAGAGTTCAGTAAGATGTTTCCCACACTGAATTACCCAAATAATACTTTAAAACTTACATTATCTATGTACATATAAAGTAAATACATACCCATATCTTAGCACATAGAGCATACATGTTTCCTTTTCTGAAAAATAGAAATCCAGCCTTTTTAAAACACATTGTAATTCAATAATTCATAGTTTTCATCTGGATGCAACTTTTTAAAGCAGTAATCACTTGATTTGCCTGAAATCATAGAAACATTTTATGTTGATTAGAGTTATTAAACATACGTTTATTTAGTAAATGTTCTCTACTAGTGAAATATTGCATAATTATGTCTAAGCTATACTGTGTAGGATGTCATGGTTTGGGGATTCAGTGTCACTCTGCAAGAAACTGTTTATAAATGGAAACCTTGCTGATTACTGTTTCACTAAATACTTCTAAGCCTATAATTCTCTATTCAATAAATGCTACTTTTATTCTTCTTTTCTTCTGTTGCTTACAGAACTATTTAAGTAAGTTTCCTTTATACATAGGCCACCAAGAATCTTTATATATTTCCAGCATAGTGTGCCTGAAAACATGCTGTAGCTAAAGGAATCAGCAAGTAATTTCTTGTTTGGGGCCAGATAATAGCAATTATCTGTTCATATCGCCCTTTGTTGGCTAACGTGGAGGCAGTTTGTATTATAGAAGAATGACACTGTGTATAATTTTTAAGGCTGTACTTTATGTGTTCTTGAATCCCATGCTTTTTCTTTTGTTATTTTTCCTAAAATTCCATAACCATATGTATCAGTTAACTCTGGTCCCTGACCCCAAGCTGTTTTCTAGATAGACATTTTCCCAGGGAAGAACAAAGGCTTTCTCTGATCTTGGCATTATGAGGCATTATTCAATCATGTAAAAAGGAGGGGAGAGTAGAGTCAAAGATGTAAGTTGGGAAAAAACAAATGTCAAAACAAATAATAATAATTTTATTACTTAATATTTCTATAAATATTTCATTAAAATTTCTTAATTAAGCCTCTACCACCACTTCTCAACAATTAGAGGCATTATCATTAAGAGAGACAAAAATACTATAGAGTGGAAATTTTCATCTGACCTCTATGTACAAAAATGTCTTCTGGATTTTTCCCTTTGATTTATAAGGTCTATGTTTAGAAATCTGGCTATGGAATGACTTTGCAAAACATCACTTAAAAAAACACATAGTCAGTGCTTAGGCAACTCACAGAGGCTCCTATCTAGGACAAGTGCTTAAGGTTGCTGATTGTTTGTTTGGTTTTTCCCATTAATTCAAAGTCATTCTCAGTTAAAAGTACCCTTTAGTTTCCATAAGAGAGTCTAAAATGGATTTAAGATTTGAAAGTAGAAGAGATGTTCAGAAAAGAAGCCGAGGACACAGTTCTCATTACCTATCCACATTTCTTAGACATAGTGGAAAGATTTGGATAGAACTGAAGAAGTACAGAGAAGGAGCAGCATGAAAGTATGCTCAGAAATATCCTTGGGCCTAAGATAAATGAGCATGGGTCCATAATGGTACTTGCACTGATAGTTTCTCTCTCTCTCTCTCTCTCTCTCTCTCTCTCTTTTTTTTTTTTTTTTTTGTGTGTGTGTGTGTGGTGCTGGGTATTGAACCCAGGGCCTTATGCATGCAAGGTAAGCATTCTATCAACAAGGCCATATACCTAGCCCTGCACTGTTAGTTTCTTAGAGAAGAAGGGTGCTTTTTCTAGTAAGACAAATGTAGCTTCAGTAAGATGGCTTCTGGGACCACCCTTCCCACACAAAGTGTGTCTGACAATAAGTGATAATTTCTAAAAGAAAGTAGTGCAAGTGACTATATGCAACAAATGGACTGGTATTGACATAAAGTTTTGGAGAAAATGTTAACAGAGTTATTAGGCATAAATAAACCTTGAAACATCCAGAGACTCCAAATAGCTAAGTATGACTGAAGTGAACCTCATAGAGAAGGTTCTGAGTAACAGGTGACAAGACCACGAAAGGCCTTATTGGTCATATGAAGGGAATTTATTTGAAGAAGTGGCATAAAGATCACTTGTAACTAAAGCACCTTTAATTATTACTAAACTTACAAGTTTCCAAATATTTCTCAAGTCATAGTAAATAATAATTGCTGAAATATAGGACCCCAAAATCAGGCCTCTAAGAAGGAGGTGGGGGTTATTATTAAGAGCACGTGAAAATATTATTTAGGTATTCAGTTTCATGGGTGAAAGGAGACAACAAAAAGTGTTTAGGAGAGAATTATCATCATCCTCATTATTATCACAACCACCAGCATCATTATCATTATCATATTCATCTGTGTCCTCATAATAAACATAGTATTCTACATATTAAACATATCAAACATAGACTTCAGTGTACATAAATTTTAAGTTAAAATAAAATTGAGGTATATGTATTTCACTGTTATGAGGGTTTTGCAATTACCAACTATTTTGATGATTTCACACATCCTAAATACATCAAATGTAAAATTAATAGTAGCTGACTTAGAAATAAAGATTATGAATTATCTCTTCTCTTTTATTCTATTAAATATTTTTCAAATTTGTTATATAATTTTGTTATCTATATAATCAGAATAAGTAATTTATATATAATACAAGTAAAAGAGGAGGCAAAATATTATCAGACTAATGGAAACACACATAATGAAATAGTAATATTTAAATCAGAGTAAAGAATTACAGATGAAAATTATTACATTTGAAGGGAAAAGTCATTTCACACAGATAAAATTTTGTTTTATCTTAAACTTTTATGGGATATGAAATCACATTATGTTAAAAATGAGAAAGTGGTAGATATGTATTTATTTTAGAAAACAATATAAATCAAAGGAACTGAAGTCAACATACTACAGTAATTCATGCATAGCCATGTTTATAGGACCACAATTCATAGTAGCCACATGATGAAATCCGTCTAGGTATCCATCAACAGATGAATGGATAAAGAAAATGTGATATATATATATATATATGTATGTATATATATATATATATATATATATATATATATATATATATATATTATATATATATATACACACACACACACACACACATATATACATACATATATGTGTCTGTGTATACACACACACACGATGGAGGGTTACTCAGTCATAAAAAAAATTATATCTTTCAGAGGAAAATGGATAGAACTGGACAGCATCAGGTTAAGCAAAATAAGCTAGTTTCAGAAACTCAAAGGGTTGTATGTTTTCTTTCTCTCATAGTGGAATCAAGAGAGAGAAAAAAAGTGTGGGTTACTTATAAAAATAGAAGGGAAACAAACCAAGTAAAGAAAGGGGTTCAGGAGAGGGGGAAGGGGAAGAAAATGTAAGGTACTGGGTAATGAAAAGGACCAAATTATGTTATATGCAGGAACAAATACATCACAATGAGTCCAACTATTATTCATAATTATAATACACCAAAAACTTTTTAAAAAAATTCTATTTTGAGATGAATGTTTAAAAAACGATCACTCACAAAGCAGAGGACCAGTACAGGGATACCACTAGGGAGGCTACAACATCCAGGAGCTAGTCTTGGGACCCTGAAAAGGTGAGGGGGGGGAGCCTGCAAAACCCTGGGAGAATGGCTAGAGGAAGTTGCAACCTTCAGAAATAGAAAAGAGCTGAAGGAATCAATACTCAGTTATCCTCTCTTCCTTTTCTCTGATTTCCTGAGGAGCTCACTCCCTATTTGACAAATGAAGATAATCCGTGTGTATGGAAGTAAGTCTCATGGGCCACATGCAAGGTCGAGAAGTGTTGAGAAGTGTCAGATCAAACGGAAGATATACAGTACCATCAGAAAGAAAAAATCCAATGGAAAAATAAAACATATGAACTTTATTCTCTAATCATAATTATTTCAACCTACTCCTAAAAGTCACCCAGAAATATTTAAGATTAGAATAAAATAATTGCTGTTCTCTTACCGGAAGCATAAATTAAGGAAAGGAATCCATTAATTTGGGTGTAGTGGCTATATAAAGAGTGAATGCAGCCTGGGGAGGAGGCATAATTCCAAGCTACTGGGGAGGCTGTGGCAGTAGGATAGCAAGTTCAAGGCCAGCTTCAGGAACATAGTGAGACCCTGACTCAAAAAATAGAAATGGTTGGGTACAAGGTTTAATGGTAAAGCCCACCTGAGTTCAATCCCCAGTACCACACACAAAAAACAAAATGAATGCATATATAACAGTAAAGACTAAGTCTTGACTGAACCCCACCTCCATCCTTAGCTACTAGGTCAGAAAAGGAAAGCTGAAGGATAAAGCCATCATGCAAACCCATGAGCAGATTCCAGGCCATTTTTAAAGTTTTCCCAACTTCTCTTTGTAGAAGTGAGACCTGATAAATTTCTCTTTCCCCAAGATTGGCAAACTATGGCTCATGGGCCAATTCCAGTCTACCACTTGTTTTCATAACAACAATAAAGTTTTATTGGCACAGAGGCATTCTTGTTCATTTACACGTAATAAGCGGCTTCTTTCAAACAGCAGCTCTGTTGAGTAGTTGTAATGAGGCCATGTGACTGACAAAACTGAAAATATTTATCTCCTGGCCTTTTAACAAAAAAGTGTGGCCACTGCTCTGTTCCTCTATATTTGTTACCTCTACCACAGAGGTACATTTTCTACTGATATAACTAATTCTATATCTTGCAATTAAAAGCAAGGCAGACTATTTATTACCTTAATTTTCTCCACATGCTTAATTAGTTAAAATTTAGATATATAAAACACTATTTGATTAACTATTTTTTGATAATCACTTATCATTTTGTCTTTTATCATACTGCTTACGAACAAGTTTGAAGATTATCGATTGTTTGTGAAAAGTTTTATTATTTTTTTCATATGCCATAAATATGAAATAATCATGAGTCTAAGTATAAAATAATCACAAACAGAATTGTATTTTCTGAACTAAGGCTAGAAAGGATAATTATTTGCATAGTTTAAGTGAAGTTGGTCAGGTATAACATAATAGGTGCTGAGTTTCTAGAGATATAATCAATTCCACACACTGAGTTATAATCAACTCCTACATAGTTAGTTTGCATTTTAAAAGATTGTTCACAGACATAACAAAATTCCTAAACAAATATGTCTGTGGGTTGAATGTAGCCTTGAGGATACCAGTTTGAGACAATTACCACACAGAGTAATTTAAAAATGTAATAACAAAAGTTCAAAAAAGTAATCTAAGTTATATAACTGCAGATAATTTACAAAGTTAAAAATTGATAGCATTATTTACATAAATGTTTGTTATAATGTCAATTTTACATGCATATATAAAAGTATAACATGCATTATTATTAATCAAAAAACTACTTAATTAACATTTTATAAAGAATGCAAAAAAGAGCAGTTAAATTAATCTAGAAAAGCAAATAGAGAAAAGAAAGGGAACAAATGAATGAAATTGGTTTAGTGTTTCAAACATAAGAATAATCATTTTGAAGAGTGAGAAAATTGTTATTAACAGGTGTTATCTGTTATTGTAAGGCATAAAAGAAATATCTGGAAAAATATATTAGAACAAAGTACAGTTACAAAATAAATATTCATAAATTAAAACTTACTTATGTTCTAGAAAAAGCTCAGAAAATTTAACGGTAATTTTTTTTCTTACAAAAAAATATACCAATTTTTTAAAAATTGCCATCTTTTAAAAAATATAGGAAACATACAAATAACTCTAACAGTCTTTCTTTTTTTAATATTTATTTTTTTTACTTGTACTTGAACACAATACCTTTGTTTTCAAAATTTATTTTTGTGTGATGCTGAGGATTGAACCCAGGGCCTCACACATGCTAGGTGAGTGCTCTACTGCTGAGCCACAACCTCAGCCCTCTAACAGTTTTTCTAACAAGTTTTAAGACACAAAGAGTGGGGCACTGAGTTTATTTTATTTATTTTTTTTTATAATCAAACCATAATATTTAAAAAATTCTTCCCAATAAATATTTATAAATATTTAATATACTTGCAAATAATATCCCTATAGATACATATTCTTAATTTCTCTGAAGTTCATTGGGATGGGATAAACAGGAGCAAATCAGATTTTTTTAGAATATTGTTTTTGTTTTTTGAAACCATGAAGAGTAAGACAGTTTTATCTCTGTAGACTAGTAAAATGTAATTTAAAGACAAAATAATTAAGCTCTGGTTATAGGTAGTGGATTAAACATATTCATTTTCCTCTTCTCCTTGAAATATTAGCAAAAATATGTTTTATTTTGTTTCATCTCAAAATTCCAGAATAGAGATCAAAAAAGGAAATGATACAAACAAAATTTGGAAAATTTAAAAGCAGACAAGTAGCAATTACTATAGCAGACTTCAGACGACTATCCCAAGCAGGTGCTGAAGTGAGTCCAGCTGCACCTGAGCAACCTCCTGGAGCCTCAGGAGTGGAGGCTGCACAACAAACCTAAGCAAGTGGGGATGGAGACTGGGTAAATGTGCAATTAGGGAGTCAGACAACTAATTCAAGGGTAGGGGTGTCTTCCATTCTTGTCTCTTGCTACAGATCAAGGATTTTCTCCAGTGAAGGCAACAAAATCTGGTCTGGGTCACTGGCACAGCTAGGGATGAGAATCCAACACAGTGAACAGAATTCTCAGTGAACCTCACTCACTGAAACATTGGCCCACTGGTATGATTTCTGCACACAGCTTCTAGAATGTTGTCATTTTAAGCCATCCAGAAAACTGCTTGAAAGATTATATTCTGGAAAATCTGTTGAAACCAAGAAAAGTTCTGAAGACATATTGGTGGGCTAGGGATGTAACTCAGTATAGGAGCACTTACATAGCAGTATGAGGCCCTGAGTTCCACCTTCAGCACCAAAAAATAGTAAAATAGAAACAAATCAATCAATCAATCAATCAAACATATTAAGATGTATTGGGTCCAAAGCAATCTTTCTTAACCTAAATTTCAAAGAAGAATAACCTAGAGCTCTAGGGCTTCCACAGTACACAAAACATTAACCTATCTTCTTTGTGTTTAGAATGATATTAAGCTACACATCTTTCTTGAAAAGCAAGTTACAAAATAATCAAATAACACTTTGTATATCATATTTTTCTCCTTCAGAATCCTATTGAGTAAGACTAGGCCTACCAGGAAGTCTGCAAAGCCCACCTATGCATAGGAAATGTCAATCAGCTTATTTGTGTTCCTTCTCTTAGATATGAAAAATATAAGCAAACATGTAAAGAGAAAAATTAATTAGAAAAACAGTTTCTGCAAGATTTCTACAATATTACATGCATGAAAAAAGAAGGCACTTTTATGAATAAATAAATATTAGATAAAGAAGAACTTTTGGAAATCATAACTTTATTAGCTGAAACGAGGAAACTAATACAACAATTAGAGAAAATTAGGACAAGATACTGGGAAGCAGATTAAAAGAAGAGAAATGAACAAATATAGTAAAAATAATTTATAAAAGTTCAGCGTAGGCATTCCAATATGTGAATCAGACTTCTAGAAAGAGAATACTGGGAAAGGAAATCATTAAAGAATTTTCCCAGGCATTGGATCATAATTTTTTTTCCTGAGAAAACAAGCTTCATCATTATATTTGGTGGTAAAGCCTACACTTAATCACTTTGAAACAAGGAACAAAAATGGTGCAAATTTTATTCACCAGTGTTTAACATTATTCTTTTGTGTTTTGTATAGTGCAACTGAAAAAAATAATTAAAATTAAATTAATACAAAAAAAAACTTTCAGTAAGATCAGAGCTCTTTTAGTATCTTGTTTACAAGAATTTGTTGAGAAAATAAAGTGAAAAGATCATATTTATAATAATGAAAACAAATATAAAGAAACTAGGAATAAACTCATATAAAGGAATAGGCAGAGATATCAGAGGAAAAGGGTGAAGTATCTTCAGAAAAAAGAGACAATAATATTTTAAAAAAGATAATTTAGATCAGCATCAAAAGCTGGTTAGATTTCCAGTTAAATAAAAACTTAAATACAAACATTAGATATCATAACAAGGAGGTTGATGACACCCTTAGTGACACCCTCCAATGAAGAAAACAGCAAAATTTTTACTGATGAATGCAAGATACTTAGCCAATAAGAAAGTGTTTTCTATTTCATGATGGGAAGATTTAATTTCATTATACTAATGTTTTTTAATTGATGCAATTTTATTTAGAGTTTTAATTGTTATTCAAAAAGCTCAGTAATAAAGTTACAACTTATTATTGACATAAATATATATGTATATATATGTGTGTATATTGTGTGTGTGTGCGTGTGTGTGTGTATAGATAAAGAGATATTTCCAGCATTATCCTTAATGGAGGAACACTAGTAGTTTTCCTAATTAAATGCAGAAAAAGAAAATTATATTATTATCTGACATTTTACTGGTATTAAAATAAAATAAATTAAAGCTATAAAAATGAACAAAAGATAAAACTATCACTATTTGCAGGTAATATGATAAGCTTTAAGAGAACTCAGAAAGGCAGCAATGCATAAAGTTAATACACAGATATCAATGTCATTTACATAATCAGACTCTAATTAGGAAGAAAACATGATCAATTTTCATCATAAAACATAAATTATCAAGAAACAAACTTTACATATATGTGTAAAAGCTTTATAAAAAAAATTTAAATATAGCTAAAGGACATAGGTGAATACTTTTGAACATTCCAACAGCAGCATTGTCATTAAAATATTTTAACAACCTAAGCTATGTTAACAACTTAATAAAGTTGTAATTATTTTTTGAAAAAGAGAATTTCTTTAGAAACAATAATTTATCATTAAATAAATGTAGAAAAATAAGCAAAAAATAAGATCTAGAAAAAGCTCTAAACGGCTGGGGATGTGGCTCAAGTGGTAGCTCGCTTGCCTGGCATGCATGCGGCCTGGGTTCGATCCTCAGCACCACATACAAACAAAGATGTTGTGTCCACGGAAAACTAAAAAATAAATGTTAAAATTCCCTCTCTCTCTCTCTCTCTCTCTCTCTCAAAAAAAAAAAAAAAGCTCTAAAAAGTGCAATAGGGAACAAGACACTACCAGTTGTTCAAATGTGTTATAAAACCTCAGTATGTAAAGAAATGAGAAGGTTTTCAAATATACAGACTAATGGAAAAGAAAGCCCAGAAATAGAGCTCAATAAAAGTGGAAAATTAATATATGACTAAAGTGGCAAATCAAATCAAACCCGTGGAAAAATAGTATGGGAACAATTTCATAACAAACTAGAGAAATTATTGAATTCATACTTCAAATCATACTGAAAAAAGGTATACTTATGAAGTTAAATAATATATATATACATATATATAAATGAAATAACAAAAATATAAAATTTCTTTAGAACTTCAAAGACCTTTTTTATAAATATGACTCAAAAATCAGAATGAATAAAAAATAATCACTATAATTTGATTAAATTGTTATAAAATCTAAACAAAAAAACAAGCTAAAAGAAAAAAATAGAGATAAATGTATTCAACTCAGCTTATATCACAAAGTGTTTTGTTTTTCCCTTAATTATAAAATGATCTTGGGAAAATTTTCCATTAAAAATTGGAAAAATAGGAAAATGGTCATAAGACTATAAGTAGATAATTTGTTAAATATATATAATAAAATATATAACAACTCTTAAACATGTGAAAAGGTTCTTAGTATCACTCATAATAGGGAAAATGCAAACATGATATTAATTTTCACTGTAAGGTAGCAAAACTCCAGAAATTAGGTTATCATAAATAATGTTATTTAATATTATCACATAACATTGCTACTGGAACTTTCAAACAGGAGAGGAAACAGATAACCTCACACATTGCTAGAGACAGTGTAAATTTACCAGTCTATATATAAGGAAATTTGGGAAGATCCAACAAAATTACAATTGCATATGCTTCTTTATCCAACAACTCTATTTCTGGTCAATTATTCTGCTGACACACCTGTTTGTGGGATATTTTGTATATATACAAGTTTTCTTACTGTAACATTGTTTGCAAGAACAGAAGATTAGCAAAACATAACTGTTCATCAACAGGAAATTGGTTAAATAAATAACCCATTCATAAAATACAATCAAATAATAATAAAGTGTAAGGTATTGTTCAAATATTGAAATGAGGCTATCCCCCAATGTTTATTTTTGAGTGAGAAAAGTATCTTGTTAGGCAGATCCTTTTGTATAAAAAGAAGGGTATATTTGAAGTGAAATCTGATGAATATTAGTGTTTACATATTTATCAGGGAAGAGTAGCATGGAAAACAAGATGATAAACAAGGAAAGAGGGAGAATCTTCAGTGTATGCCCTTTAAAATCTTTGGATTTTGAACACTGTGACTGCTTAAGAAAATAATTACTTACACACTGAAAAAAACTGAAATTCATGAAGAAGAAATTATGAAGTGTAGACAAATTAAATTGTGAAAACAATGCTTCCCCTGTAGGATATTAAAATGCACTTTTAAAAGGTAGTTATTAAAACTGTAGTATTGGCCCCCAAAATATTGAAAAAGCAATGTCACAAAACATAGAAATACAGGATATGGTCAATATCATTAAAGAACAGATAGATTATTTAGCAAATGGTAATTGAAAACAATTTAAGGAAAAATAAGTTTAGATCCCTACCTCACACCATATTTTAAACTAATTCTAAAAAACAAAAAGAAAAAAAAAAAGATAATTTCAATAATATACCTAATGCCAAGAGAACTCTAGATATTGTCTATGAGGTTAGGGTGATTGCATTTGGAATCCAAATGTCCAAAAGCCATTTAAAACATTCTGTGAACAAGCCAAATTAGAACCTTCTTGGAGAAAAGCCTTTTCACAAACATCTCAGTCTCAATAGCCCCCCCCAAAACCCATTTATTTCAAAACAGTTCTTTTACAGGCAGTTAATTTTCGTTGCTTATGCAGCAACCTAATTTTCTTACAATAAAAGTTCACAGTTGTTCTCTGTGGTCATTTGAACTACTCAGCAATAATAGTTTTAATTCTTCTTGTTAGTTTGGTCCTATATCAGGTAGCTAAACGGGTCTTGTAACTAATTGGCCCACCTTTGCAGGTTTTGTTGGTGGTATCTGGGTATTTTCCTAAGAGGGCACTGATTTGCCCTGGAACTCAACTCTAGAATCTCAGTATGAAATGGTCTGCCTTGTACTCTTTTCTCTCAGCATAATTTTTATTTGTGAATTTTTATTACATTAGCTAAAGCAAAGCATTTACTATGTTACCTTGTAAACTAGGCAAATTACAAAAAATAAATAAATAAAACTATTTTTATCTTTCATTCTTTCCTTTCTCTACTTTCCTTTTTCTCTATTGAGGATTTTACTTATGACCTTCAAAGTCGGCAATTATGTAGAAAAAAAGAAAGATTTGCAAGCAAAAAAATGTCTGTACACCTGGAATATTTCTCTAATTTTGTTTGCTTCTTTGATTTAATATAACAGAGCTAGGAGGTATAGTCAATCAAAATATATTTGGTTGAATTTTCGTGTTCCCCGTCATATGTGATATCACAGACATTATTTAACCTTGCTTCGACTAATTTCAATCTATAAATGAGGGATGTTAACAGCTGCCTCATAAAATTGTTGTGAGGATTAACTAAAATAGTTTCACTGTGATGCTAACTGTATTGGTGCTAACAATACATCTTAGTTGTTTATTTCAGTGCCTACATAACTAACTTAACATTTGGCAATTACCAATATTGGTGCTGTTTCCTCTGAAAGGATGCTGTGAAAAGTGAATCTGTGGCCTCATCCATGTAACAGTCTCAGTGTGAACACCTGTCTGTTGTTATTGTCCTTTTGATGTTTGTCATATATGTTTATTCTAGACCCTAAAAAAGGAATCTTTTTTTCCAAGTGTAATTTCTTGAGGCTGCTTCCAAGCAGAGAAACTGCATCAGCCCTTTGGAACCAACCTCCCATTCCAGAAGGTACAGAGGGTGGTATACAGCTGCCCATAAAGACTCACCTGTGCAAGGGGACATACGATTTCTAAAAAGTTAACCTAAGAAAAGGGTTACAGAGTCTATTAGGAAGATTAGAAAACAGACCACGAATAACAAACTCATTCTCAGGAATCCACCAAGAGATCTCGAGTGGGCCATCCAAGTAAATGAGCAACACTGTGGAATCTGTAACTCAGTGCATTGCTCCACCATAGGAAGAGATTTGCTTCTGGATCACAATCTGCTTATAACCCTTTTAAATTAATGATTACAATGTACAAGTGAATACACATCTGGCCACATAGAAATTCTGGGTAGTTAGTACCACGTTCAGATTTGGAAACCTTGATCTATTTGATAAATGCCTACATACACTTAGCATAGGTCATTTAGCATAACTCTTCTAAATCCTAACTGAAGCAATGGACACACAACAGTGAGGCTAAGGGATTCCAAAGGTGTGATGGACACCAGCAATTACTACAGTGAAGATCCATGACCCAGGTAAAAGAGATGCTTCCATTACTAGTAATGAGCACACAGTGCTGAGCTGCCTGGGGCAATCTGTATAGCTACACAGATGTTCTTCCTCAAATTTTAGCTGATGAGAGAAGCCACAGAGGAGGGATTTACTTTATGAAAACTAATGTAGACAGTTCATCTTTTCCAATATCCTGTGAGTTTCCATGTCTTCTTTTTCAAGGATCTATAACCAGAGGTAACACAGGGAAATCTGATGAAGTTGAAGGAATAAGGAAGTTGCTTTCCCTTGATGTCTCTGCACCTGTGTTATTGTGCATATAACATCAATTCACACTATCCTCAGATGCACATTTTGTGAAATAAAACCAAGAGGAATGCCAACAGATGTCAACAAAGTTTAGTAAAGTGATAGACTTTTGTGCATTTTAGTTCAGGATTAAATAATATTTTACTGAAGTTTTTACTAGATCTACTTGAAGAAAAGAAAAAAAAAATCTTGGAGAAATCACAATGACTATCATCTGCTTATACTCAACTGTTAAAGTAAAACTTTTATAATAGATTTATAGACTTAGACTTGCAGAAATATAATATATAAATATCAGATAGTTCGTAAAGATAGTAGAGTTTCCATATATTCAACACACAGTTTCAACTATTACTTGCATTTTACATTACTATGGTACATTTGTCACAGTTAACAGACCAATAATACTGCATTATTATTAAAGTGCATATGTATTTCTTACTAATGTGTTTTTTCTATTTCAGAATTCCATCCAGGATCCATAGTATATTTAGTTGTTTGTCTTCTTGAGTTTCCCTTTGCTGTGACTGCTTCTCAGACTTCTGTTGTTTTTTTTTTAATTTTCTTTACTTTTTATAGAATGTTCACTGAATACTCTGTAGGATTTCTGAATTGGAATTAGTTTTTGTAGGATATTTTCTCATAATTAGATTGCAGTTCTGAGTTTGGGGAGAGAAGTGAAAGAGGTACTTTGTTCTTTTTGTCATATCATATTGAAGGTACATCCTACCAGCTGGAAATTTCACTGATTGCATTAACCTCCATTGTCTGGGTGAGGTATTGTCCGAAGGGTTTCTGTGCTGTACAGCTACTTTCCCCCATGCCCCCTCTCTTCTCTTCCCTCCCCTTTGCCCTCTTAAGTTCCTCCATTCCTCCCATGCTCCTCCGGACCCCATTGCTCTTATGAGCCAGCATCCTCTTATCAAAGAAAACATTCGGCCTTTGGTTGGAGAAAACATTTCACATTTGTTTTTTTGGAATTGGCTTACTTAGCTTTATATTCTCCAACTCCATCCATTTACCTGTAAATGCCATGATTTTATTCTCTTTTAATGCTGAGTAATATTCTATTGTGTATATATACCAAAGTTTCCCTATCCATTCATGTACTGAAGGGCATCTAGGTTGGTTCCACAGATTAGCGCTTGTGCATTGTGCTGCAATAAATATTGATGAGGCTGTGTCCCTGTAGTATGCTGTTAAGTCGTTAGGGTATAAACCAAGGAGTGCACTAGCTGGGTCAAATGGTGGTTCCATTTGAAGTTTTCCAAGGACTCTCCATACTGCTTTCCATATTGGTTGCACCAATTTGCAGTCCCACCAGCAATGAATGAGTGTGCCTTTCCCCCTGCATCCTTGCCAGCACTTATTGTTGTTTGTTTTCTTGATAGTTGCCTTCTGACTGGATCAACTGTCAATCTTATTGAGGATCTATTATACCTGATTCTTCATTTTTATCTTGTTGTTTGCAAATTTTTCTCTTCATCTTTTACTATCTTAAATATAATGTAGCTGTTTGCAGATTTTTTTGTGTTTATTCTACATGAAATTCACAATTTTTTTACAAATTAGGAACTTTTCAATCATAAATTCTTTGATTTTTCCTGTCCATTTTGCTTTTTCTTTCTTTCTGGCACTCCAGTTGTGCATACATTAGTATACTTTATGGCGGCTCACATTTCTTTGAAATTTATTTATTTTTATCTTTTTATTTATTTTTATTCTTTTTCTCTCTGTTCTTCAGAATGTAAAATCACTACCAATATAACACTCAAGTAGTCCTGCTGAGCTCTTCAGTCACTCCAGATTGTGATCTCCATGCACTCATTTTATTAATATTATTGTTAAATTATTATTTTGAGGTCTAATTCACATTCCATGAAATTCATCTATTTTAAATGTACAACTCAATGGGTTTCTGGATAATAACAAAGTTTTGCAACTATCAACATTATCAAATATCAGATAATCTTTATCACCCCCAAAAGAAATCCCATTGCCATTCCTGGTCAGTACCCATTTCATTGTAGGCAGAGTCCCAGGTATTTCTATAGTTAAGAATTTTCTTATTCTAGGCATTCCTAATAGTATAGGGCCAGTTGGTGTGGCTTATTTCTCTTAGCATAATGTTTTCAAGGTTCATCCACATTGTGACATGTATCAGTACTTCTTTCACTTTGTACGGCTTCATAATATTGCATTGGATAGATACATATTTGGTTTATCCATTCATTAATTGATGGACACAGGAGGGTTGTTTCCACTATATGGCTATTATGACTAATGATGCTCTAAACCTTCATGAATTTTTTTTTGTGTGTACATAAATTCTCTTAGCAACATATAACTACAGCATTTACATTCTCACCAGTAATATATGAGGGTTCTAATTTTCCCCAAAATCTATGTCAACACTTGTTCTTTAATTTTTTTTAAATTAAACATCTTAGTGAATTTAAAGTGCTATCTCATTGGAGTTTGGATTTGTATTTTTCTAATGATTAATGATTAAAGCATTTAATTTATTTATTGGACATTTGTATATCTTCCTTGGAGATATGTCTATTAAAATTCTTTGTTCGGGCTGGGGATATAGCTCATTTGGTAGAGTGCTTGCCTTGCATGCACAAGGCCCTGGGTTCAATCCCCAGCACCACAAAAAAAATCATCTAAAATTCTTTGTCCATTTTTCATCAGGTTATTTTGTTGTTGTTGTTGAATTATGAGAGTTCTCTATGTATTCTAAAAAACTAAACCTTTACCGGTTATGAAAAGCAGTATTTTGTCCTTTCTCTGGGGATTCTTAGCATTTTCTTGACAGAATCCTTAGAAACACAAATCTTTTAGTTTCAATAAATAACTGGTTTTTCTTTATCCACTTATAATTTTGTTTCCATATTCAAGATCATTGTCTTAACTAACCAGTCCCATAATGATATGTTTGTTTTTTGCAAAGATTTGTAAAAGTTTAGCTATAACATCAAGTTCTCTAATCCAATTTGAATGAACTTTTTAAATATGGTATGAGGTTGGTCACTGAATTTAGCATATTGCTTAGTAAAAATTTGAACAGAGATTTCCTTAAATGTCTCCTAGTCTTTGCCAGGGAGCCCTACATGCATATTGATGTACATCTTCAACATTCAGCCAGTTGTTTTAGATTTTATTTTCTAATTGCACGGAGACTTGAGCTTAACTAGAAATGAGATCTTAGGATTTTTTCAGATCTTTCCAGAATAATCACACAGCAACTTGGAGCTAAGGTCAGGAAGATATGATAGGGCAAGTGAAAAGACCATGAAGCTCACTATTCTTAGTTAGATTCAGCTGTTTTACTGAATAAATACAGTTTGGATTGACATAAGTTTTTATTAATTTCTATTGATTTAAAAAAGTTAATTCTGACCATTTTTTCCAGCATTTTTATTACTTTTGTGGAGATAATTTTTGGAGGCCCTTACTCTGACATAAGCCCATGTATTCATTTTTAACATTCCACTTAGAATGTTTTCTCTGTTTTCATCTCCAAGGAAATATTCACTATCAACATTTCTTATTACATCTCATCAGGATAATCTTGCTTAAACAGAAGATATTCTTTTATTCTCTGAACTCTCCCATAACAGTTACCATATTTTTTATTGACTTTAATAATTGTCACCTCTTTTGAGGATTATTTTAACTCTTATTTAAACTTAATATCATTTTTTTAGTTTTTCTTTTTTCTTTTGTGGAGGTGCTGGAATTGAACCTAGGGCCTTGTGCATACTAGGCAAGTACTCTACCAACCGAGCTCTATCCCCAGCCCCCATTTTCTTAGTTTTTGATATATATATTTATAATTTGTTTCCCCTTCTAGATTACAATTATTTTAAAAACAAGAACTATATCTAATAAATGTTTGATCCCCTGCATGCCCAGAAATGTTTCAGGTACATGATATTAAATCAAATAGCTGCTTATATAAAACAGTTAAATATTTGGTTAAGTAAATTATTATCAAAATTGTGTATATGTCATATTTTTCAGAGATAGAAGGTTTGGGGATCAAAAAATTTAATTACACTGGCAAAATATTAGAGCAAATTCTTTTTGAGACATTTCCATTTGACAATCTTTATGCTTTTTCTTCCTTTCCTGAAGAATTGGCCTAGATCCTCACAAGAATTTAAATATTTAATATGCCCCAAATTTCACTTGCCACAAAAGTTTTTTATAGTTATTGTATTTATTATATTACAGACTCTGACATCCTATTCTACTAATCAGAGTACCAATGACATATTTGATTATGTCTCTTTGTTGTAAAAAATGCTATGCTTTTCTTAGTTTGTCTTTTGGGAACTTACATTGAAAAATTCCCTTAATTATAATGGATAGTTATTACTTATAAATTGCAGATGCAGTGAAGAACGCTGAAAGAAATATCCTAAAGGTATTGTCAGTATCTCACTGAGGGAACCAACAAGGGTGAAATATATGTACTGTTGAAATAATTTAAAACTTAAAATATCACACACACACACACACACACACACACCAAGAAAATAATGATTCATTTTTTGCTCTTCAAAAGGATACTGCCACTTGCAAGCCAGGTATGTCGGGGACTCTCCCTGAGTCTCACTGAAATTTTAAAATATTCATGGCAAAAGCAGTCATGCTTTGTCAGATCTAAGTATTGAGGATGAGTGCATATATCTAAGATGACAATAAGTTTTCCTGATTCCTTCAAATAGATATTTGAATTTTGCTGAAAATAAAATAATAAATGTAATTCTCTTTCCTTTCTTCATTCTCTCTTCTTGCAGAAAAAGGGAAAAGGCACACAAGGAAATAAAACCATTCTGTGTTTAAGCAGAGCCTGGAAAAGACTCTGTGGGCTACTCTTCATCTGTGCCACCGCCCCTGAATTAAGAATGCATGTTCTCTCTGGATACACTGTTTCTCTTGCCTGCCACCCTCCCCCCACACACAGAAATTGCTTTTCTTTCCTGAGCTTTAAGGGATGTAAATGATAAGATATAATATAAACCTGACCCAATCAGAAGGCTTTTGTTTTTTCTCAGGAAATCTCTCCTCAGTATGACATAAAAAACCTTGGAAACAATGGTTGGAAACAAAGAACAGAAATGATTTCCACATCAAAATTCTGTTGCACCTGTTAATTCCCTGACAAAGTCATTTTTTAAGTCAACACTTCAAAATAAATCCTGTCCCAGTGACTCACTAAATCTTCCATGATAAATATTAACTGGAAGCAATCCTTGCAGACAAATCAGCCATAACCAAGAGCTTACCAAGGGACTAAAAAGTGTAAATAATTATGTTTAAAAACTAATAAAAATTAACTTTATCAAAGTCTAAAAATTTCACTTGCATAATAAAATATTTTCATTTTCTTCGTAATTCACCACTAGGATAAAATGATGACTAAGAAATAAAGACAAATTAAAATTTACTTCTATAACTAAAAGGAAATTTTACGACGATTTTCATTGGGATGTATGTTTTGATTTTCTTCATATCTGAGAACATGTGTATTGCCTTCAAAGTTCAGGGCAACTTAGCTATAGTGAGAATGATAAGATCACAAGTTTTCTTTTCCCTTCAAAATTCTCACGAAGTTGCAACAACACCCTCAGACTTTTAGTATTGAGAAGTCTGAGGCCAGTTTAATTGTTCTGTTTTGTATTTGTACTAAACTTTTTTCATATTTTTGATAAATAATATGAAGACACTTTAAAAGATACTTGGAACCTAGTAAATTCTTGTACTCAAGGGATCCTTTCAATGGGCAGGCTGATATCTTGATGCTATTTTTTTTTAATTAACTACATTTGTATACTTCCATCTTCTCCATTATCCACCCTCTTTCCCAACATTTCTTTGTAGCCCAAAATTTGGGAGAAGTAAGCTTTACTCAGTTTCTGTTAGGGCTTCCTCCAACAGTACTGCACAGAGATGATGATCTATCAGGAGACAAGAGTTGCAGGTGGACTCAGTGTACCTATCACAAAATGTAAATTCCCCAAGTTTTAGTACCTGGAAAGTACTCTCCATTGTCCTCTGATATAATTTCTTTAATTTTTGTCTTTATTGGTCATTACAAATGAGGGATTAGAGGGCCTGGTAGGACATTGGTGGGGCTTTTTCCTCCTAGTACACCAATACTTTTAACTCAGTTTTGTTTTCACATCTAAAAAACACATGATGTATAACATTTAAGGTTCATTGAAGCTTAAGTATATTTGCTTGACATTTGATGATACTATTCAGTTTCAAAATCATTTCATCAACATCTCTTCTGTCACAATAATAGAGATAGAATAAAAAACTATTTTATACTGACCTCTGCACTAAAACATTTCTGAGATTGCCAAAATCCATTTGAGATTCAAACTGGTTGAATTAGATAAATGAAATTAAAAATAGGAGTTTTAATTTGATTCTTCAGATTTATTGGGGAGAGGAGCTTTCTAAAATATAGAAATAACATCCTCAATCCAGGAAACCATATAAAATGATAATGACCCTCGGATGTATGTTTGTATTAGTCTACTTCAGTTTACAATTTTAAAAATAATACATTTTTGTGGCAGCTGAGATGAAATATGCCACTGCAGTCTACCTCACCCCTTGATAACAAGTGAAACCTCTAGGTAGAATGCAAAATGAAACTACTTAAAGACTTCTAACAGTAAACACCAGGAGCACTGGAGACTGAGCTACAGCTTGAAAGTGGCCCACAGTGGGTTGTGAATTCACCTTGTTTCCTTCTTTGTCTCCTGGCTTGGACCCTCACTGAGCTGTTTCCTGTGAAAGGGGCTGCAGTGCAGCCTGTCTCCCCAGCTCTGTGGCAGTGCTGACATCTCTGCAAGCCAGTTGCTGATTACTGTGCCTGAGAACAGTAAGACAGAACACACATATAGCAAATTACATGAAATGGATTTTTTATTTACAGATTGGCAGTAAGGGACAAAAAGTTTAATGACCCACTGTCAATCAGTTCCTTAAGGCTGCTCTAGGCAGGTGGAATTATGACCCAGGTGTCTCATTTGCACCACAGCTGAGGGACTCTGAAAGACAGCTTTTGTGGGTTGTATCCCTCAGCGGCAATATGGCTCACTGGGCAAAGACTTGAAGGCATCCTGCTTCAGGGAAAGGGAGAAATGAAGCCTGGACTGATCTGAGTAGTCCCTGCTTAACTCAAGATATTTCATTCCCAGGACCTTCCACAGTAATACTTGAGAACTACAAGCATGAAGAGAGAGAAACTGGGTGAGTTCCAGGCCACCCAGAGAACTGTCCTGCACCATCTGATTCTCATTTCCTCATATTAACATGGCATAGAATTTGGCAAACTTCTGCAGAATATTGGGATCACTGTTTTGTGGTTTCCTTTTTGCCAAGGCCTACTTGAGTTTTGCTTCCCTAATTAAAATTTATCTGGTAGACTTTCAAAAACCTCTCAGTGCCTGCTTTCTACTTGACTTCTCTGACACACTTGGGACACACACAAAGGTTAAAGCACAGTAGAAAAGGTTACACTCTTCTCTTATTGTGCCCTTGGCTTCCCAGATTACGGTTTTATTTTAGGTTTTTTTTAATATCGTCTTTGTGTGTGTGTGTGTGTGTGTGTGTGTTACATTTTATTAGTGCATTATAGTTATACATAATATTGAGGTTCATTCTGACATAATCACACATGACGCAGAACAAAATTTGCTCCAATTCAGTTCCCAGTACTTTAGTCTTTCTTATTCTCAGTATGATGGCTGATGTGATAAAAGCTGTTGTGATATAGCCTAAAGATGAACTTTTAACATTTTGGCTTTTGAAGTTATTAATATTTAGTTTTATCACCCAAACATTCTCCAAGAGAGTTTTAGAAATTAACAATGCTTAACTATGTAATGTTTTTAATGTGCTCTGTGGTTTCCCTTGGCCTCTACAGAATTCCCAATGGACTGACTGACATGCTTGGCTAGCACCTACCTATTTTCCATATAATCAATACATTTCCTTCTCCTTTTCTTTAAAAATTCTAACGTATTTATTACCGCCTCACTGGGAAAATTATTATGAAGTATGCCCCCCCCCAAATTTTTCTGAGTCTTTGTGAATATTGACAAATTATTTTTAAAAATGCTTTCAATATGTTTAAGTAATTACAAGCAATGAAGTGTATATTTAGTATATTCTGCTTGGAAATTTAGGTTTGTATTTGTGCTGTATGGACTTCTCAAATTAAATTTATATATATATATATATATATATATATATATATATATATATATATATATATGAAAAGGAACTTAAATGTTAAATCCCTCCTTCTCCCAAATAGATAAAATGTGATTGAACATGGCTTCAGACATATCTAAAGAAATAATAAGGTCAACTAGTCTAATAATCTTCTGTAAAAGATATGGTACAATTGCTTCATAAGGTTCATTATGCCAGAAAAATCCATCCTGCTGCTGCAACAACTGTAATCAAGCCCAATTTTTAAATTAGACAGGTAAGATTTTTTAAACCATGAAATCTGAGATAACAGTTACAAATGAGGAATCTCTATGGGTCATTTTTCCTATTGAAGAAAAGGTCTTCAAAGTCTCCTGTGTAGTGTATGAGTTTGATACCTGAATAGTCATTCTCATAAAGAGATGAATAACCTTTAAAGTTATTCATATCAGCTCTCTACTGGCTTTATATTCAAAACTTTGGAAATTTTACTTTCTTGGAAACATGTCACACTTTCATCTATAAATCCTTAACTGAAACAAACAAGCAAGAACAACAACAAAAGCAGGTTCAAGAAATTTAGAAAGATAAAATTTGTCCAATGACTTTTGCATATTAGAATTTTATCAAGGGAGACAGTGTCACTCATATAAGTCATACCATCTTCTCAGACATAAAACTTAAGAGTCATTATCAACTTTATATTGTGTTATTTTCTAGTACTATTTTTTTTCAGTTACTCAGATTTTTTAAAGTCTTTTTTTAAAGAACATTCTGTCTTTTGTCAGAAAAAAGCATGATTTTTTTTCCCCTCATAGTGGTAGGAGTGACTACTCCCCCTGGCTTACCAAATTAAGTCCCTTCCAGTGGAATTATACTATAATTGAAGCTTCATCAATTTTGGACCTGTGGACTACACTGTATATGACAGCACTCAGAAGCATATTATGTATGTCTCTACACTAAAATATGCCTGGCCAGGATTCACAAAAACTTCCTAAATACTCTTTCAAATCATAGGAGAACTGACCTTATATCAATTACATAGACCAAAACTGGTCACACAATTGTCAAGGTCATACCCAATTCTTCTTCAGTGTTTGCCATCAAATATATGTAGCTCATACTAAAATTTCCAGATAACTTAGCACCAATTCTTTCAAGTGAAACAGAAAAATGTTCAGAGAATTTCTATAATTCAATGAGATCTCTTAAAGTGGAGAGCTAAGAGCCAATTATTTAGATAACACAAATGTCAATGTCATTCACAATTTTGGTCTTCATGATGTAAAATAAAGATAAAATTCTCAGCTTTAAACATTTTCAATAATGCAGTGTTACATTCTCAGATGCTCTAATCTTGACCTCCATATCCTATCAAATCTATTTTCATACGGTTCATTTGAGGCTTTTTTTGTATTTTTATGTATTTTCTTGTCTCCTTTTATCTCAACAGCTTAGATTAATGCTCTTGTATGCAGACATTTGGGAAAGATGACTATAATAAATCAAAACAGGTTTGTGGGCATAAGCTTTAATTTGGCAATCTAGGAGATATCTAAGTGCATATGTATGAAGACATTCTTGATTAAAGAAATGAAATTTTAGCAGAAAATTGAAGTAGCTATTTTCTTCATTTACTAAAGGTACAGAAAAGTCCAGATAAGACCTTATAATTATTCTTTAAAGTTTGCAGAGTAATTTAAACACTAGATTTTTCTTTTTTATTTAACATCAACAGGACTCCCTTTCTTTAAAAACTATTTATTGTCACTAAGATTTTCTGAAACAAAAATATACATATGCCTAAGTAATAAGATATAAAAATTCTAAATTTTTTAATAATAGATATTTCATGATCTGCTATGGATTTTTTTCCCCTCAAATTAAATTCTTGAATGTTTTCTGGAATCTTAATTTCAGGTAACATTGAGTATTTGCTTTCAAATAGTCATATAATTTTGATGTTGATATAAAATATTTAAGTTATCATTTTAATTTGTCCTCTGTTATTCTAATTTTTTTTCTAGCCATGAATTCAGCTCCTTTCTTCAGGAAAATATTTTCCCCCTACCATGAGCTTAAGTTTCCAATAGAAGTCCCTTCAGTCCTCATTGAATGGCTCATGAGTCAGCTCCCATTCTCTGCTGAGTTAAGTCACTGCACCCCTCCCTGTGGTCAGATAAGATCAGTACAAGGGTATGCCCTTGACCCAACTTGGTCCTAAAAGAAATCTGATTTTTTATTTGGGAATAATAAAGGATAATATTAATCCCTTTTTGTTGAAGAAGTTGAGTGATTCCAGCAACCTTTCTTCTTCCCTCATAGAGGAGCTCATCTGAGATTACATTGTTACTACAAAGAGGGAGAGATTGGCTAACTTCACTTAGCATTATTTTCTCCAACTCTATCCATTTACCTGGAAAGTGAAGTTAGCCAATCCCCAAAAATACAAATGCCAAATGTTTTCTCTGATATAAGAAGGATGATTCATTGTGGGGTAGGGAAGGGGAGCATGGGAGGATTAGATATACTCTAGATAGGAAATAGGGGTGGGAGAGGAAGGGAGGGGTCATGGGGTTAGAAATGATGGTGGAATGAGATGGACATCATTATCCAAAGTACATGTATTAAGATACAAATGGTGTGAATTTACTTTGTATACAACCAGAGATATGAAAAATAATGTTCTATATGTATAATATAAACTATAATGCATTCTGCCGTCAAATATAACAAATCAGAATAAAATAAAATAGAGAGAGAGAGAGAGAGAGAGAGAGAGAGAGAGAGAGAGAGGCTAGTGGAAGAAGAGAGCCTTCCAAGGGCCCTAGACCTTGACCTGGCTTTCCTGAGGCCCATCTGTACCCCACCCCCAGGTGTTGATAGCAGAATAAACGAATGAACCTTTTTGCCTAAGCTGATCAAGTTGGATTTCTGTCACCTAAGTCCTGACACATCTGTCATTTAATACCTATTTTATTGTTTTATTTCTAATAAATTTTAGAAAGATTGATGCAGCAAATTTCTTAGATCTTACCTTCATATTACTTTCTGTCCTAAAAGTTTGTCTTTCATTTTGCTTTGAATTTTTTTGTTTTATTCTCTTTCATGTTCAGATACTTCTTCTCTGTCCATAATTAATAAAGATAAGAAAGTAGTTCAATTATTAAGATACTTGTTAATTTAATGATTTAACAGTAACAATTATATTTTATAGCTAGGGTGGGTCCACTATTTACAATATTAAAATTAATCAATTTACCTACTCAAAAATGTCATGCAGAAGATTCATTTTAGATTGAGTCAGATAATAGCTTTTGAAGAATTAATAGCTATGTCTGAATGTATACCTTACTCCTAAATGCCAGTAATATAATGTAGATCCATTTGTGATAGCATCAAAATCTTTGGAAACAATTTTCTATTTTATTGTATTAATAAATGTAATGGTTAAAGGTTTAAAAGTTAATTAACCAATGAGATTTTTCAAAAGTATCCAATAGGAAAATAAAAAATATAAACAATAGTGTGTTTGTTTAATATTGGAAGAAGAATATCAAACATTAAATTCTTCTATATTTAGAAATATGTGAAAAAATTTGTAAGGTAAATTCCAGGTGTGTGTGTGTGTGTGTATAAATACATATTTATTATTTTTTAATGTTTCTTCAACTGTAAAATGGTTTTGCTTGTCTAAAATTTACAGGTCAGGCTCTGAAGTTCATTGGAGTGTTTTTTTGTTTTGTTTTGTTTTGTTTTCTGAATGATATGAAGGATCCCCAAAACATAAAATAATTACACTTGTTGAAAATATTCAAATACTTTTACTCCACATCTTTATGATGTGATTTATGTATGTATATTTCACTAAGACTTCAATGGTAACTGACTTTTGATATAACTGGACCCAAGAATTCATTCAAAGGAGGCAATATTCTTTTCTCAAGAGGATGAGAATAAGTCCATCAAGAGGCAGGAGGCAAGCTGGGAAGATCTCAAAGATGGATTTATCTTTCAACTTTAAATATTTGCAATAATATGCCCACAAAAAGCTTAAAAGACAGTAATCCACATTTAAACTAACAGATATTGCATCAGCAGTTAGGCATTCCCTATTTTTATTCACTTCCTCTCTGTCTCCTGAAAACACACAACTTTCATAAACAACAGTTCTAGCCAGTGAGACAAGCATAAGTGTGCTTTAAAATGCTTACAGTTTTTCATAGTGGGTCAACCTGGGCTCATTCTCTTTTTTCATCAAATACTTTAAATATAAATACATGTAAGTGTGTATATACATCTTACAATATATAATTGTAAACATATATATAATATATATAAAATAAATGGTTATTTTCACTTCCATGTATATTGAAGGTCAAGTGTAGGATTTTTGTATTCATGTAAAAATTTTAGATTATATTTTAAGTTGTTGATCATTAGAAGAGGGCTCCCATCATTTTTTCATTGTTATAATTTTCTGTTTACTCTTTCAAATGGAGTAAGTTTATTTCATTTGATCTGCTGTTCCTCCCTTGAGGACAGAATGTCTCTCACACCTGTTCTGCCCCTGCTCATACCCAGGAAGGATTGCTGCTCCCTCAAGAGCCCTTCTGTTTACCAGCAGCAGAGCCAGTCTCTCATGAAGGTGGTGAAATTTCATGAATTTTCACAATTAAACTAAATTGAGGTCAACTTAGTTCTTAAACATCACATGTTTCTATAGCTATCTAAGCCTTTCATTTTCTTAGAAATGTCCCTTTGAAATTCCTCTTTTGAACATTTTCATTTGGCTTGTCCCATCTCTCCACAGGTACAATGTATCTACAGTATTTAAATTCACTTAATGTGATGAAGTAAGCACTTGCAACCTATACACAAAGAATGTCTTCAGCTCCAGAAAATCTTCCATTACCTGGTTTTGTTCATCTAGTCTGGCTGCTCCTCTAGGAACAATGGTTAGATGAATGACTTTCTTGTGCCCATGTCTACTTTGTTCTCACTCATCATTTTAATCTTCTTGACTTTTTCTCTACATTCTAAGAGAGCTTTTCAAGTTTCTCCTCAACAATATGAGTTTAATAGTATGCAATATTGCTTCTACTTCTAATGCTTTCATTATACCCCTGCATTTTTAGGTTTCTCACATTCCATCTCCATCTCATTTCTTTCTTTTCAACACATCCTACTGCTTAATTTCAGCCTGTTTTTGTGCAACTATTTCAAAGAACCTGTTCTACCAACAATGCCAAGTAGCTTACTCCATGTTTTTTTCTTTTATTTTTAATCAGAGCTTTATAGTTATACATAGTAGTTGGATTCATCCCGACAAACTCATGCATGCATGGAATTTGATTTCGGTTCATAATTCTTTCCTTTCCCTACGTTCCATGCCCCCATCCCCTGCTCAGTTCTCCTTCCTCTACTTACTAGACTTCCTTTTGCTTTCCTATTTATTTATAAATTACTGGTTCTTTTTACTCATGTGTAAAGGTGAAGCTCGCTTTGATATATTTATATATGCACATAGCCTGATTTTTAAAGAATTCACTCTGCATTGCCCCCCTTTACCCACGCCTTCACTCTGTCTCTCAATCTCCTTCTACATTACCGATCTCTTTACCTTTACATTGCTCTATTGCCGCAGTCCGGCTGCAGCAAAATAACCTGCGGGGGGGAGCAACTTGTGTACATTGATACAGCAGGATTAGGAGCCCTTTATTGTAGGACCGGAGGGATATTTATACATTCCACACAGCTTATCTAATTAACATAAACTAGATACAGCTGTCAACCAATAAGGAATCTCCACACTTAATGGCATTAACATAAACTAGATACAGCAGTCAACCAATAAGGAATCTCCACACTTAATGGCTTGCTGGAGTTACTTCACAAACCACTCCCTCTGGCAAAATGCCAGGCGCCATCCAGACTTGTTTACAGACCTTAACATTAACCACTCCTTCTGGCAAAATGCCAGGTGCCATCCAGACTTGTTTACAGACTCTAACACTCTATCCTTCCCTATCTGTTCCATTTATATTATTCTAGCTTCCACATATAAGAGAAAACATTCAACCTTTGAGTTTCTGAGTTTGGCTAATTTCACTTAGCATTGATAGTCTCCATTTCTATCCATTCACTGGCAAACACCATCATTTCATTTTTTTTTTATTGCTGAGTAGAGCTGCAGTGTGTGTGTGTGTGTGTGTGTGTGTGTGTGTGTGTGTACGTGATGATTTCCTAATCCATTCATCTATTGATGGGTAAGGAAGTGGATTCCATTATTTAGCTATTGTGAATTGTGCTGCTATAAACTTTGAGGTGACTATATTGTTATAGTATGCCAATTTTAGATATTTTGGAAAAATATCAAGGAGTAGGATAGCTGGTTTTTATGGTGGTTCTAGACTAATTTTTTTTTTTAAATCTCCATACAGCTTTACAGAGTGGTTGTACTAGTCTGTAGTCTCACCAACAATGTACAAGTGTACCTACTTCCCCCAAACTTGTCAGCATTTATTGTTATTGTGTTCTTTATCATTGCTATTTTGACTGGAGTAAGAGAAATTTTAGTTTCGATTTGCTTTTCCCTGATTGCTAGAGTTGTTGAATATTTTTAAATTTATTTCTTACATACATGACAATAGTGGAGTGCATTACATACCTTATATACAAACAGAGATATGATAAATATAAAGGTGTATTGTGATGTTGAATATTTTTTCATTTATTTGTTGGCAATTTGTGTTTCTTCTTTTGAGAAATTTCTGTATAGTTTGTTGGCGCATATTTGGGTTTTTTATTAAGTATTTTGAGTTCTTTTTGTATTCTGGATATTTATCCCCTATTAGAGAAGTAGCTGGGCAAAATTTTCTCCCATTCTGTAGGATCTGTATTCACATTCTTAATTTTTCCTTTGCTGTGCAGAAGCTTTTTAGTTTAATAGCATCCCAATTATTGATTCTTAGTTTTATTTCTTCTGCTTTGGGAGTCTTCTTTACCAAGTCAGTGCCTGCACCTTTATGATGGAGTGCTGACCTTGTGTTTTCTTCTAGCAGTTGCAATTTGATAGACTAATTCCTAAGTCTTTGGTCCACTTTGATTTCAGTTTTTTTCAGAGAAAAACTCAAAAATTTTGATTTTGAGTTTTGTGAGAAATAGGGGACTAAGTTCATTTTTCCCAGCAGCATTTGACAAAAAGGGTCTTTTCTTCGAATCATATTTTTGGCACCTTTGTTAAGTATTAGATGACTATAGGTATGTGGATTTGTCTCTTTGTCTTCTATT
The DNA here is from genome assembly GCF_021218885.2 of Marmota monax. Lineage (NCBI taxonomy): Eukaryota > Metazoa > Chordata > Mammalia > Rodentia > Sciuridae > Marmota > Marmota monax. Next base: position 1,513,203 of record NW_026695208.1, on the reverse strand, counting down.
CTGTTCCATTGATTTTCATGTCTTATTTTGATGCCAATACCCTTTGTATTTGTTACTATAGCTCTGTAGTATAATTTCAGATCAGTTATTGAGATGCCTACTGCTTCACTTTTCTTGCTTAGTATTGTTCTGGTTTTTCTGGGTCTTTTACTCTTCCAAATGAATTTAAGAATTTTTTCCCCTAATTCTGTGTTAAATGTGATTGGTATTTTGATGGGGATTGCATTGAATATGTATATTGCTTTTGATAGTCTGACCATTTTGACAATATTAATTCTGCTTATTCAAAAACATGGGAAATCTTTCCATCTTCTAAGATCTTCTTCAATTTATTTCTTCAGTGTTCTATAATTTTCATTTTAGAGCTCTTTTACCTCGTTGTTTAGATGAATTCCCAAGTTTGTTTACTGGTTTGAGGTTATTGTGAATAAGGTGGTTTTTCTGAATTTTTCCTTGGCTGAATCATTGTTGGATTATGGGGGAAACAATTTGTGAATGTTGATTTGTATCACTCTACTTTGCTATTATTTATAAGCTTTGAAGTCTTCCAGTGTAGTTTTTTGATTCTACTAGATACACAATCATGTCATCAGCAAGCAAAGATAATTTGACTTCTTTTCCTATTTGTATCCCTCTGATTTTCTTTTCTTGCTCCATGGTTCTGGATAATGTTTTGAGGAATATGTTGGATAAGAATAGTGAGAGTGAACAGCCTTATATTCTTCCTGATTTTAGAGGAAATTATTTTAGTTTTTCTACATTCAGTATGATGTTGGCTTTGAGTCTGTTGTATATAGCTTTTACAAAATTGAGGCGATTCCTTCAATCCCTAGATTTTCCAGTGCTTTTACCATGAATGGGTACTGGATTTTATCAGATACTTTTCTGCATCTGTTGAGATGATCATATTGTTTTTCTAAGTCTAATAATGGATTGTCAGAGCTATCTTCTTTATCTTCTAGATGCTATTTCTTTCTTTATTCTGTATTATTGTACAAAATCTCTATTTTTTTCTTTATTTACCTCAAATAATTCTCCAATTAATACATGCCAAATGAATGCAAAAATAATCAAGTTTTTAAAAACTACATTGGTAATGTTCTAAAGGGTGTTAAGAAAACTTTCAAAATTTATAATAATTGATTTATCAGAACGTTTCTTCCTAAAACACAAATTAGAGAATTTATTATCAAGCATTTCTTATAATACATGACTTTTTAAAAAAAATGCATTTCTATTTTATACTATCACTGTCATAAAGTGAAATAGTGATCAATGTTGTTAGAAAAACCTCATCGGAAATATAGCATCAACCACCCCAAACAAATACTGTTACAAGCCTAAGATCCTTTCTTCAGGGCTACAATCTTGTCCAAGCAGAAGAAACAGTAAATAAAATGCATCCAGTAAATGAAAGAACGATAGACTGAGAGTCTGCATCCAGCCAGTACAATGCAAGACACTGCTCATATCTCAGTCTCCTCTAGTAGAACTAATCCACATGACCTTGGATTTATTGGGCATGAAGTAGGTTTTCAATTAAAAAAAGTATTCATAACCAAAGCATGTGTGCTCTCTCGCTCCTGCTCTCTCGCCTTTCCCCCCTCCCTCTCTCTCTCTCTCTCCATAATGATTGCTTTCTTAAGGGAAAATTTTTGCAATTCTATTAGATGTTTTAGGATTAATCATTGATATTTTTGGAAATAATGTACTCCATGAATTTCTTAAAGGAATAAAACATGCAATAATTCTCCATTCTTAGGCCAGTGTATGAACTCCCTATTGCTGATATAACAAATAAACAAAATTAGTGGCTTAGAACAACTCAAAATTTGTTCTATAGGTCTGAGTTAGTAGACTGTCTTTATTCTCTTGATTTGGCAAAAGAAGAAGAAGAACGAGGAGATGGAAGTGGAAGGGGGGAAGAAGAGGAGGTGGAAGAAGAAGGAGGAGGAGGCAAAGAAAGGAAGAGAAAGAGTAAGAGGAGGAGCATAAGGATGGATATTGTTTTAATTAAAAATATAGTGGTTTCCAGCTCATAGACCACATTATTGTGTGAATTACTGATTCAACACCTTAAATGTCCTTCACCTCTTTGTACCACAGTTTTCTCTTCAGTAAAATGAGTTCAATAATCATATTTCTGTCATTGTATTGAGAAGATTAAATGACTAATTTATGTGCATTACATTAGCACAGGCTCAAAACATTTTATATATTTTTATTTCGGTTGCTCTGGTTTCCCAGGAGAAAAGTGAAGGTCAACAATGGCAGGAAAAGATGACCCAGAGCTAAATCTGAGCACATTTTTCTGGGCATATTCTCTCTGACAAGAAGTGGCTGAACATCTGGCTATCCAGTTTCTAGAACAGTGAAAGGAAAGAAAGACTAATCCTCTGACAATACTAATCAGTGATGTGAAATCACTGTTCATCCTACATCCTTCAACAGAACAAGGAAATTACCTTGTTTCTATATGTTGATGCACTGGATTTAGCTTGTGAAAATCAAGAAAAAATACACCCTTCTGCAGGTGCACTGGTTTGCTTTTTCTGGAGTGCAACCTTTTGCTTTGATATTTATACATCTCCCTTGGTGATTCTAAAGTGTGGTAAAGTTGAATGTCAATGCCCTTGCTGCTTAAAAGACATAACTAATGAGGGGGGGAAAATCAAGTTTGCTGGATTTGCATTTTGATCACCTTTTTGATTTGCATTTTGATCACCTTTCAGCTCATTTTACTGTTTTATCATTTGAATTGCTATGAATGTAGAATATTAAATCATATTAAATTATTATATATTCTACTATTTTGATACATAAGTTGACAATTATATACACAGTAATTCTGAGTAGGATTTTATAGAATAATTTTTGTTCTAAAAAACCTGAGCATTCATTTGTGGGTGATTGGATAAAGAAAATGTGGTCTGTACATAACATAGAATATTACTCAGACATGCAAAAGGAAATCCTATCATGTGCTACATATATGAACCTTGAGCACACTGCTCTAAATGAGTCTTTTCAGAAGAACAAATGCATCATGATTTCACTTATATGAAATCTAATATGGTCAAAATCATAGGAACATAAAACAGAATCATAGTTGCCAGGGATTTGAGGAAATGGAAATGGAAAGTTGCTATTCCATGAGAATAGCATTTAAGTCATGCAAGATAAATTTAACCAAATAGGTCAAGGATTCAAGGATCTTTACAATGAAAGTTATAACACATTGGTGAAAGAAATTGAAGGGGATACAAAAAAGGAAAGTTATCCCATGTTAATGAAAAATCAACACTGTTAAAATGTCTATGTTACTCAAAACAATCTACAGATTCAATACCATTTCCATCAAAATAGCAATGATATTCTTCAGAGGAATAGGAAAAATAATCTTGAAGATTGTACAGAACCACACACACAGAAAAGAAAAAAGAATCCAACTCCATTGTTATAGTTTGGATGTGAGGTGTCCCCCAAAAGCTCACCTGTGAGACAATGCAAGAAGGTTTTGAGGAGAAATGATTTAGTTCTGAGAGTCTTAACCCAATCAATGAATTAATCCCAATAGGAAGGTACTGAGTTGTAACTGAAGTGGTAGGTTGTAGCTGGAGGAGGTGTGGCTTTGGGTATATGTTTGTATCTGGCAAGTAGAGACCTCTCTCTCTGCTTCCTGATCATCATATGAGCTGGTTCCCTCCACCACACTCATTTGCCATGGTATTCAGCCTCACCTCAGAGACTGCTGTCTATGGATTTAGACCTCTGAAACTGTGAGCCCCTAAATGAACCTTTCCTCCTCTACAGTTCTTCTAGTCTGGTCCTTTATCACAGTAGTGAAAAAGTTGACTAAAACAGCTATCTTAAGCAAAAGGAACAAAAAAGGAGACATTATATTACTTGATGGCAAAATATGATAAATATGCTACAAAGGTGCTACAAAGGTGTAGCCATTAAAACGGTATGATATTGACATAAAGATAGATATAATGGGCCAATAATTGAGAGCCTGGAAGCAAGCCCATGCATGTACAACCAACTGATTTGCAATAAAGGTGCTAAGAATAAACAGTGGAGAAAAGACAATGATTTGGTTCTGAGAGTCTTAACCCCATCAATGAATTAATCACAGTAGGAAATTTTCAATAAAAGATGCTGAGAGAATTGATCATACACACATACACACACACACACACACACACACAAATGAAACTCGACCATTGTTTCTTGACAGTTATGAAAATCAATTCAAAGTGGATTAAAGATTTGAATGTGTGGCCTGAAACTGTGAAACTTCTATAAGGAACTATAGGTAACCACTTAAGGAAATTGAAATAGACAAGGATTTTTTTTTTTAAAGACATCAAACATAATGGAAACAAAAGCAAAAAATAGACAAATGAAATGATATCATTTTAAAAAGCTCTTCACAGCAAAGGAAACAATTAACAGAGTAAGAAAACAATCTATAGAATGGCAGAAAATATTCTCAAGCTACACTTGACAAGGATTAATACCCAGAATATTTGGGGGACTCAAAAACTCAGTAGCAAAAAAAATAAATCAGTAAGTAAGAAATGGGTGGTAGAGCCAAATATACTTTTCTCAGAATAAGACAGAACAATTGTCCAACAGGTATACATATATAAAAAAAAAAAAACACATCACTATTCATCAGGAAAATTAGATCAAAACCATTGAGATAGCACCTCTTTCCAATAAAAATGGCTGCTATCAAAAAGAGTAAAGATAACAAGTGCTGGCAAGGATGAGGAAAAAAGGGAACACTTGCACAGTATTGTCAGGAATGTAAATTAGTATAGCCATTATGGAAACAGCATGCAGTTCCTCAATAAATTAAAAATAGAACTACCATATGTTCCAGCGATCCCACTCCTGTGTCTATATCCAAAGTAAATGAATTCAGTATGCTGAAGAGGTTCTGCATTGCCATGTTTACTGCAGCATGAGTTTCAATAGCTAAGAAATGGAAACAACCTAAGTAGCCATAAACTGATGAATGGATGAAGAAGATGTGGTTCACACATGGAATGGAATATTATTTGGTAATAAAAAGAATGAAATCCTGTTGTTTGCAACAACAGGGATGAAACTGGAAACACTTATGCTAAGTGAAATAAGCCAGCCACATAAAGACAATCACCAGGTGATCTCATTCATGTGTCAAATCTAATAAAGTTAATCTCACAGAAATTGAGGACAGAATGGTGTTTCCCAGAAACTGATGATAGTAGGGGAGAAGGAGAGATGGAGAGAGGTTTATCAAAAGATATAAGGTAATCGTTATTTAGGGTTATAACTATGTGTGCTATACAGGAGGATGACTATATATGGCAATAATGTACTGAATATTTCAAAAACCTAGTAAAAAGTATTTTGAATATTTTCACCATCAAGAAATGATGAATGTTTGAATGTTTGAGGAAATATGTTTAACCTGACTTAATATGACACAGTATATACATGTATCAAGACATTACATTGTAGCCCATAAATATGTTCATTTTGTATGTTTCAAGTATCTGTTTAAATTTTTTTAATTTTAAAAATCATGGGTACTTGAACTATTCATCCTATAAATTAACCTCTGTCTGCCCAAATCTCCTACTCTTTACTCTTCCTATTCTTTGGTAACCACTATCCTACTCTCAAGTCTATGAGGTCAGCTTCATAAATATGTACAAATATTTTGTGTCAATCAAAACTAAAATTAAAATATTTAGAAAGAAAGAGTGGAGAACAAACACTTGTGAGAATGGGAGGAGATAATGAGAGTAATGACATTGAATTTCACAAATTGTCTGGTAACAAAGTGAAGATACAAGCACAGGTAAAGTCGGAGTGACAGGTGGCTAGTACAGCCTCAAGAAACAGCAAATCATGATCACCTAATTAATGGCATTGAGAACATCTGAAAATAGAATGATCTGTGTGCATGTTGGCATTGTTTCATAGAAGCACAATTGCTGCAAGCAATTAGATGTTAGAATTAAATTATCCTTAATGTTGTTATATTTATATCCAGTTCAAATTTTGCATAATTAAGTAAGCATCAAAGATTGTCATGAGCTGTTTTCATGGCTTCCTTCTTGGCACTCTCTATTGAAAGAAGCAGGCAGATGGTGAACTAAGGCCCTGAATCTACACTCTCCGCTTGTATCTCATCCTGGAAGACTCTGTATAGCAAAGAGCAGTGGGGTTCCCCAGCACTCTCAGGAAGAGGAACATCTTACTTAGAATCACAAGGCAGGCAGCTTCCAAGGACTGCCACCACCATGAGATTTTAGTCCACAGTCCCATTGCCCAAGGATTCCTCTTTCCAGAATTGGGGGGCGGGGAAATGAGCAGGACTCTATTCATCATGCCTTTGAAATTCTAAAACTAGGAGAGAGACAGGGACAAATTTTCATGGTTTCTCAATGCAGGCGGTCATTTCTTACTCAAACACCTTTGTACTTCTTTTAGGAAACTTACTGCCAAGGCATACGTGAGCTTTAATTGAGACATCTTATAGTCTCAGCACTACTAGCTACAAAAAAAGAGGAAGAGAACAAAGACTAGGACAGGCAAAGCAAAACCAATCTTTAGGCACTGCTAGTCCTGAGGGATGGTAACTCCATTGTGACAAGTTGTGGTGAGGTGGTAACAGAGATGTGGATTTATAGCCACCAGTACAGATTACCCAGGAAATTACAGCTGTGCTTAGGATAAATCAAAGTGTGATGAGTGGATATATTTTATGTAATGATGGAAGTTTAACGTCTACCAGGTCACTAGCATATGAGACTAGTTATCTGTCCAGCAATTCAGAGTGTGTAAAGCAGTTCAGTCCTGGGGAAAGAGGCTCACCAGAGATACTGTGAGTGTTCACCAAGACAATGTGGGAAACAGCAGTGCTGAACAGAGAAATGAAGGCGGACTCTCCAGATGAAGACTGTGTTTTGAGTACATTTGCACACTGAGTCACCAAAAATACACTGGACTTTAGGGTCTGGCTGTTTACCAATGTAAGTCTGGCTTACTCAACAGGATGTCAGCAACTAAAGTTTTAGATTACAAGAGAAATAAATCAGTAGTTAGAGGTAAAAATAGAGAAAGCAGAGTCAGCTTTGTGTAACAATTACCATATGTGCTGAACATATCCCTTGCAGTAAAGGGTACCTATCTTAAGGGCATGGATAATGCCTAATTTATATTCAACCTTGGGAGAACGCCTGCTTATAAATTTGGAAGATAAAAGCACAGACAATGGCAGAAATTCCTCTATGCTAATATCTAGGGTTTCTTGATGAATTTTTACTGAGCTCTATTCTATAGATACACTTGTTCTTGAATTATAATTGGTGCATCATTGCCATCTGGCACTTCATGGCTAAGCAAAGAAACTTCTCTAGAAAGTGAAAAGTCAGTGGTAATAAATAGCAGCTTGTGTCCACTGTGATAAAATAACATAGTTTCTAGGCTTTACATTACTGCCACCATAACACCTGGGACAGAAAAGGAATAAAACTTGAGAATCAAGAACTACCACCCATGGTGTTATTAATGGCAAACAAAGTAATGACGGAAGGGAATATATAGTTTTTATTTTTTTTTCAGGGAATAATAAGTACTCAAAGTTGGCTGATGGCTAAATAATTCTTTGTCAGATGCGTTCCACACTTTTCACCCACGTAATTTTGCTCCTTCCACTTCTTGTTGCCTCTAATCACTCCCACCAGCCTCACTGTGAAAATTCTGCCCATCAGCAGAAATCCAGCCTAGGTCAAATAGCATCTCTTACATAAAGCCTCTGTGATACCAGATCCATGTAGTCAACTATCTATATCATCTTTATACTTGATTTCACATAGGCAAAAAAGCATTTTCACCATCATCCTCTCAAATTACCCTTTCCTATTCTTTAAAAACAGGAAGAAAGGATTCCCCCTCCTTTTTTTTTCTTGCTTCTAAATATTTAACCTAGGGGCACTATGTCTCTGAGCAATATCCATAGCATTTATTTTTATTTTATTTTGAGGCAGGGTCTCACTAGGTTGCTGAGGCTGCCCTCAAACTAGTGATTCTCCTACCTTAGCCACCAGAGTTGTAGGATTATAGGTATTCTTCACCATGACTAGCTAAGGTGTTATCTTTCAGTGTACTTTGAGCAAGTATCATAATTTCTAATGAATGCACAATAAATTAAATGGAACTATCAACTTTCCACCATTCTATCACCCACATCTAAGCCACCATTTTCTATAGCCTAAATCTCTGCAAGAACAATCTTACAAATAATCTGAATTCCACTTCTTTAGTTTTTCAAAAGCAAGTACTGTGAGATGGTAGACATGATAAGTGGCCTGATTTTAGTAACGTATTTCACTATCTACATGTATTTCAAAACGTGTTATACATCACATATATTATATAAAATTAATTTTTATAAATTTAAAGTAGATAATTTGATACCTTTGCTTAGAACTACCTAGTCTCAAGTCCTTTAGAGCAGTCTATAAAATCTCAGAATCTTATCTCTCAGGTTCATCTTCCAAACTTGACTTTGAACACCCCTCCTTCAATCCCTTTATCTCTCTGTGAAATTGCTTTCTTCCTGTTCTTTGTTCACTGCCTCTTTGGACCATCTCATGGTTTTTCCTCTTGCAGAATTCTCTCTTACACTCTCCCAGGAATGGTTCCCTAATGTACATGGGTTTCTGTCTCATGTTCCTATCTTCCAGCGTCCTTTCCTGATAGCACTTCCTAAAATCTTCCCTTTCTTGTTCTTATTCCCTTACTCTAGTTTGTTTGTCTCCATATGATTTGTGTCTGGCAGAGTACTCCCTATTAACTAACTAACTTGTTGATGTTTTTAAAAATATCTTTATAATTCCTTTAGAATATTAGATGCTTTGTGGTATCCCTTTGCCTTGTTTGCTATTATATCCCTAGAGTACAGAAGAGGGACTGACACAAAGTAAGATCCAGTAAGTATCTGGTAAATAGATGAATGGAGTGTTACAGTGTTTTCTTTGAAGCTTATTTATTTTATTTTTATTTTTTACAGCCATTTAAGTAGATATATAATCTTCCCCAGAGCACTATAAGCTTCTTGGAAGCAGACAAGGTGTTTATTATGTATTCTGCATACACTCTATCATATAGCTTAGAATTTAATGATGCAGAAAAAATGCATTCTTGCTAAATTCATTAGTTAAAGATGAATGCAAGTAGTGCTTAGAAGTTTCACATTTTAAGCCAAGAAGATTGAAAGCTGAAAAGTAAAGAATTTAGAAAAAATTTTTTAGTCTGTAGAAAAAAAAAACACAACCATCTGATATTTGAATTGAGAAATGTCAGTCTTTTAAAAATACAGAGAATAGTGTAAAATGGTATTAATGCTATATTAAGCCTATGATACAAAAAGATTTGGAGGTGAGGAACTAGTTAAGGCAACTAATCAATTTAGAGAAAATTACAATAGGTTACATGATATCATAAAACTCAAACTAGAAGATGAAGCCAAAGAGATTAGGGAAAAAGCAAGAGATGCAGGAGGCTGGGTACAGGTCAATTAATAACACTCGACCATCCTGGTCACACATAGGAGGGGAAAATCATGGAAATAGGACAAATTAAAGCAACTTTCAAGTTTTGTACTTAGATAAGAAGGAGAACAATAATGCCAATTAAAATAAGAAAGTAAGAAGACAACAATTCAGGAGAAAAAGATAATTTGGGCTAGTCATTTTGGATCAGAAAAAAAATGAGATAAAAGAATAAGGCAAGAAAGGGAAGAAATATAGAAATGATTACCACTCAAAAGACTAAAATTCCAGTTTCTAAGAGATGATGCTTATTTAAAATGGCAACTTGAGATGAGGGGTTCATGTTGCCTCCAAGTTCTGAGACTTGGCACAAGTGAAAAAATAGTGTTTACAAATAAAGGAAACACTTTATGATGACTGTATTGCTTCTTGCATTAACAGTGTAACCTAAATGGAATGCACAATGTTTTTTTTTCCTGTTAGACTCCATTATAACCAATTATTCATCATTGGAATGCCACTGTTTAAAAATGAACCATAACATATGCAGTATTAAATTTTGAAATACTGTCTTTAAAAAAGAGGGGCAAATGCACTGTTCCATGTTACAGAAGGAAATGTAAAGATAACCAAATTAATCTTAAAGTCATTAGATGAAATCCAGGGTACTCAGTTGCCAAAATCATGTTATAATGTAAAAAGCTACCTAGAAATCAAAAGATGTTGACTTTCTCATGAATGATATATAAATAATTTGAAGATGCAACAAAAAATGTTTTTTCGTGTGTGATGAATCATTTAAATCAATGCTATCATAGAAAATTCATTTGTGAGGCAATGTATCAAGCTCCACACAGTCTTTTTGGAGTTTTAATAACAACCTTTGTGATGCAATTATAAATTTTATTTCCGGAAGCTTCCCTCTCATGGCTGACTCCTCTACAATATCATTCTCCAGGTGAAGTCAATATATTAATAAACATGCATCTTTTATTTTTGTTGACTCTCAAGGTGTTTTAATTTAACAAGTAATGAGTCTATTTTGTGAATGTGGTTTTATTAGACATATAAAAAGTCTTGGACCTGCATTTTTATGCAGAAATTTCTCTGGTCTCCACTCGCTCTTGCTTCTGCCAATAATTTCTATTCACTTTTCCAAACTTGCCTTCACATATTAAAAGCAATGACTCTTATTAGAGTATTCTTACTTTAGCTGACCTCCTGGTCTAAAACTGAGTTTCAAAAATGTGCTCCTTCCAGTTAACAAATATTCAGAGTTAAAAACTCCTATTATAGTTTGCAATTTCACACAGCTCCATGTGCCATCATAACCAATACACCTTACTGAGAAGAGATTCCAAAAATCTTAAACAAATTGTTTATTATTATTCACAAACTCTGACCAACATGGAATTAAATATTAGCTTTCCATGGTAACCCTGTCATTCAAGCAATGCCATAGCACCTTAAAGATATCTTTAGACACTAAGAAGCATTGAAGAATCAATACAAGAAAAAATTAAGAAGAGACTCACAAGAAATTTTGTTTTCATAGCTCCCTTCACACACTTCATAAAGCTAAGAGTGGAAGACTGGGGAGGTGATTAATTTTTGCAATGACTGTCCTTTGTTGCAGTTATATACTGCACAGTGACACAAGTTAGCTGCTCCAGCTCTTCCTCTTTAATAAGTAAATTTGGTAAGTTTAGCATTCTTTACATAGCATTTTTAGTAATTTACAAGCAAAAAGAAATCACAAAAACTTAATTTTCTTCAGATTTACCACTCATAAACTGTTTATTGACTTAAACTAAATGTTGAAAGTTCTTTAAGTCACAGTTTCAACAACTGAAAGAGGAGTTGTAATGAAAGCCATCCTTCAACCTTGCTACCTTGCACTAACTCCCATGAATACAATAATAAGTGACATAAGTTTACACAGTCAGGTATTAATGTCTCCACTCTACCAGCAAAATGAAACCATCCCTATGACCTAAATGAAGCCTCACTCACATGAAATAATCAGGGAACATGCTGATAACAGCAGCAGCAAATCAGTTCTTCTTACACCTGGCAAATCAACACTGACCAACTTGCTCCTCAGCATTCCTGCTGCCCTCAGAAGCCATATTATGGCCATATCCCCTTTCATATAAAACCAGGAAAATGCAGTCACCTTGGGAAATTGAAAAACCATCTCAGAAATATTTCAATGATTTCTTATATTGATGGTAAGTTTACCTGACACCAGAAAGCATGGTAGAATAATCTCAGAAACAGGATCCCGGGAGTATGATTTGATGAAAGGATTTAGATATTTTTTTTTTCACACGTGCACTAAATAAATAAATAAATAGACAAATAAATAAATAGGTTATAATATGATCTCTAGGAAAAATTACCAAAACTTTTAAAACTGTAATAATAATTCTGGCCCTTAAGTTAAGCACAGCAGAAAATGAGAGTTATGAATTTCAGGAAACATTGTGGACTCCTTTAAAGCTTAGTTGGTATACTTCTGTGAAAACTTTTCTCACTTCTGTGTGACTAAAAATAGGGTATGAAGGTAATATGGAGATTCTATGGACTGCCAGTAGGTGGACTAAGTGTTTTTAAAAAATAAAACTGTGTGCTCCTGAATTTCCTCATATTTTATTTTTCAAAAATTCTAATATGAATATCAATATAATATCCCTGATTAATTAAATGAGGGCTGAAAATTGTTGTGCTAGTGTTCTTTTGATGGTGCAGTATAAGCGATGTATTCCATTAAAAGAGATTTTTATTAAAAGTGTGAGTCATCTGGATGTAATGGTGCACACCTGAAATCTTAGCCACTCAGGGGGGCTGAAGCAGGAGGATGGCAATTTGAGGCCAGCCTAGGCAACTTTTTAAAAATAAAAAAAAAAATGGTCAGGAACATATTTCCATGGTAACGTATCCCCGGGTTTAATCCCTAAAACTAAAAATGAAAAAAAAAAAAAGAAAAGAAAGTATGAGGCAATGTCCAAAGTACTAAAAACATAAGATGAATAAACCAAGAAGATGAATAAACCATGTCCTTATGAAGCTTATGTGATAATTGAGAAAGATAGAAAAGAAACATAAATCATATGTCTGATGATGGTAATTACTGTGGAGAAAAATAAAATATGGAAAAGGATAAAGAATACTGGAGAGAAGAGGAGGTTTTCAGTTAATAGAGTTTCCAGGCAAGGTTCCACTGAAAAGGTGAGACAAACAAGGGCATCTGTGAGAGAGCATTCCAGGCAGAGGGAAGAGCAAGGGCAAAACCCTGAGGCAGGCCAGTGAATGCTCTGATAAGAAATGTCAAGGTCAGGGAGAAATTACAGGAGTGAAAGAGTGTGGGGAGAAGAGCTAGGGGCCTTGTAAGAAATTTATTAGGTGTTGGCTTTTACAATGAGTGAGATGAGGAGAGATGTGTTTGACAGAGATTGTCAAAGAACACTTAGGTTGCTAGGCTAAAAGTAGGCAGGAAGGAAGGGCAGAGAAAGAACACCTAGGAGTCTGTGGGGTCCAGAAAATATGGTGACTTGTACCAGGACTTTAGCAATTGTCAGCTAAAAAGTCATTAGAGTTTGGATTTATTTGGAATATAAAATCAAAAATTTTAGACCAACAGAATGAATGTGGAATGTGAAAGAACTACAGGAGCCAAGGAGGACTCCATGTTTTCCATCTGGGAACCAGGAAGATGATGTTGCATTTTTTTTTTTTTTTTTGGTAGGGGGGTACAGCAGGGATTGAACTCAGGGACACCCAACCACTGAGCCACATCCCTAGACCTATTTTGTATTTTATTTAAAGACAGGGTCTCACTTAGTTGCTTGATGCCTTGCCATTGCTGAGGCTGGCTTTGAACTCTCAATCCTCCTGCCTCAGCCTTTGGGATTATAGGCCTGTGCCACCCACCACGCTGGCTGTAGTTGCCTTTTTAAAGAAAGCGAGTACACTGAAGGGAAGTCAGGTTCAGGAGAAGAGGCAGACCAAGATTTTGAATTGAAGCATTGCAGGCTGTGAGGTGATAAATATAAATGTGGTTATCACCAGAATGAAAATAGTGTTTGAAGTCAGGACACCAGATATAGTCACCAAAGTATGCTTGTAAAGAGCAGAGTTTCTTTACAGAGTCCTGGGGCACATCCACCTTCAGAGGGTGAAGAAGAGAAAAGGAGCAATCAAGGAAGCCTGGGAAATAGTTATGAGGGACGTTAAGAGGAAAAGTTCAAGTATGGAATGGGTCTTGGAAACCAAATTGTTAGACCAGGACGCAAGAAAAGACCACTGACTCCAATTAAAATCAAATTAAAGCAAGCTTATTATTTCGACCGGTTGGGCTGCCTCTCCCACCCAAAACCGCAGGAACAAGACAGCAGCAGCATCTTTCCTGCAGCCCAGCTTTATAGCCCAGAAAGTTACACAAAGGAGGGGGGTTACAGATAACAGAACTCTGATGAGCATAACACTAATGGTAGTTTACATTTTTGCTGGCCCCAACATCAGAATTTATGAAGGTCATTAGAGCCTCAGAGAGGGCCGTTATCTGGCCAGGGAAGGCCAAGATTTGTGAGGCGTCACTAAAGTTTCAGAGAGGGCTGCTATCTGGTCAGAGAGCCAGGCATGGATGAGTTCAAGGCATGGGCAGGCATTCGAAGCAGGTTCAGAATTTGCAGTAATTTATAGTAAAGCCAAAATTATCTTTTCATGGCTTTGTGGTGAGATGGCTCCCAATTTTAAGAAAAGATCAGGTTGGGTCTATCACAGATAAAGAAAGAATTCCAAGGAAGATTCAGAGATCAAGTCTGTCTTGAATGCTGACATGTCAGTAAGATCATTGGAATAAACAATGTAAATCATTGGTGACCTAAAAGAACAGCTTCAGTGGAGTTGTGAAAGGATGAGTTGGTTCAGGAGAAAAGAGACAAAAACTAAGAGGAGGTTGAAAAAACAATTTTAGGAGAAGTTTTGGTACAGAGAGGATTAGAGAAATGGGAAGCTTACTAGGAGAAGATGTTGAGAGATCAAGAGAAGTTTTGCTTTGTTTCAAGATGGAAGAAATAATGGCATGTTTGTAATGCTGATAGAAAAGACCCAACTGAAAACACTTCCCAGAGTAAGTGAGTAAGACAGAAGAAGCTGACGCATTGTAATGAATAGTCGACTTTTTTGTAAGAGTGGCCCAGACCCAATGCCACATTGCCAAGAAAGAAGAGAAGTTTTAAACACATTTATTGTACCAAATTAAGGACATAAATGGCCTAGGCTGATTCTTATCATTCTTCAATATGTCTTTACTAGTATGCATAATTCAAGCATAGACCATTATAGACCAACATTTGGCAGAAAAGAAAAGGAAAAAAAAAAGAGAGAAAGAAAGAAAAAGAAGCTGGGTGCAGTGGCACTCAGTGGCTTGAGAGGTAGAGGCAAGAGGATCACAAGTTCAAAGCCAGCCTCAGTAATGGCAAGTGCTAAGCAACTCGGTGAGAACTTGTCTCTAAATAAAATACAAAATAGGGCTGGGACTGTGTCTCAGTGGTTGAGTGCCCCTGAGTTCAATCCCTGGTACCCTCACACACAGAAAGAAAGAAAGAAAGAAAGAAAGAAAGAAAGAAAGAAAGAAAGAAAGAAAGAAAGAAAGAAAGGAAGGAGAAAGAGAGAAAAGGAAAAAAACCCTCATAATTTCAATTGTCACAATCAGTAATTTAACCAAAAAGCATACTTCCAACAAATATTTCCCAATGGTTTGCTGTATTGAACCACTCCATGTAGTAGTTCTGATGGGGGACCTAAGATCATAATTTCTAGACAAAGAAGCTGTGGCCTTCCACAGAGAAATTCAATTTCCCTAGGTAAATTCAATTTCCTTCCCCTGGGATGAAGGCAGGAGTTACCTAGAGAAATTGAATCTCTCTGTTTTGAAAAGACAGCAAAATAACCTGGGATGTTTTTTTAAAATGCTGATGGCCTGGATTTATCCTGGAAATTCTGAGGTTAACCTGGTTTTGGATGAGACCGAGGAATATGAATTTTTAGCAGCTGTCCACGGGATTCTTATTTGTTTTGTTTTTGCAGCATTGAAGATTGAACTCTTGTCCTAACATATGCTAGTCAAGTGTTCTACTACTGAGCTACATCCCCAGCCCTCTCACAGATTCTAATCAACAGAACTTAAAATTCTTGGCACAAATCTGAAATAGTCACAAATGATCATCCTCCAAGCTCTGAGAGTTTAGTGATGGAATAAATGAACAATGAGACGACCTTCAAGCCCTCTCAGGAGGCAGCAGCGTGATAGGGTCTCTGGGTCAAGAATAACAATTATCTTAGTGGTCATTTTATGAATTCCCCTTAAATAAGTCTGAGATATCTAAATGACTCTGAATAATTCTGTTCCTTTCCTCTCCCCAGTTCTTCAAAATATAATGGAAAGCTTTGATTCAAGGACTAAGTCATAGCATAGACTATCAGGAAATATCTATACAGTCTATGCACAGAAAGTAATTTTTCTCTATATTATCTCATTAAACAGAAGCCAGAACACAGAAGTAAAACTTCCTTGGGGTGATATGTTCCTAGGTACAAATGGCATGATCTAATTTCCTGTTTCTGTCATCAGTTTCCTAAATTACTCTTTCTTTTCTTCCTTTAAAACAATATTTCTACTTCTATGTTTTTATTTGTTTATTTCTGTATTTATTTATATCCTTCTCAAACTTTCTCTTAATTTTGTGGTATCTTCTTTCACCATCCTTTACCCTTATGGGCAATAGCAGGGACAAAGAGATGTAAAGGGGAAAGATAAGTTAGATTCAAGGAATGCAATATATTTGGGGTTCCTAATAACCATGTGGTGAACATTTTATAAAGAGAAGAAGTGCTCAAAATCACTTATCAGAGCAATAAAGCCCAGGGAATAAGTTCTATGGATTTGTACACCTTAATAAAACAACAACAACAACAAAATCCAAAGAAGTGAAAATCCATACATACCATATCTTCCTAAACATTTTAAATGCAATCTATTTGCTTAATAGATACTTTTAAAGTCTTACTCTATTGGGAAAAAAAATTGAAATTGTGTTCCCTCTGCCTTTTAATGCACCAGCATCCTCCTGGAAGAGTAATAAATAATATGCTCACAGATTAATTAATATAAGAGGACTTTCAGATCCAGTACTTATATAAACATGATTCTGTAAAATAAAATACTGGAACTAAGTGTGGTGGTACATGCCTGTAATTCTGACTAATTGGGAGGCTGAGACAGCAGAACCCCAAGTTCAAGGCCAGCCTGGGCAGCTTAGTAAGAACCTGTCTCAAAACAAAATGAAAAGGGCTTTATGTGTAGCCCAGTGATTGCCTAACGTGTGATGTCCTGGGTTCAATTTCAGTATCCCAAGAAAAAAAAATGGGGGTGGGGTATGACCAGAGAATAAAGAGGAAAAACCACGTATTAGCACAAACAGTACCTAGCTCTCACTCCTATGTACATGTTAATTTAGTACTTATTAAATATTAGAAAATGAATTGAGCTCTGAAACTGTTCTCAAAAACAGTAACTAATCAGGCAGTGTGCCCATGGAGGAGCAATGGAAGAAGTTAAGCTCCTGATGTGTAACTGCAGGACCTGAGGCTTCACATTTTATGTTTCAACATGAAACCTACAGGCATTTGTGGTTATGAGCCTTGTGCTTCTGAAGATCATGAACCAAGAGCTTTAGAACTGAAAGGCTCTGAAATATATCTACCTCAGGTAGATTGTAGAAAGCATGTGTGTGTTTCTAAGAATTGGTGGCATATGTTACTTTTAACTAAATTATTGCATTCCTGTTTTTAATGGTATGTAACAAGTTACTACAAATGTAGTAATTTAAAAAACACACATCTTTTATGTTTCTGTGGGTAATGAATGTAGGCACAGCTTAGTTGGGCCCTTTGCTAAAGGTCTAAGAGAATTGCAAACCAGATGCCAGCTGAACGGTATTCTCTTCTGGAGTTCAGAGTTCCTAACCAGACTAAGTGGGTGTTGTCAAAATTTAGTTCCATTCCATTCAATTATAGAACTAAGATCTTGCTTTCTGGCTGGCAGTTGGCAGGGGATGGTCTCAGCAAATTTCCATGTGTGTCCCCCTAATAAACCCTTTCACAACACCATGCTTTTCTTCTTTAACACCAAGAAGAGAGTATCTCTTACATTTTAAAGTAATTTTACCATGAAGTCCGTCCCACCTAGGAGAGTCTGCATTCTGACCTTCATCATATCTACAAAAATTTTCCCCTTTGCTTTATAGACTAAAGCAACTACAGCAGTAACATCCTATCATATTCAGAAATCCCATTCCCACTCAAGGGGAGGAGGTTTGACTGAGACCAGGAATCTTGGAGATTATCTTGGGATTTTTTCCTACCATAATGATGGATGACTTAAAGTTATCTTGTTTCCCAGAACACAAAACTATGTTAGCACATACAGATAGATACACACATAGATTTACATAACATATAAAATGTATATGCATGTATTAGTTTAGCTAAAAATATTGCTTATATTCACATGTGCCTACCTGTATAGGGGTGTTTATCTTTCCTTGTACTTCTCTTTCTCCTCTACTTGTCCTTTTCTCTCTTTCCTCTCTTCTCCCCCTCTTCCTAATTCACCTTCTTTCATCAACTAAATACCAGAAAAAAATTAATTTATATGAATTTCCATAAAGCAATAAACTTAATCTTGATTATGAGAAATTAGGCTGTGGTTGTCAGTTTCATTATAAGAAAGTATTGTGGTGAACACTTTGGTAGACTGTGTGTTTGTATACTCTAAGTGAGATGCAGTTTGCTTTTAACGTTGGACAGCCCTCTAGACAAGACACCAATGCATCTTCTTAACTATTCATGATGACATAAAGAAAAATAGGCCATCTGTAAGTCAATTTCCTTAAGGAAATTAAGGACATTTTTAGAGAATTCACAATAAAGTGAAATAAAAGTTTGATAGAGCCAATGTTCTCCTTTGTTCAATAAAAATCTGTTTTAAGCAACTGGATTAAAGTTTCTTTACTCGATGTATTTGTCTAATGGATTTTCTCAAATATGCACAGCTTAAGAAAATAAAAATGAGGAAAAAAGTGAACTGTAGAGATTATCCTATATAATCAGAGATTTGAAAGTCATTTTGTTTATAAGCATTCATGCGTGGGAATTAAAGGGAAGAGTTTTCAGGGTGCTTACTTTGAGATGGTAAGAAAAGAAAACATATACATCATAAACTGGGTGATTGATAGGTTCCCAGGAAGGAGTACCACTCAGAGAAGCCTAGTTGAAGGTCAGTCCTACTATTAACTACCTCTGTCATTTCAGACAAGAACTCACTTTCTTCATGCATGAATTATTAACATAGCAAACTTCTCTACTTCTCTGGGTTATTTCAATTAAGAGTGCAGCTTAATGAAAAGAACACAGACACACAAGTCAAACAGGATCAGTTGCAGCTCTGGCTGAGCTACTTTCTAGCTGTGGGGGCCCAGCAAGTCAGGTATGCAGTCTTGACTAGAATTTCATTATATAGAAATAATACCTAGTCTGGGGTAATCATATGGATTAAACAATCTATATAGACAAATGAAATAATCTGTGAATGATGTCCATTATTAGGATTATTAATGTATAATATCACTAAATTTAAAACAGAACTAATAATAATATAGATTTATAAGGAACCCCTTGCTAGAATGAAGAAAGACTGGTGGAATTCATTCTGCATGTCAAGAATATAACGCAGAGAATATATACTTGCACATTCTTTCATCGACCTCACATCTGAAATCCAAGTGTATAAAACCAGAAGGATTGCAGAAGCATTAGAATTAACCTCTTCTGGAATCTGAAAATATTCAAAGTGATTCAATATACCTGGACTATAGAATTAATTTTATCAGTGTTTTGGCATATTACAGCTAATATTCTGTATTGATCTTATAATATGATAATAAGAATAAATGTTTTGCTACACTTTCTCTACAAATTTTTTAAGTTTGATGATGTATTTATTCTTTTTATACCCCTGCCATCTCTGATGTAAGATGAGGTAGGTTTATCTCTACTGTAAAATTTTGTCTTTCATAAAGTACTATATGAAGAATGTGTTTTATTAAGAAGCAATCTACCTTTTGTTGAAGTTTTGCACAAAATGTGCCTTAAAATAAACAGATGGTGATCAGAATGATCCTCTTTTAAGATAACAGATGAAACATTAGTTAATATCTACATAACAAAGGGAAAAAAATTAAAATCTGAACCTGCATATTTGAACTGAAGGGAATAAACCCCTTCCATTCAAACGTGGCTATATATGTTCCCCAATGGAATTTTTGCTCTGAAACCCTCACATAAATACTTTTTTGAACCCAAACTGAGAAATACGAATCAGTCACAAGCACACTGCCAGATTCTAAATGAAAACAAAAGAGACTAAATTCTGCATATTCTGCATATTCTACCCTTTTTAATAAGCAGAGACAAAACACTTATACATTCTGTTCCTGTCAGCTTGATGAAGTCCCAGCTCTGTTTTTTAATGATGAAAAAACCACTCTTGAATAAAAGATTCTCCCACCCAACAATATTTTGAAGACAGGATTCAGTTAATCTAATATTTGAAGCAGCCACTAAGAATATTCTAACTTAAAACTACATTAGAACCATGCCTTCAATGGAAGGCTGAATACTAAGGAGTAAAAATCTTTTCTGACTTGATTAATTCATGCAAGAAATAGTGGAAAGTCTTAACATAGTTTATCCATGCACATATGGTGAATACAACTAAATTCACACATGATTTATGGGTTTATCCACTATAGTAATTTAAAAAACTCCTAAATTCTCTACTAAAAAAAATCTGCTCACATCCATTTGCAAAGCCTCTAGTATTAATCAGAGTTGATGATAGCTAAAGCCTTTGTAGTTGCCTTTTGATGAAATGCTATCACCTCTCATTATATAAAGTATTCCCTATTAAGAAAACTAACAGTCCCATGAAAGAAGTTGAACTAACTCATACATAAGATCCTATCTATTATTCTAAAATGTTTATAAGCACTTTTTCAGTATTAGAACACTCAGTGGTATTTATCCAACACAGCCATGTTTTTTAAACTTCAGACTCCTCATAGTGGCCTAATAATCAATAATTTCCTAATTGGTTTCTTGTTACTGCCATTAGTCCCCTATAATTTATTATAAATACCACAGGCAGAATGCTTTGGTTCCTTTTGGTAGAAATTTAGACCTGCTCAAATGAAGAGTCACATCTTATCATTCCTCTATTTGAGACACTTCAGTGACTTCCCACCTCACAGGAGTAAAAATGAACATCACCCTGAGTCCTTAAGTCCTCTGATCTATCTGAATTTATCTCCTATCAACTCTCTCTGCCCACTAAACCCCAATCTCAATGGCTGCCTTAATGTTTCTGTCAGGCATACACTTCCACATTGACGGTTCCCTCTGCCTGGCATCCCCATTTCCCAGATAAATGCATGGCTTGCTCCATATCTCCTTTAGTAATTGGTGCTATATTGTTGTAGTTTCTTGTGACGCCTATAGAAAATTGACACAAATTTGGTGGCTTATAATAACAGAAAGTCATTTTCTCATTGTTGTGGAGAATAGAAGTCTGAAATATGTTTCACTGGGCCTGAATCAAGATGTTAATAAGACCGCACCTCCTCTGGCGGCTCTAAGGGGAATCGTTCAGTTTCTCACTTTTCCTCGTCTTCTGTTGGAAGTTGGATTTCTGGCTGCACCATGCCCATCTCTGCATCCGTGGTCACGTTGTCCTCTCTTCTGTTGACATAAAATCTTTCAGTATTATAAAGACACTAATTACAACATTTCCTGCCCACCCAGATCACACAGGATAAACTCCCCACCTCTAGACACAGAGCTAAATCATATCAGGAAAGACTGCAAGTAAGGTGGTCCTGGGGACTAAGCTGATGTTTTGAGAAGACATCTGTCCTGCTACCCATGGTGATTTTTAGATGGCCTTCCCATGCTACCACATTCAACATCCCAGTCACACTCCGCACAGCACTTCCTCTCCCCTCCTCTGCTCTATTTTGTTTCATGGCATTTACCACCCAATGATATTCTATATGCTTACTTACTTCTACATTTTGGGGTTCTCTCAACCTTCATGAGCACATGAAGACAGAGTTGGTTCATGAGCACATGAATACAGAGTTGGTTCTTTTCCATTTGTTGTCCTTTTCTCTGACCAGTGTCTGCCACCTGGCACACCCTTAATGACTACTTTTGAAAGAATGGATAGACCATGAATGAAATGAATGTGTTAAATCCACTTCAGATGAATGAAAAATGTGTGCAGTAGGATGAAAGTGGCCTCTCAAAATATTTTTTTCAGATTTCCAGGTTCTTCTAATCCCCAGAATCCATGAACATCACCTGATACTAACAGTGGAAAGTACCTTCTGTTGTAGAAGACATGATTAAGTTAATGATCTCAACAGGAGGAGCTGATCATGAATAATCTGGCTGTATTTTAAGTCAATCACAGTTTTCCTTTTAAAGGAGAGGCAGAGGGAGAAGAGAAGAGACACACAGAGGAAGAGACATGCAGAAGAGGAAGCTTGTGACCACAGAGGAAGCAATTATAGTTAGTCACCATAATCAAGTATGCCCACAGTCATCTGAGTTGAAGGTAGCCTGGTGCATTCTCTTCCCTAGAGCCATCAGAGAGGTTGTGACCCTGCTGAGGACAGTTTGACATCAGACTTCTGGCCCCTAAAACTGCCAGGGAACAAATTTCTATTATTTTAACTTATCCAACTTGTGGTAAGTTTTATGGTAGCCCTAGGAATGAATAAAATATGGGTGTTTTATGGGTTCTAGGAACATATTTGATTCTCAAATGAAGAGTGAATATAAATTGCTATGTGTGCCTTACTTTTATTTTAGAGAAAATAATCTTATCTTGTAATTATACCTGGAATTATTGACTAAGTTCCTGTTACCATACAAGAGTACAAACACTGAAGTCAAACTTCTGTTTTTCAATTCTGCTTTTACTCCTAAGGATGGAATGTTACTCCATCTTTTTGTCTCCGTTTTTCATCTCTAAAAGAATAAACTGATGCTTGCCTAAAGATGAGCCTGAAATTTAAAAAGTTAAAAACTATAAAGTACTTAGAAATGTGCCTAGCATGTAGGGAATATTGTGTAGCCTTTGAATATATTTTTACATATTTTTACATTACATTATATGCAGAGTTTATTAGATATGTCATTGTACTGAGGCAAAATTTTTACCCATCAGATTGATAAATATTGAAAACAATGAGAATCCACATTCTATGTTCAAGGAAGTGATGGAACAGGCATTGTCACTTGGAGATGGTAGGAGTAAAATTGTTAGGAGCTCAGTGGAGGGCAATTTGATGCTATTTTTCAAAGGTATAAATTTACTTACACTTGGGAAATAACTTGGTTAAACAGAGCAACATCGTTTGAACAACAGAAACTTGAAAACATAAATTCAGCAATGCAGACCTGGTAAAAATAAATATCATTAATTCAAAGGACTGTTGCAAAGAAATGAACAGAATATAGCACATATTATAAGGTATTAGGTTTGGTGACCATTGAGAATAACAGGAATAACAAATAAGGCGTGTGTGTGTGTGTGTGTGTGTGTGTGTGTGGTGGGGGTGTGTGTTTGCAGATATCCAGGTATGACCAAAGCATCAAGATCTTGAAAGGTCAAGAGACTGAAGAGAAGAAAATCTCACTGAAGTTAGCTACTCTCACAGTTTTTCTCCTTGAGGATTGTGCCAATGTGGAAGTGGCACAGAACCAAGAAGCTGAATGGCCAGCAGCTAAGAAGCTGAGTTGAACTTTTGGAAGTCTTATGGTATTGAAGAGATAATATTTTGGATACTTGGATATAATAAGAAAATAGCATTCAAGTCATTATCTAGGAGGGAAGGGAAAGACAGAAATTAACTAAATGGTGATTTTTTTGCACTGGTTGGCTTGCCAATCATGTTTCTGATAGGAATTTTCATACAGAATAAACAAGGAACACCTATACCTAACAAGAAATGAACAAAGCAATTTTAATATTTGACACAGGACTTGGATAGAAATTCCTTCAAAGAAGATATACAAATGACCCAAAGCTGATGGGACAAAACTCAACATCAGTCATTGGGAAATGTCATAGAGGACAATTTGATTCTGTTGATTTGATTTTAAGCATTTCACACACACACTGATGGATATAATAAAAAAGCAATGGCTAAAAATAAATAATGGCATGAGTTTGGGAAAATTGAAATGCTCATATGTTGCTTATAGGAATGCAAAATTGTTCAGCTACTGTAGAAAACAATTTGATAGTTCCTCAGAAAATTAAGCAAAGAAATACTATATGACCTAGCAATTCCACTCATAGATTTATATATAAAAGAATTAAAAAAGAATAAAATACATGTATTCAAATGTTCAATGTACCATTATTCACAATATTCAAAAGTTGACAGCAACTTAAGTATCCATTCAAGAATGAATGGAAAAATAAAATGTGGTATAGTCATACAATGTTATCCAGCCATAAAAAGAAATGAAATCCCAATATATGCCACAACATTGATAAACCTTGAAGACATTGTGTTTAAGTGAATTAAACCAGACACAAAAGCATAAGTACTGTTTGGTTTATTTATATAAAATCATAAAGAATAGGTAAATTAATACACAGAAAATACAGTAGTGGTTAAGGAGAAGATAAGGAGGGAGGGAATGAAAAATTATTTCTTAATGGGTTTGAAGTTTCAGTTTGAAGGATGAAAACATTTTGAAAATAGATGATGTTATGATGGTTGCATGACATTTTGCATGTGAATTAATGCCATTACATTGTACATCATGCAGTGATGGACTGAGGTGAGCACATGATTTTAATTATTATCTTCACATTTCCAAACACTAAACTTACTTAGCACTCAACAAAATGTATTAAATAAATGTCAAACATCCCATTGCCCACATATAGTTTCTATCTCCCCTTGCCCACCACAATTCCTTTCTCTTGATATCTTCTAGTTCATAAATTTATTGGCATATGGCAAGAATATTCTAAGGAAATTTCTAAAATTTAAGTTTAAATATATGATTCACTATAGAACATTTGTGAATTAAACAGACCTACTGTTGGGGAAATGTAATTAAAGCCAAATTTTTCCCAACCAAGAAATCCTCTCCACAAATATAGTAAAGGAAAAAAAATGTATATTAATAAATAAACACTAAACAAAAATACAATATGCATCAGAGTGAATCTACTAAGTTATTAGAAAATCAGAAAGAAATCTCATCCTGTCAGATAGCCATGCAGACACAATCCATTCATATTTGTTCTTAAGAACAAATTTTTATTAGCACTCTAGCAAAAGAACTTGACAGGTCCAATTGTTATACATAATTCATCCTAACTTGACTTGTTGGTGTGACCATTTGTTAGCTAGTTAGCTTAAGGCAGAGTAAAAGCAAATTCCTCATCTCTATGTGACGAGAGGTGGTTTTGCAATTTGGAGCAAGGTGATCACAAGTTAGACTCCTACCTTTCCACAAAAAAAAAAAAAAAAAGGGAATAGATGCACTACCTCTCTTAATGTTTGCTTCAAAGAAAAGGCTCCCAGGTCCTTTAGAAAGACCTTAATGGGTCACAAAATTGACAAAATACCTATCTACTGGCCAAAACGATTTCAAAGAGATGAGAAGTTCTTACACACTTTCTAAGTAAAAGTGCTAAGTAAAAGGAAGAGATAAAAAGCCCTTAAACCTCTTCTTTTAAAATTATATTTGTATTGCCATGTGTGATGGTGCACTCTTGTAATCCCAGCCTGCTGGTGGGGGGCTAAAGCGGAAGGATTGCAAGTTCAAAGCCAGCTTCAGCAATTTAGTGAAGCCCTAAGCAACTTAGTGAGGCCCTAAGCAACCTAGTGAGACCCTGTCTCTAAATAAAATACAAAAAAAGGGCTGGGGATGTGGCTTAGTGTTTAAACACCCCTGGGTTCAATCCCAGTACCAAAAATAAATGAATAAATAAATAAAATTATATTTGTTTTATTATACATAAAATAATCTTAATTTTAATTAGTCTCAGTGTAATTTTAGTAATTTAGTCATTGATATAGATACATATATGAATGTGACATTTTGCATACTCATATATTTTTACTTTACATTACTATTATTATTAATCATTACTATTATTACAGCATAATTAATAATTATATTAATATTTAATATTTTACTTAATATTACTATTAAGTATAACTTGCTTGACTTAATATTATTTTTATTATAATTATTGCCTATGTATTTCCTCATATATTCAAATTCCTCTGTAAATTTTAATGGTTACTTATGTTTTGTGAAAACAATAAAAAACAAAGTGGTTTATAAATGACTAAAAGTTTAGTTTACTTTTAGAATTTCTTTAAAAATTCATTGCAGTTACTAGCTGTAACAGGATTTCAGTGTGGTGCTATTTAAGTATAAATCATATTATTTGTATTGATTCTTTCAACAAGTGTTTGTTCCCCAAGGAGCTCAAAATTAAAAGAGGAGAAGAATATAGCACGATGAATTGTTGCACATTATTATGACTTGCTTAAACAATAGACATGTAAGTGATAGCTGTAGAGACACAGAAATGGAAGTGTTTAAATTACTCTGAAAGGTCAAGGAAAATTCCACAAAGGTTGGAAGCACAGTGTAGGCAAAGGGAGAAGAGTACACTAAGGAGAGAATTTTGGAAAGTTCTGCCATAGTTAAGCAATGGATTTTGAATTCCCACAGGGTTGTATCAGAATTACTTTAAGGAATTTGTTAATTTGTAGATAGATACATAGATACAAATACTCTATACTGTTGAGAGCCACAGCCAAGGGGCCCCAGCAAACTTCTAGCTGCCAACTGATTGGCTCCTCTATGGTGATGCTCATTGGGCTGTTTCCCCGCCCTCCCTCTCTTCCTTCTAGATAGATACATAGATACAAATACTCTATACCAGAGTTAGAATATTGGAGAGATAGTTTCACAAATCTTTATGTTAATATCCATCCATTTTTATTTCAGAGTCTACTCAAATTTGCGAGTCATTGCTTTTAAGAATTGTGCTTGGAGCCCATGCAGATGAGAAGTGAGAGAAGCAAGATAATGAAATGCTTTGTGGGGTGTCTATAAAGAGGCTGGATTTTATCTTGATATTTCTGGTCAAGACATCACTAATTTCCAGCCAACCTGGGCATTAAGAGCCCCAGGAGATGACAGAAAGAAAGAAAATAAGAGGGGACAGGAAGATTGAGAAGTGAGTGTTGTTTTGGGCTCTCCTTCTCCCCTGCCAGCCAGAGACCAGCTGTTTCCACTACTTTAACTATTTTTTTGCCCTGGCAAGGACTTAGCACAATTTATTAGAAAAGATCCACCCAAGGAAAGCCTTCTGCTTCCAGCTGTGAATCTGACTGTTCTTCCTTGAGTCATAAAATAGCCTTTGCTGGTGGACATGTCGCTATTTCAAAGAGGGAAAAAAAAAAAAAGTCTGTTTTAGAAATCATGGGAAAGGAACATGTTTCTTTTTCTCAATCTTTGGAATGTATTTTAAGAGTGGAGAGTTTAGGACAGAACTCATCTCCTAACTTATGATTATGAGAAAGGAATCCACTATAAATAAGAGCACAATGTGTATTTATTAATGTATAAGAAGTCTTAAATGAAGACCATGACATTACAATACCTACTGAGAATGCTTAAGATTTCCTGATATTGTTGGTGAACTAAAGTGAGAGTAGAACCTGATTGACCACTAGCTGTCACACAGGACTACGTATTGGACGGTTTCTTAATTGCAGCACTATTGACATTTTAGGCTGGACATTTTGGATTCCTGAGTATTTTAGCATGTTCAGCAGCAGCCCTGGCCTCTACCAACCAGATGAAAGTATCAACCTCCTTGAATTGTAACAACCAATAATGCTACAGACATTGCCAAATGTCTCCTTGGGAGCAGAGAAAAAAAATTACCTCTGATTAAAAACCAGTGGTTTATTGATAACATGTGAAGGTGACATGTTTTCCACAATATCATTAATTTAACACCAAAATAAAGAGGGTCTAATTCGAATGCAGATATAATTTATGGAATGTATGTTCACTAAATTTTACCTAGCTGCAATAATCTTATGTATGGTTAAATAATTCTGTCCAAGATAGCCTAAAGATTGAGGAGTAGAGGCTTAAAGATAAGCTTTCATAAAAAGCTTACTGGAACACAAGATACTCATTCCTTCCCAAGCATTAAATAGTATCCTAATATCCTCAAGGGTTAATACACATTCAAAACCAAAAACTAGAACATGCTATAGAATGATAATAGCAGATAGTAGTCCAGAGCAAACCCATGTGCCCCCAGAGATGGGGATGATACAGCAATGCTCCCCCAGCATAACACTTGTTTGCATTTCAAAGACCCTCAGCAAACTTGAGAAGTCAGGATCTTCAACTCTCAAGGCAGCTGATTCATTCTGGCCTCTCTCATTATCTCTGGGATCATCTTTATAGAATTTGAGGTTCATTTTCTCTGGAATAATTATCCTTAGACCTAAAGGTAAATTTGGCTCCAAAAGGAGTCAGAGAACTGACTAACCTCTAACCATTCTGAGTTCGACTTCTGTGATCTCATTTCAATTTTTTTTGCCTCTAAAGAGTCTTAAATCTAATATACTTATTTAAATTTGACAGTAAATACTGGCACCTTCCCGAGTGTTCATAACTCCATTTCTAAATGTGTTTTCAGTGACATATTGCTTGGGTAAAATTTATAGTTTCTATATTTATGGAAACACCTCTCCAACAATAAGGGGGTATTTAAATGAATTACTCTATATACATACACATCCATTTTTAAAATCATGGTTGAGAAGAATAATTAATGGCACACTTATGATATATAAAGTAGAAGTTATAAAAGCCAAATAGAATATTATACATGGTATGATCTTGATAATATAAATATATTCATATGTGATTTTAAAAAGCATTTTATTCATCAGAGTGACATATATTTCAATTCATATATTTATTTTAGACTTTTTCTCTGCTGTCCTCAAGGCCTATATGACAGAAATAATAAAGAAACCTGTGTGTTCAGACATCTTTTACCTCCTGACTCAAGATGAAACTTGCACCTTCATCCTTATTATTTTCAATACCAGGAAATGCTGTGTACCCTTAGTCTTCAACAGACTCTACCTCCATTCAATCAATCCTCACTTTTTGATGACTAATCTAAATGTTTTCATAATTCATCCAAGAACTCAAGGTCAACCATTAGTAAGAGCTCCCTCTATTCTTAAATGCTTTGGAAGATATCCCTTTCATCTTTCTGCTCTAACAGGCACCTGACTCTCCTGTACACATTGTTCCCTGAAACTCACTCAAGTGGAATTTGAGTTGTTCCTTCTAGTTCTTATATCTCTTAGTTTGGAAATGTTCTGAGTATACTTTTTATTCCACATCATCACTAACAAACCATTGCCTTTTGTCTCTGTAAAGACTTTTTGTTCCCTTAAAACATGCTTTTTCAATTATGTTATCTTCTACCCGTACTAGGTGATAGCTACTTCCAAGGCTTTTAGGTATTATGTTCATCAGTTTTTTTTTATTTTTTTTTTACTTTATACTCATGTCAATCATCATTCTGTGCATAAATCATTCCCTCTTTGTCATTGCCTAGCTTCAACAACTGGTTAAATCCAACTCCCTCATGTACAATTGGATTATTAAATGGAAATGTCAATCTATTATACTGGAAGAAGGCAATAGAATACTATTTTAAAGTGAAGGTTGAAAATGTTGTTTCAGAAAATTTAAGGTTAGCATTACATATATATTAGCTAAAAAGTATAGAACCCCATATTTTTCAACAATATAGGAACTTTAAGAAAAAACAATAAGGAAAAAATTTCAGATTCTATTTCTTTTGACCATGAACAGAGATGACCCAAGGGCACAGCATGTACAAACAAATGGCACTGAGAATGTACTTGAGATCGGATACATGACCCTGTGCATGTAAAGCGCACAGTCTTTAAAGGTCGAGTTAATCATAGTCTAACCAGGTCTGCCTTGAAATTATCTGAATTGGAGTTTAGGAATGGTTTGAATAGGTAGCAAAGGATAATTTTCCAGGAGGATAAGCTGAGGTGGTAAATGAAAATTGATTATATTAATGATTTGAAGGCAAATATCTATTGGTCCTTGCTGGTCTATTGAGTGATCCATTGATATGGTCACAGTCACCAAAAATATACTGAATGCTTGCCATCATCTACTCCTACTGGTAACAACGATTAGACTGAAAGAGGCCCCAGCACTTAAAGATTATTGAGCTCATATTCCTTGTGACTTAGATTTGACTAATTTGGTATCATAAGCAACTACACTGCCTTTCCTTTTCCTTTCTGCCACCAATAAAGGTAAAATATTCATGCCAACTAGTTTTCGTTGAGATTTTCTTAAATTCCAGGCACTGTTCTCAGTACTCTGCATGCATCATCTCAATTAGTTTTCATAATTACCTGAGTGATGTCTACTGCTGTCAAATATGGGTGTTCCTAATGAAAAATAAATAAACAAAGGAAATCCTATAAGATTTGCTCCAGCTGATCAGTACTTTCAGTTATCAAGTATACCATGTATGACTTCCTTTCTGAACAAGACAGGGTAAGAGTGCCTCCTTTTCTCCTTAGCTAAATCATGATTTCCAATCATATACAGCCCATACTAAAATCACTATATGCTTATAGTTTCTGCCAATATTAAAAAAAAGAAAGGAAAAAAATCCCAACTTTTCTCTACTATTCTCTTCGTTGTTCTCTTGCCAAATGGATGAAAATACTTTGAAGTCGATGATGTCTTTCACTACCTTTGCATCACATCCAAAATGTCACACTGTGTTAAGCAAAGATAGCATATAAAAATACATTTGTATTTTTAAGCCTAACAATTTGGAAAGAGAAAGAAATCCTTCCATCCTTTTATAATGTAGAGTGCTCAGCAGCCATGGCATGGAGCTGCCATGCAACTGGGAGGAGAGCACTGAGGGCTAGTTCTATCCCAAACACCACTAAGTTGAGTGATTTGAACCAGCCCCTCAGCTCTATAACAGCTTTTCCACTTGGACTGAACAAAATAAGAAGTGATTACTCAGCCACTGAATTTCATATTCAACAAGTAATTATTGAATGCTTAGCTTGTGCCAAGGACTGTGCTAAGCACAGTATCAACATTCTGTGGTGACTTATTGATTCATTCCTTGGCAAACATCCCTGTGGTTTCTTAGGTTTATTCTCATTACATTTGAAAAGAGAAAGAAAGTATTTGTGATTGAAATTTTTAGATAAATTTCACCTGATGGGATTCTAATCATTATTCTCTTTATTTTCAAATAATATTGATTGTGTAAATAGGAATGTTTCTGGCAAAATATTTCAGAAAAAGTTGTCAGTTCTTAGGCAGATTTAAATAGGGAGATTAAATATTGGGGGCATGTCCCTTTTTGAGCTCTTTACTCATCTACTTATTTAGGTATCATTAATCTTGGTCTACAATGGAAAAATAAAACAAGTTTCAGAGAAAGTTATGGTCACAAGTTACTACAACAATGCTGAGAGCGCAGTTTTATACCTTAGCCTCATGTGACTGAAAAACTTTTCAGTATATTAGAGTCCTACATTTTGGTGGAAGTGCATTGACTTATTCTGGTCTTCTCCTGGCATGTATAATATTGGTCACATTTACTGGTAATACACTATTGTTTAAGTATTGGTTCATTTTGTTGTAGCCATTTCTTCTGTTGACTTTCTTTTCATTTCATTGACTTACTGTATTTTGCTTCCTATTCTCAAAACTCCTACACAGCATTCTTGTTGCTAAAGTAGAGCCTAGAGAAGAAGTTTATAAATCCTTGGAAGGAAATCAGAAATGCAATAACTGCTTTATTAAGTATAAGAGATTGCTATGCACTGTGTTTAATTAAAACTATGGGAGCTGGCGCGATGGAGAGACAGATAATCCAGATCAGACCGGTTTCTACAAATTCCACTCCCTTCTACCAGATCACACTCTGAGAATAGGACAGTGTCCCCTGGTATCAAAGGAAATGGCCAGTTCTCTCAGATTAACCCTTACAGGTACAATGCACAAATTAAGAAAGTTTTAGTA
Source organism: Marmota monax (assembly GCF_021218885.2). Lineage (NCBI taxonomy): Eukaryota > Metazoa > Chordata > Mammalia > Rodentia > Sciuridae > Marmota > Marmota monax. The sequence goes on along the minus strand of NW_026695208.1, from coordinate 1,481,320 downwards.
TCATCACTGCCACCTTCAGGGACATAAATGAAACAACCAATTTCTCTCTTCAAGTAGTCTTGAAATTATGTTGGAGCAGGAGTATATGCCAATATGCATTTCCCCCACATCCTAGGTTTTCACATAATATATATCATTGTAATAAACTATATCCTAAGATTTCCTCATGACTTTTGGGATCTTTATTCCCAACATAAATATGTGGAAAATTCAATAAATAAATAAATAATAGACTAAGAAAAATGTGTTAGTTGTTTTAAGATACCTAATGTCACTCAAATTTTGTGTCTAGTCAACTATGGTAAACAAAATGTTTTTTAAACTTAAAGAAAAACATAGAAGAATGAAATCATGTGCCCTTTTAGAAATTCAGCCTCTTGCCCCCTGCTAATCACTGAAAGTATCTCATAATAGACTTAGTGTTTTACTGTGAGTTGGAAAGAGAGATTTGTAAAAAAAAAAAAAAAGTTGATTAAAAGAATGCATGATAACAATGAAAGGAAGATAGTGGAATTCAACGCCAGACATACAATAATAATTTTAGTGAATTTACTTAGCTAATTATAAGTGATTTAATTTTTATTAAAGCTTGGAATTAAGTACCATATTTAGCCTGTCAGTAGGGTCTTCTGGCCCTTCCTCACCTTATTGCCCCATAACTTTCTGTTAAGTTGATCTCATTTCTTAGACCCCAGGGTCCTCAGCCCCTCCTCCCAAAGACCCTGCTGGAAACTCCCTGGGAGATCAATTCTTCCTATTCTCTAGACCATTCTATGATTTCCAGTCTCCCTTTATCAAGTGTTCCTAATTCTTATTTCATCCCTTGAACTCTGTATATTACTATCACTGAACAATTCTATTAATCTGAATGAGTAACAATGGCTAATCTTGTAGACTCTTGTAACATAACTTTTAACAGAGGTTTAAATTTTTATGTTCAGCTTCAATATAACAGTGTATGTGTGCTGGTGAAATTATCAATGTCACGGCTTATGGTTGAAGAACTGGCAAGGATATGAAATACAGTTAAATGTGGCAGAAATGACACTGAGTAAATAGATGAGAATATTAGACAATACTTATATGCCTACCATGAACCACTTGTGTGACACTGAGCAAGGCATTACCCACTGTCTAGTACCCAATTTTATTGTTGTAAAAGTATAAATGCACACTTGCAGTTCTGCTCACACATATGTTCAAATGCACACTCACAGTTCTGCTCACACATGCACATTTCATTTTTCCAAGAAGGAGACGTGGTCACACCTAACTTCAATGAAGCAGAGAAGTAATGACTGCTATAATGGTACGTGATGTTTGAATATCATCAGAACTTCAGAGCACCAAGTGTAATTATTAGATGTGTATATAATGTCTTTCTATAGGAGAGGATCATGAATATGAAATAAAGAAAAACCTGCTGGAACTTTTGTTGTAAAGATGCATATGAATTGGGCAGGGTGGTGCACATCTGTAATCCTGGCAGCTTCCTGGGAAGCTGAGGCAGGAGAATCACAAGTTTAAAGCCAGTCTCAGCAAAAGTGAGGCGCTAAGCAACTCATTTAGACCCTGTCTCTAAATAAAATACCAAATAGGATTGGGAATGTGGCTCATTGGTCAGGTGCTCCTGAGTTCAATCCCCTATACCCCCTCTAAAAAAAAAGATGCAAATAAGCCTTTGATTTATTCATTTAGAAATCATTTAAAATGGATCTGGAGTGCCTTTCATGTGCCAGTTTTCAGGAACAAGTCTATACCTCACTTAACAGTTTTAAGTCATTCCCCCAAACACTGCTGGTGAGTGAAAAGTTATTAAATTAAAAATATATTTAATATGAAAATATAAAATATATTGAAATAATAATGTTATATTATGAGATAATATATAATTGGTATATACTTTAATAGTATGATAAATAGTATACAATATGTTATGACTTTAAAATTATAATTACATTAATTAATCCCAACTTAATTAATTAACAATTAAGCCCAACTGAGGATGTCTGAATAATATTTATAGAAGGAAAAATGTATCAACTGTACAATGAAAACAAATTTAGGTAATAAGAAATTTAAAAGTAAAACATTTAATACATAAATGGATAGAAAGGATAGGTCACACCATGTTTGTGAAATCAAAAGTAGAAATAGCTAGAAAGGGAGACAAGAAAGTACATGTAGTAGATATATAGAAGAATATTTTAAAATCAAAATAATGACAACATTGAGAACCAAAGCCAATGTTATCCAAAATACACATTGGGAACCGTAATCGTAAACCAGAACCATCTTGGCAAAACTTAGAAGTATGGTTATCATACTCAGATGCAATCTTATTTATGACAATCATAAGATGAATATTAAAAACTCATCTTTCCAATTCTACTTCACCAATCACCCACACATGTATCACAGTTTCAGTTTACAAAGTTGAGCACACATTCCTTTGTTTGTTTTTATTTTTGGTACTAAGGATCGAACCCAGAGGTACTTAACCACTGAGATACATCTCTAGTCATTTTTATTTTAAGGCAGGGTCTCATTAGGTTCGATAGGGCCTTACTAAGTTTCTGAGGCTGGCCTTGAACTTGCGATCCTCCTGCCTGGGCCTCCAGAACCACAGGGATTACAAATGTGGATTACAGAGCCAGGTAGCACACATTTATTTTGACAAGAGTAGGATTATACAGAGCAGATATTCAGCAACCAACATTACTTTTTTTTAACATTGAATTAAAAAATGTTTAAAAAATAATTAATGTAATATTTTTTTGTAATAAGTATTGTTTTGAAAAGAAAACTGTCTCAGCCACAAAAGAACTAGGTATAAGAGTGATATTTTATTATTATAAACATTTATGTTATGACCATTCTCAAAATAAGAGCTTAGACAATTGGCAAACACAGAATTTAGTAGTAATGTAGATTTATTAAAAATCTCCATTTTAGTAAATATTGTTAAATTTTCTACATACTAGAATACATATTTACAAGAAGACACTTAGGAGACTTCATTATGTCTTATTATTTTCTTTTTTCCCCCTGAAGGCCATAGCTAATATTTTATTTATTTTTATTTTATTTTATTTTATTTTTAAAGAGAGAGAGAGAGAGAATTTTTAATATTTATTTTTTAGTTTTCATTGGACACAGCATCTTTGTTTGTATGTGGTGCTGAGGATCGAACCCGGGCCGCATGCATGCCAGGTGAGCACGCTACCGCTTGAGCCATATCCCCAGCCCTAATATTTTAAATCTACAGAACTTTATAGAAAAATGCTCTGAAGAAAATAGAAGAAATATCAAGGCAAACTCAATTCAAAGCTGAGAATCTGGAAAAAAATTGTCTTCGCTGATAAAGAGGAAGAAAGAAAAATTGCTTTTTGTGAGTACTCCTCCCATATTGAACAATGTAAAATAATTCCCAGCAACTCTTGACTATCCAGAAAGAGCTAGTGTCTGCTTCATTCTGCAGTCTCTGCTTTCTCACTGAGCTGACCTCTAGCCAGCCTATTGGCACATGGCCACTGTCTAACAGAGACTCTAGGAGGTATAAAATTGTTTCTATCACTGCTTACTTAAGTTCTAAGCTCTACCCTGTGATTCAAATTGGTATATTATAATCTCAAAGGTCAGATCTGATATTTCAGGAAGCCATGGAATGGAACAGAACTTGATTTATAGGAATGAAATGACACTTTTCTCTCTAATTAGCCTAATTATCCTATTTGTTTACTCAATTTTTTTATTGGAAATGTTCCTCTTCATTCTTATATTAGACACAGTTGCTGCTATAATATGATACTCAAATTCCCTTTATGAAATGAAGGCTTATGATCCTGGTGAATGCTGCCAACAGACAGCCCTCAGCCAGCACCAACTGCATAATTTGTGGGGTTCAGTGCAAAATCAAAATGTGAGGCCTTTTGTTCAATATTATTACCAATTTCAATGTGGCTGCAGCAGAACATTAAAACAAATACAGGGCTCTTCTGAGCATGGGAACCCTGGGAATCTGCCAGGGTCGCACACCATAAAGCCAGCCTGCCCTTACCCGGCCCGCTGGCTACCTGATGGGTTCAGCAGATGAGAACTGGTTCATCCAGGGCTGTACCCTTTCAAAGAATAAACAGAATTCAATAATTTTGAATTACGTTGTCACTGGGACATAAAGTTCTGCTTCCCTGCCCCCTAGTTGGAACAAATTTCTGGTATCATCCTAGCCTCAGAGCTGCTGGAAGAGTTGACTGAATAGTTCTCTAAAGAGGACTTCACACTTCCACTTCTCCCTCTTCCCAGTCTGGCTTCTCTCCCTTCCATAGGTATTGATCTGAAAAGTGCTCCCTAATAAAATTCCTGCATGCTAATGTCCCTAGTGCTGGCTTCCCAGGGCACCTAATCTGTGGAAATGGACTTCCAAAAACCTTCATACTTAGGGACACAATAAAAAAAGTACAACAGCCTTTCCTGTGTCTTCAGTTTGTCATTCCATTGAGCCCACCTGGTAGAGCAGAGACATGAGGGACAAGGGACTGTATAGTTTCCAGTTGATGTCCGTAGTCATTTTGATATTTTATGTGAATTAGTTTATTTAACCCTTACAATAAATCTTTGATGTAGATACTCCAGATCGTCTAAATGAGCAATGGAAATGGCAATAGAGAAGTTCAGAAAATCCTCCATTGTATACATGCAAATGGGGCACAACAACTCAATCTAATCAAAGCTAGAGCTCTTTATTGCTATCCTGTAATTCCTGTATAATACTATTTTTCTTTGCCTGGATTTTCTTGACAAGTAAGAAAACCTCCAAGCCAGAAGCCCCTGTCCATATACCAGCGGTATACAAAAGGAGTTAACTCAGCTGGCGTCAGTTTTTCAAATCCCTATGTTCCCAGGAAATGCCTGTATTTAGGACTAGCCTCCTGCAGACTAGGTTACTGAACTCTGAGATTTTGCAATATTCTGCCTAATATGTCTTTCTGTATGCCTGAGGCCCTGGGTCATTCTGTCCCAAACTGATCAGGGAGTTTTGTTAGCATGTGATTTATGGTGAAAACCTGTTCATGTCCTGTCAGCTACTGTTGAGTAACTGAGGCCAGACACAATGCTGAATGACTATGTGATTGATACCAACAAAATCCTAGCCATCAGGTCTTGAGTGAACTTCTTAGTTGGCAGAACAGTACACGCAATGGTGTGTGATCACACATCATTTCTGGGGAAATTAAACACATGCTGTATAGCTTTACTGAGAGGAGACACTTGAAAGCTGTGCCTTCTTTGTTTTGTACATCTCCCCATACTACAGGGCCACACTATACTTGAATCATCAACCTTCCAGAAAAAGAGATCTAAGTTTAAAAAAAAAATTCCTCTTGCACTTTCATATGCATCTAAACTGGAGAAAAGTTGTATTTCCTTAGCAGATGTTATTGCTATGTTGAGAGAGACAGGCTCTCTTGAGAGAATATTTGATAACAGTAGAGAAAGATTCTAGGATCTGGGAATTAGATGATGCTGAGGTTTTATCAAGAATAAAAAGAATAAGGTAGAGAGAACCAAAAGAAGAGGTTGGAAAAAAAAGGAGAAATAATGATGGGGAAAAAACTAAAAAGGAAGAGATGCTAGATAACTGGGGACCAGACTATTAACCACTGATCATCAATTATTATACGTGTATGTCTCTATCTTTCCTTCAAGGTAAAAATGAAGAACCAGGTACTCTGCTCAGTCCTGCCCACTGAGAGTATCAGCCTTCACCACAGGGTTCTCAGTTGCATCAGAGTGGGCTATTATGCTGCTACTGCTTGGTTTCTGTACTGAACCATCATCTTCAATCAACTGGTTAAAGGACACTTCTGGGACTGGGGATATAGTTCAATTAATAGACTGCTTGCCTAGCTTGCACAAAGCCCTGGGTTCAATCCTCAGCACCACCAAATAAATAAATAATACCTCCCAGGGCATGGGATGAGAGGGAGGGGTAAGGATGATGTATCATGGGCACATCCATCTCTCTCTCTCTCTCTCTCTCTCTCTCTCTCTCTCTCTCTCTCTCTCTAATGTGGTGCTGAGGATAGAACCCAGGGTCTCACATGTGCTAGGTGAACGCTCTACTGCTTAGCCCAAACTCCAGCCCCACATCCCTATCTCTTACAAATAATTTTGGCACCATTGGATCTGTTGGCTCATATAGCCCAAGTGGCAGGCAGTTCTCATGGAGCCTGGAGTTCTTGCATGTGCACTGACAAGAAGAATTGGCCTCTCCTTAAGTAATGCATTTCTGAGTCTGTTAATTGACTCAAGTCTGAAAATTTGTTGAGGGGCTATAACTTCTGTTCACTAAATCTAGAGCCTGTATGCTTACATAAATAATTTGAGGGTTTAGTAAACTGTCCACCTGTTCTACATCTAGGACACCATAAACAAACAAAGCCAAATCATTTGCTGGCAGGATCACTCTAATTATTGCTTTAGAATTGTTACCATTAGAATTTTTATTGCTAAATTGTTTTTTATCCTTTGGCTACTTGGCTCTTGCCACTCTAGGATGCCATCATCCCTACTGAAACTAAGTACACCAGTCACATTTCTCATTTCTTGCCTTCAGAGAATATCAACCACAGAGCTCCCCTTTGAATATATTTCTCAGAAACTTAGGAATGTGCTCTTTCTGGAGGATCTATTTAGGGAAAGTACATGAGGCTCTAACCCTCTCTATCATCACAATGACTCTAGCCTTTGGATACTTTTCTATTCAGTATAATAAGGAAGTCTGGTCTTTTTACCTCTGTTATTGGAGACCACCATGTCCAAGCTTCAAACTAGCAACTACATCAACTGTTAGAGCAATTCCCATCTCTTAAAGATAATGTGCCGAATTAGAAATACTGCTTTAATTACAATACATTTGACTGGATTTTAGATTCCTTCAACCATGCTCCCACATTCCTTGAATAATTTCCGTTTTTTTCACCAGAAATCTATAGAACTAAGTTAGAATAGAGCATGCAATTTTTAACACATCACATTTTGTGCTTCACTTATACCTTTTCACTCATCACGTATTGTGACTTTATATTATATTTTCTCACTCATTACAACTTTGTGACTCTTGTTGAGACTTGGATCTGGACAGATTTGAATGTAATGAGAAGTCATTAGGGTGTTCGTGAGGAGGATCAGTGTTTCCTTGAATTGTGACTATCTCAGAAAAGGTTAATAGAGCATCTTCAGCAAAGAGAGACCAACCTCCTTACAAACAGAAGCAAGGGTTGCTTTCTCTGTTAAAGAGAATAAGAAAAAACATGTGTTCAGGGTCATCAGCTTCATCAATATCTGATTACATAACCAATTTCCAATCATGAAGATCCTCCTCCTTCTAAATCAATACCCTAATTAAAACATCAGTTGCATATATGTACTTAATTACAAGTGTCTGAAGATGATGATTTGAATATATATAGCTTTTCAATTGCATGCCATGGGACACCAGTTTTACCTTTATCACCAGGAAAGTGTTTAACCAAATTAGATAGTCAATTTCAGGTATGCCAAGAACCAATTTAGATAATTCACACTTAAAGTTAGTTTCCACTTCTGGTACCAATTTATTTATTAATGAGGGTTTGATCCAAAAAGAAAACCTATTAGAAAGAACATAAAAGTGGATTTGTTAAAAGTATTGGCCCTTTAGTTTTGTAAAAATGTATTAAGGTTTCAACACATTCCTATTGCTTCTGCATCTGAGCCAGGATCTGGAGTGAGCTGGGCAGGCAGTTAAGAAGAACAAATGGATATAAGAGCAAAAAAGATATAAAGTGAGTGGTGGGCAGGGATGAAGAAGCAGAAGGAGAAGCATGAACAAAAAAATTGTTAGAATGAAATGGAAACCTGGAGGACAACCTTGTTTCTCTGGTTTTTACCTCTCCAACATGGGGTAGAATGGAGGAGAACTTGATGCCCTTTGTCATGGAGCTGAATGAGGAGAGCCAGAGAAACTGCATAGCTTCTTCTTTGTAACATGATGAGGCAGTGGTTATGCAACAGCAGATGAGCTACAGCTGAACCTAATTGACTCAATCTTCCATCATGGCTGCTGCTTCACTTGACCCATTCAGTCTCATGTAATAAAGGATTTTAACTAAAACCCCCCAGATCCACATGGGGAAGGGAGTTTCATTTTTGACAAGTTGACAATGGACAAAGCCACTATAGGTAATTTGTTACGTAAAAAATACATAACTAAAACAATATATTTATGTTTTAAGATTTCTTGTAAAGGAAAATAAAGGGCCCTCTTTTGCATTTAAGTTGGTATGAAGAGGAAAAGTGAGTCTACAGTAAATGGAGGGGTTAGGAGGAATGGAAAATAGGTGCACCTGGATTATATAAATGATGGTCATTAGAAGAATAATATCTCCAAAAAAATTGGACATTGGGTATTTGGCTTTCACATGTGAGTTCCTACAGACAGACACCCTGAGTCTGGTCAGTTGTTATTTTTTCACTCCAAAAGCTGAGGTTTTGGGGACATAACGTTGGAGAAATGAATTTAGTCCAGACCTAATAATACCAGTTCTTTCTGCCAGTATCTGCAAAGAGGATTGACCTATAAATGCTCACTCTGACACTGAAAACCACTACCTCAAGAAGAGTGTTGACTCTCAGAATCTGACACAGAGCAAGAACAAGATACTTTCTCATTGATTTTGGCAGCTCCTTAAATAGGGAGTGATAAATAACACACAGAGGGGAGATGGAGGAAGAGGAGCCCTGTATCAGCTAAAGCATAGGAAGCAGGAACAGGAATCTTCTTGTCTGCAGTACCACATGGGAGTAGCTGCTATGGTAGCCAGATGAACAGCAACAGCAGAGCAATGCCTGAGGGGCCAGCAGAGAAAAACCATGCTGCCTGGCAGGCAGCACAGTTTCCAGATGACCATGTTCACCAAAAGAACAAGGCTGCACCTGTGGCCCAGAGGTAAACAATCCAGGCCAGAGCAGAGCACAACAGAAAGTGAGGGCATTTGCCAACACCAAGGATTAACAGGAAATCAGAAGCCCAAAGCCTGACTGGACATTTGTGGAAATAAAAAGTTGCAAGACAGGCATCTGACTATGGACCTCTCCACTGAAAGGGGAGTGGAGGGGCCCTGGTGATGGACTGCATTTTTGGTAATTATCATTCAAGAGCAATTTCAATAAGAATTCAGGAAAATAAACTCTAACTCAGCTTACATGAGATTCTTAATGATGTGGGGGTGCTTTGGTTTTTATGTCCATGTATATAATGTAAACTTTCACATAAAAGTTTGCAATTGATTGATATCTCAGAGTTGTAGCTATTTGATTAAGTAGTTCATAAGGACTGCTCAAATGACTCGGTTGTCTTTGATAATAGGAAACTCTATGTTTGTTTATTTTTTGCCCCTTGGCCTCAACTAGAATACAGTTTATAAATTTTTGAAAGGGTAAATAGGTTGCTACATTTTTTTATGAAACACACATTATAATTGGCAATAAATATCATATATATATATATATATATATATATATATACACACACACACACATTATGAAAATTACTATTCAAATGCAGGTAAATTAACGATTGAATACATTGCTGATTATAAAATTACTGTATTTGGAAAGAGTGGAGAAACTACTTCAAGCTCCTAAAATATTATCGTTTAATTGTAAGTATGGAAAGTTTAGGAAATTTTAAGTTTTCTAATTTTGGGTCCTCTATGACTGCATGAATCAGCATATCCACTTTGCATATATTTATGTTATTGAAATATTCTAATTTATGCACTCTGAAAAGTTAATAAAATTTAGAAGATTTTCTTAATTTTTTCCAACAAAATTTAAATACACACAAGCAATATTTTTTTTTTTGCTTTCTTTATCAGGATAGGAAAACACATAAGAAACTAAAGAACCCCCACCACCACCCCCCAAAAGGAGAAGAAAGTACTTATTTGATGCCATTTTTCCAAAAAGGTGTTTTTTAGCTTGAGAAAATAAAGAGAAATTTCTCTGCTGCTGCCACCTTGTGGATTAATACAAAAAAAAAGATAGTTAAAATATTTTGAATATTTTCTTCTTTTTTAAAAGAGATATTTATCAATAACATAATTAGTTATTTAGAAATAAATATTTATCACAATATTTATCCACATGAAAATCACATGAATATACTTAATTTCACAATGATTTATGCATAAACAGATATGTTATATAGAATAGGTTCATAGAAGTTTTATCTTGAAGGAATCTTAGAAATTGTCTTAACAAGTATTTTAGTTTTATGAGTGAGAAAGTCATGGAACAGCAAAAATAACTTTGCTTTATAATACATCATAATTAGAAAAAAAGATAAATGCAAACTATAGGACAGACAATTTCAGGAAACAGAACTTTCGAAAATTTCATAATAATTGGAATTTTTAAAATTAAAATGATATATTACTTTTATATTTTTAGTGCCTACTGTGTATAATGCTATTTGGGAAATCAATTTTTCCTTTCTCTCCAATGGTAGAATCTTCACTTTTTAGTTCATCTCACTTAGCTAGTTTCAGATTTCCTTAAAGGTAGGCATGGCTATATGACTAAGACCATACCAAGGTTTGTAACAGCCAGTCATGTGGCATTTTTCAGGTCATTCTGAAAGGACAAATTGTGCCATTTCTTCTTCTGAAATGTTCACATAGAATAGAGATATTTTGGACCATGTAAATGAAAAAAATGCCAAAGATGGCAGAGCAAAGTGTTAGGATCAAACCTGCGGCCCTGACACCATGGAGTGACCATACTAGACTAGAACATTCAGTCACTAAGTGTGAGAAAAATAAACTTTCATCTTACTTCTGCTATTTTAGGACTCTTTAACTATAGCTCCATTTATATATGAGCTAGTAAAAATATGAAAATTTTTAAATGGATTGTTAATTTTGGATGCTGCAGAAAAATGAAGACAGGGAGTGTATGTTTGTGTACCAGACTTCCGAGTTACATGAAATCTCCATGTAAATTACAGATAGGTAATTTAAAAAGCAGACATTTATTACCCAGTTCTGGAGACCTGGAAGTCCAAGATCTGGAATTCAACATGGTTATACTCTCTTGCTGACTTACAGGTAGACACCTTCTCATTGTGTCCTCAGGGATCTTTCATTTGTGCACCAGCATATCTGTGTCCTCATCTACTCTTCTTATAAGAACATACAGACTTATTAGACAAGGAATAATATCTAATAATATCCAATAACCTCATTTTAACCTAATTACCTCTTTAAAGACCATATTTCACACTCTTTGGTACTGAAGGTTAGGATTTCATCATGAATTTGGGAGAGATGCAACTCAACCCTTAATGGAGTTTAAATGCTTATTGTTTAAATTGAAAATCTTATATAGCTGATTCTTTATATCAAGATGCCAGTATACTAAACTCAAATAAATATATATTGTTCCCCTTAAAAAATGTGAAAACTCTGTGCTTGTCTTCCTATTAATTATTTATGTTTCTTTTGATATGACTAATTACATCTTCTTAGTCTCCTTTTCTGTTTCCTTTTTCAACTTTGAAAGCTTGGCCAACTTCTCACTCTCCACCTAAAATCCTCATATTTGGTCTTTTGCCCTATTTACTTTGTATCTCCACTGCATCCCTTAAAAATCTTAAATGTAGCTTCTAATCCACACATTCTCAGGCTCATATGATCATAAATTGCCTACCTGGTCTCGCTACATGATAATATAATAGTTATCTCAAGTGTAACATGTTCCCAACAGAACCCTTGACTCCTTGTTTTGTTTTCCCCAAACATTCCCCACAAAGCTTTCTCATCTTCCTAAATGGCACTACTATCTACAAGTTTCTTACAATCATATTCTAGCAATAACATTCAGCTTGTCTCATTCATTACCCTTGACTCTCCCCCAAAGTTGAATAAATTCCTCTGCCAAAGCACACTTAGACTGTACCCATTCTTACAGTGTCTACCAGAACAACTGTAGCTCTAGCATCATAATCTGTCACTCTTAGATGTCTTTGTTCTCCACCTGCCTCCTGGAGTTCATTAACACCTATTGAAAAATATAAACCAAATTATATTATCCTCTTGTTTTAAACCACTCATAGTTCCTCACTGTGTATGGAATAATATCCAAGTCCCTGACTGTGGCCTGTGAAGAACCACATAAGATCATCTCCCTTCTATCAGTTTGATTTCCTCTAATAATGCCAGCCTGACACTGTTCTTCCTATCCTTTGCATTATTTGTATTCATCTCTAGTTTGGTGGTATTTTCAATTGCTATTTCTATGCTTAGAATGACCTTCTTCCAAAGGAGCATGATCAGATGACACTTCTGATGTTATCTTTCAGGGACTACACAGAGTTGGCCTGAATCCAAGCAATCTTCTTCATATCATTCCTTTTAAAAAAAAAATTAAACTTTTTAGTTTTTGTTGCACCTTTATTTTATTTGCTTATTTATATGTGGTGCTGGGAATTGAACACAGTGCCTCACACGTAAGAGGCAAGCACTCTACTGCTGAGCTATAACTCCAGCTACTCATTCCCTTTTATTTTTTACAGAATACTTATCATTGTCTGAATTTGCTTAGTCAGTTTATTTTTTTATTTAGAAACTCTTTGTTCTTCTTACTAATAACATCAGTCATCTGAAATCAGGGACTTTATCTACTTTATTTAACATTTTATTCCTAATATATAGAGTATGGCAATAAACATTGTTGAATTAATGAGTGGACAAATGATGTGACCTGCTTTGTGGAATGTATACTACTATGATGATAGACAATTTAGTTCATTCAGTATTCTATAACAAAATACAATAAACTAGGTAGCTTATAAACAACAAAAATTATTTCTCATAGTATTAGAGACTGAGAAATCCAAGTTCAAGTTAGCAGCAGATTTGGAGGACTTTCTAGTTCGTAGGGAGCACTTTCTAGCTAGGTACTCATATAGTAGAAAGGACAAGTAGTTGTCTGGGGTCTCTTTACATATAAGAGTACAAACACATTCATGAGAGCTGTTTCATGACTTAATCATACCGCACAGTACCCACCTCCAAAGAGCATCATATTGGTGATTAAGTTTCAACATGTGAATTTGGAGATGGCACAAACATTAAATAATGAATAATATCTAATAATATTTAATAACCTCATTTTAACTAAATTACCTCTTTAAAGACCCTATTTCACACTCTTTGGTACTGAGGGTTAGGATTTCATCATATGAATTTGGGATAGATGCACAAGGGCAGAAATTAGGTTAACTAGGGCTTAGAGAAGGTAATATAATGCTGATGATCAAGACTTAACTCAGGAGGTTTGTAGAATTTCCTCCTTTGAGTCAGATTTAGATACCCAAGTACTCCTAGTAGGGGATATCTTTTGTGTCCACCATATTCAAACAGGTCTAAAATCTTTACCTCTAGTACCATTTTATTTAAGCCCAGACATAACGAACAACTTATTTCCTAAACATCATGTGTAAATTCCACAAGCACTCAAACTCAGCCTTTCTAAAAAATAATGCTTTGTTTCTTCCTCCTTCTCAATTTTAAAGTGGAAAAAAATCTGGAAAGTTTGGGTTTAGTTCCACTTCAAGATATGTGATGTTAAGCAACTCATTGTACTTTTCTAGGTTGCCCCATCTGTAAACTGCAATGATGAGTCTAGGTGACCTCCATATGTTTTATAACTGTATATAATGAAAATATTGAGTAACAGCAAGTCATTTTTTCTCCAAATCATTATATCTAAATAGTCACAAGAATGACCTGGCAGCCAACCATTTTATTGGACCCAGAATGAACATGGTAAAATGAACTTTGGAATGTCATTTTCTGAGAAAGTTCACCCTTTCAGGTGTTTTCTTTGGAACTCAAGAATATCCTTAGGTACCTCTGAGGATCATACTCTACTTTTTATTTACACCCCATGTAATTGGAAATTCATGGTCAAATCATACCTGCGTTTCCCTCCATAGAATGTCAATTTCCAAAATTTGATTTATGTTTTAAGATTCTAATTAGAGCTTTGAAGAGACCCTAGAATATTTGCATCTTGTCAATTGATACTTTTTATTCTGAATAATTTTTGTGTGTGTGTGTGTGTGTGTCTGTGTGTGTGGAGAGAGAGAGAGAGAGAGAGAGAGAGAGAGAGAGAGAGAAAGAGAAAGAGAGAAAGAGAGTCTTCAATTTATTTTCTCCCTGTTATACCCTACTGTTGTTCTTCACATATGGGAAGTGATTGAAAAGTATTTGAGAATAGGAATTGCTACAACAATAGAAACTCACCCCATACCTATAGAAAAACATTATGAATATTAATATGGCTGCCAAAGCTTAAGAAATCTATTGCTTATGTAGTACCAGCAAGAGTCTTTAAAACCCCTGAAACAGTTGGAACGAAATGCCAAGTGCTACAAATATTCTACTCCTTTGATTAACAAAATGCTGTAAAATAAATATAGGTATTATTCACAATATAGCTACTAAACATGGTCAGATAGTGAAATTTGCTTTATTTAATAATAGAAAAAAAAAGTGCTGGAATGGGGGTAGTTAGCAGAAGGAATTAAAAGCTGGCCATGGAAAGTTAAGCTGATTCTCTTTCTTAATGGGTAATTTCACAGAGCTACCCACAGCATGGTGAGGATTGTCCTTTGAGGCTTTTCACAAAAGATGCATTTATAATCAAAGTTCATTATTACACAGTAGAGAAGACTCATAGATGTTCTCAAAGAATCACAAATAGAATATACATAAGAATGCAAGACTGACATTACTGTCCCTGTTTCTATGCATGGTAGGATGGACAATCGAGGATACTATATCACCAACAGTGAGAACACACAGAGAATAAGTAGACAGCTTAAATTTAAATTATAGCTACAACATATAATGCAAAGAGAAAACACACTGAATCTATCCCCCAGGAGGGGAAAAAAGCTTTTAATTCTTAGAAGAGAAAGAGTACACGAGTACTCTTAGCAGGAGGGGTGGCGGGAAGATAAAAATGAGAGTCGGGTGCATTTATAAGAGAGGGGGAAAACAGTGGCACCGATATTCTTGATATTATTTCTGTGTTGAACAATAAGGATCAGCCATGGGGAAGGAATTCCCTGTTATTCTCTTCATCTGATTCAAGAGATATCATATCTGAGTTTTTCCCCTGGGGCACCTCACAATTTGAAAGGGGCAAATGATCAGATCAAAGGCCAGTAAAATACAAGGCAGTGATCACTGCTTATATATTGAAAAAGAGAGAAAGATCCTGGGAGGAAAAGGTTTGGATGTGTGGCACTTATCTCAGAGAGAAGTGGGATTGAGAGTCAAAGCCATCTGAGATTTGTGACAACTTTACCAAATTCAGTCATCTCAACAAATAGAACAGCATTTAACTAGACTCACTAAAGGATCCAAATGCTCAAGCTAAAAACTTCTGTAATCATCATTTAATTAGTTCTGTTTGCACTGATTATCAGAAAGTTTTTATTCTTTTGTTTTTACTAATACCGTGGCAAAAAAAAAAATGACAAATTAATATATCTTGTGGAAGCCATCTAAAAATTCAAAACCGTTTTGGATGTTTTTTGTCTTTGATAGCCAACTTCATATCAGCCTGCTTACTAACTAGGAGTAGAGGATAAAAGTGGGCACCTTTGATCTCACAGAGAAGCTCAGAGCTGGTGGAAGGCAGAGGTTCATTATTTGCACGGTTCCACCAAAATGGCAGTTCTGGAACCTACAACAAATGACTCTAGCTTGACTGTTTATTCCTGGTTAACCTTTGTACGATTGCTTCTATTTAATGCTGAAGTTGATTGAAAAGCTTGACAAAACCAGTGTTGTAGTGCAGAGTTAATCAATAATAAGCAATATCAGGGATAATTAGAAACTGATCAAAGTTTCATCTTCCATGACAGAAGGCAAAGTTTCCATAAGCTATCTCCTCAGCCATCTAACTTTGTGATTTGGTTTAAATGTAAAAATAAATTGATAATCCTTTATGTAGTAGGATTGAATATATTGCCAAGCAGAGAAACTTCAATTTCTATTTACTGTTACTCTATCACTATGACAGATTTTAAATCTATAAAGCACAGCTTTAAATTTCTGTCAGGATACAACTAAAACAATCCTAAAAAGAATTCTGGATCTGACTTGGCTACCATTATTGATATAAAACACTCAAAATCTTCTGATAATAGAAGCCTGTGATGATGTGGGATTAAACCTTAAGTGTTAGCAATTATAAATAAGACACGTATAATAATTCCAGAAGACATGTTGAAATACACTATTAGATGATGAAAGAAAAATTATAAATTTGTAGAAAACATTTCTGGAATGATTCAACAAATACCACAAGATATTATATTGTTTATGCTTTTCAGGAATAGTTGTCCTACAAATCATGTGTCTTGAGAGAAAAATAGAAATTTAATAAAGTATTAATATAAAATTATGACTAACATTATTTGTAATGTCTTATTAATGGAATCAACTTTAAGAATTAATAGAGGGAAAGGTTTAAGTAAAGTATTCCAATTTAAAATTGAAAAAGTATTAAAAAAATTAAACATTAAGTCTATAAAATATTTTAAAACACAGAAAAGTGCTTATATTACAATATCTAGTTAAAACATGGAATTGAAGTTCATTCATCACAATCTCAATATAATTAGAGACAGACCTACATAGAGAAATGCAATGAGGTCTAAATAGTAAAAAATCTGAAGGAATTATGGGAATTTTCTACAGAGATCATGTATGAGTGATGTAAAAGAGAACACTAATGATTTGAGTCTTCCCTCCATTTGAGCGCTTCAAGATACTGAGTAGATCTGTCCCTCACAATGATAATTTTATTTGTATGAACTAGAAGTTAGACAAATGCATGCTCTTAATCATCCTTGATCAAAATAATTGTTCTCATCAGAGCAACCCCAAATGCATAACCTGAACTTTTAGGAAGACCTTGTTATGATGAGGATACTGAGAATAGAGTAATTCATTAGCAGAATTTGAAGTGTTGCCATGGTATCTTTAATATGATGTTTTTCATGGATGCCTGAGTGTTGGTCTGCTTTATTTTGGAACTGAAGAAAAAAAGGAAGAGAGATGGGCAGGGCGAGTAGCAGGGAGGGAGGAAAGGAGGAAAGAAAAGAGAAAAATGGAAAGAAAAGTATAGAAAAGTAAAGTAAATACAAATAGACACTATAACTAAGTGCAGGGGTGGAACTCACAAAGCCCTTTTACATAATCTATAGGTTTGGTTAACATTCTATTTAACCGAACAAGGTATTAAGGTTTTTAAGACAACAAAATCAACAGGCATCCACTTCCCATAATTTATAATTCTTAGTTTTCCACAAAGGTGAGAAAATATTATCTAGACAATGTTGGAGAGGGCTCAGGCGTATTTGTCCAAATAATCAAGGGTATTAGTTTCCACAAATCAGCATACCAAGTCTATCTTTGGTAACTTCTAGAGCTCTCCAAATTGTCCTTCAACACAGCAATTGTACAACATATACCTGATTGTGATTGAGTCCTGCCACAGGTATAACTAATGTTTAGGTTTATATAGTTTAGGTGCATTTAGGTGTTTTGTGTATTTTTTCTGTGAAAGTTTTTGCTTTCTTTTTTCGTGCTTTGTGTTGTTGATGTTTCCTTGTGAACATCAACTATTTCTATGAGAAAAAACAAAGTTTCTTACTAAAGAGCCAGCAATTAACCCACTACATTTCTTTCTGTCCATATCTACTCCAACCTAAAATAAAAAAGATAAACAAAGAAATTTATGTCCCGAGTATATTTGCCTCTATTCATCATCCAGGGACATCAGAGCCATGCCCCAGGTGAGAAGAATCTCAGAACAAATGTAAAAGGGAGGAGAGGTGGTCAGAACTTTTTCAGAACTGTGCCTGCCTCTCACGTGCACTGAGAGCGTTGACTAGCTTTCTGGATTCTGGTTGTTGGACCCAGTTCTCAGATTACTTCTGAAATACTAAGTATCTTTAGAAGTGTCATTCTCTATCTGGACCCATCCCTTAGTATTTCAGAAGCCTTCTGAGAACTGGGTCCAACAACCAGAATCCAGAAAGCTAGTCAATACTCTCAGTGCACGTGAGAGGCAGGCACAGTTCTGAAAAAGCTGAGCATGACTAATAGTACCAGCCATCAAGCCTTAGTGAGGACTAATAAGATGCTGAGGACCACACTCAATGGTTTTGCATCAGAGCAAGGTTTGTTAGTGTGTAAAATGATGGCATGGGAGGCAGTGAATCCAAGAATGTGAGGGCTTCACAGAACAGCAGATGAAAAGCAAGCACAGGGTTCCTAAAAATGCTAACACTACTCAGGGAATAGGGTGTTGGAGGGGAAAGTTAGGAATTCTCTAATTTTGGCATCACATCAATATCTGGGTTTTTACTTGCCACATGGTTTCTAAGAAAGGTTGACAGCAGAGATTCAAGCCATGATGAAAAGGGTGCACAGAGGGCAGCACAGAGGCAAACCTGCAGGGAATGAGGCAGGCCAAGTTTTCGGGAGCACAGCATTTTGCTGCTCTCTGAGAAAACCCTGAATTACACTGAGGCCTGACTCACTCTCACAATAGAATGCAAGTTTTACAGAGATAAGTAAAGTACTCCAGTGTCGTGATCCACCTGAACAACAAGCATATTTTACATGTATATGCTGTTGGGTCCCAGGGAAACTTAGGCAAAATGTATGTATAGCTCAGCCTAAACTTTTACATCACCACTTTTGAACATAAATAATGCAAAGCTCACATCCTTCTACTTATGGAAAACTCCATGAATTAAAACGTATACAGGTTTAGTATGCTAATATTCATAAAATGAGTAAAATGTTTTTGTTGTGCTATAATCTTAATTTTTGATATATAAAAGGAATGCATTAGTAAATCAAGAGAGTGAATTTCATCACCACATGAAACAAACAAAAAAAAGTTCTTTAATGAACAATCTTACTTCAAATGGCTTTCACTAAGTATGTACATTGGGTACCCAGGCATAGAAATGAAATTAAAAGCAAAGGTAACATATCATCTCTATTTAAATTATACTCAAAGTCTGTACTCCATATTATCGATGGTCATTTCATAACAACTTATTAATACCTCCCAAATCAGCATTGTAACAAATCTACAAAATATGATTTTCAATTCATTAACATATTTAGGTTGTTTTTACTATGAGTGGTCTGCCAGTGCCAATGGTTAATAATTTGACCTCAAATTACCTATTATTTCAGAAACCTCAGAATAAATGCACATTATAGTGAAAACCAGTGTGTGCACTGCATTAACTTTTGAAAGGGGGGGGGGGTAAGAGGTAATTGGATGAGTCTAAGAAAATTGATCCTAGTGATACCCTGTTATTAAATTAAAATGTGGATATTTATACACCTCTGTGAAGTATGGGACAATATCCATTTCTTCATGTACAATCTGTGATTCACATATCATGAATTAATTTCAATTTTCCTCCTAAGAATTCAGAGTTCAGAATACAAGTCAGCCTAAGTAGAGCAAAATTTATCAACTGAACATCTATAATATATATCAAGAAGTTAAAAATCTTCTGGGGGAAGTAACTGCATGTGAAAGTAAACGCTCTTAAACAGAACAATTTCTATTAAAATAATATATGTTTCACATAAGGTAGGGCAAGAAGAGATAATAAGAAACATAGCTAATTTACCATATTAGCACTTACTATGTGCAGAATATTCCTGTAAGCATTAAAAAGCCTCCTGTCAAAGATGTCACCTGAAACAAAAAATTAGAGGAAACATTGAAAGAGATTCTAGGCGAGAAAGGAATATGAATGAGAAAAGCACAGATTAGGGGAAAAAAGTGTATATGGGTATGAGAGGCTAATCAGGTATGGCTATTATGCAGTAGAAAGAAAGTAAGAAATAAATCTGGACATCTAGACAGGGGCCACAAATCAGAAGCCAGTTTATCTTAGAATTATTTTGAGCAAATGACCGAGATTTCTCCAAATATTTCATCTGAGAAACCATGGTTCTTGGTTCCAGTAAAATGAATTAATGAGTCAACATTTAAGAATACAAGCACACATTTCATAGGATTTCTTGAAAATAGGATCTATTCAAAATAAATAAATAAATAAATAAATAAATAAATAAACAAGCAAACAAAGGGGCTCGATTGCTAACTCATCTTTAGGAGCTGTGTTCTACTGCCTAAAATACTTGTATAGTAGTTTAAATAATAACACAAGGGGCTGGAATTGTGGCTCAGCGGTAGAGCGCTTGCCTAGGATGGGCCGGAACCGGGTTCGATTCTCAGCACCACATAAAAATAAAGGCATTGTGTTGTGTCCATCTACAAAAAAGATTCATTCTCTCTCTCTCTCTCTCTTAAAAAAATAATAATAACACAATCTTTCACTGTTAATTGCTCTGTTTATAAATCACTTGTCAGAAATATGAGGCTAGGAAAGATATCCAATGACATCTTCAGGGATCCCTTCTCCTATTCTCTCACTCTCACACATAAGCATGCTGGCTGCTATACAGCAGTGATGCATTTCTCTCTAAGCATAATCAAAGAGCAAGGGGAAAAATAAAGGGCAAAGACCAAAGCCTGTTGTCCTGTCTTCTTATCCAGGGTAATAAGTTTCCCTCACATACTTGGGCTCATTTCTCCTTGTCAGAAATGTGTCCCAACACCACCCACAGCAATAAGAAAGTGAAAAGTTTACTTTTCTGTGTCTGTAATATAGGAGGTGGAGAAGGGAATTACAGAGAGAAAGAGAAAGTTGGTAGAGAGAAAGAGAAACTTGGTAGAGAGAAAGAAACTTGGTATCTATCAAAGAATGTTCTCAGTGATATTACCTGGGGGAGCCCAAGGCATTTCTAACTGGTAATGTGCTTCTTCAACCCCTAAATAACTTCTCCAATGCTGGCCTAAGAATTTACATACAGAAACAATACACAGATGGCTCTTGTTAGGTTAAAGACTGCTTTGATAGGAAGAAAGACACTGGTTTATTGTGTCTAGAAAAAATGAGACATTCATTATACACCCAAACACACACAGAGAGTTGTATATGGGCACAATACCTTTAATTAATTAATTAATTTTAATGTGGTTCTGAGGATCAAACCCAGTGTCTCATGCATACTAGACAAGCACTCTACCACTGAGCTACAACCCCAGCCTCAGAATGAGACATTCTTTAAAAAGAAATTATGGCAATGAGAAAGCACAGAGCAACAAACACTATGAAAATACCTCTGGTTAGCACCTTTGTGTCAATCAAAAGCAATTGCCCTCATCTTCCTTGATTTGTTTTTTTTATCCATAAGTCTGGAGTCTTGTGCCCAAGGATGGTGGGAAACTTCGGATAAATTATAATTCATCTTATCCACTCGCAAAAACCCATAGCTCCTTTGCCAGTGATTAGAATAAGTGCGACCGTATGATCCCCAGTTTTAACCCACAAGACATAAGGAAAATTCTACTCAAAGTTTATGGTTCTTTTGCTGATAAAAAGAAACTAGGGGACTTTTATTTTTTCTTGCCTCAAAGCTGCTGTTGCCATCTGTGATAATGAAGAGAGAGATCACCTGCACAAATTGCAAAGTGGAAAAAATGGAAATCATGTGGGTCTAATAAGTTCGCTGAATCATTGAATCAGTATGAAATCACTTTCCCCTGAATTTCATATTATTTAGATAGTAGTTTTTGAACCATCATTAATTGGGTGGAGCATTTAAATGTGTATGTGTGATATGAGTACATCTAAATCAAGATTCTAGAAAAATGGTGAAGAAATTAGGGAAGAAATTCAGGTCACAGATTAAGGTCTAGAACTTAAGTTCATGGATACAGTTTGGGGGGAGGATAGGAATGCATAAAAATGAGAAAGATTTATCATAAATTTAGTAACTTTATGTTAGGAATACTTTTACTCAAATAAAATAAAAATTTGGAAATTCAAATAAAACATTATTAGCTCTTATTCTTTTGCCACCATGGAATGTGAAAGTCTATTGACTCACTTATTTTTCATGCAAAAGTCACTTGTGCTATTTTGTACTGGGTCAGTCTCAAAGTTGCTTACAAGACAGCTGAGGACATGGCTGTGATGGGAGTAGACGTTAATCAGGTTTCAAGCAAGTGTCCAGCAGGTTTGCCATGACACATCTGGTAGAAAAGCAATGGAGCATGTCGGTGATTGACATGAGAAAATTCTGACATTAAAAGCTTTCTATAGTAATAACATTTGCTACATGCCATCACTTGAATTTATAAAATATAACACTTTATTAAGCTTTGTAAGATTTATATCACAACTAAAATAGTTATAAATAAATAACATGTCATGAGGTTATTTTATATTGAAGAGTACTTTCAGGTGGCATTAGAAGAAGGAAACACAATATAGTTGATGGTGGATATTTTGTAACAGTATTTCTTTATATTGTGGTTATTTCTGGGCTGGGGTAGAGGTTTGATTGCTGGCACAAATTCAAGTGTAATCAGTTATATTCTCACATTCAGTACTTTCATCTGGTTAAAATATTTTTAAAATAAATCTCAAGATCAACTGTGGAGAAGAAAATAAGTAGAAAAGGGTATAACAATATGTGGAGAATGGAAGGATAGTCTCTAACTTTCCTTTAATGATAGTAGAGTAGTTTATAAGCTGGGCAAAGGTCCTAGAACCTCTTGTGACTTTGCTAGAGCTTTTATGGTTCTTACAAATAAATTTAGCATACAAAATCTCACTGAAAATTTAAACCAAACATGAGCAATAGGCACTAATAATATCCTTCCCACAATGTTCATGCTTCACCCTTCTTTTCAGTTTTTTTTGTTTGTTTGTTTGTTTGTTTGTTTTTGAACCAAAGGATATGAGCTCTGTAGATTCTCTCGCCTGAGCCCATTTAAACCCTGGCTTCTAGTTGAGTTGAGCCAAGGGTATGAATGATCAGGAAATCAGATGGCAGAGGAGGGGGAAGATCTTCCCCAGCTCCCTCACTGTCTTGCAACACAGTTCTTGCAACAGATGTGTCCTTGTGTGACTTCAGCTCCTGTTGGGGTCCCTCTCCTCCATGGCTTCCATTCTCACCAAGCTCCGGGCACAATTTTCCACCCTGCATCTTCAGGTCTTCTCCTGTAACAGCTTCCATGGTATTTAGGTCCTGAATGTGTCCGTGTCTGTTGTTGATTCCCTGAGCCTTAACTACAGTTCTGTACCTAATCCAAGCGTGGCTTCTGTTTCCACTGAGACCCAAAATGATAAATTCCCCCATTTTATTTATGAGGTTTAACATTGTTAAAGAATTTTTCAAACAAACAGGGACAGTTACTAACCCAGTTTAGCTTAGTCTGTAGCTCTTTCCCCTCCACCACGTCGTCTTCATATGCAGGTATACACGTTTCAAACACCTGCTTCTCTCTTCTACATTTGCAATCACCACAGAAACTCAAATTATCAATATTCAAGGTCTAAGAGACTACCAAATTTGTCATATTTTAAAAGGCTTTGATAAGTGTTCATTTTAGAAAAATATCTGAAATGTAAGCTCATTGAAGATTTCTTTCCAATCATTTTCATAAAAATTTTTCTGAATAACTATGTGACCCACACATGGTTGAAAAGACTGGGGAAGAAAATCATTAATAAGAAGTAAGCAGCTCAGCACAGTATGCATTTTTTTCTAAGCTGTCTTTCAGAAAACTATGATTAAAAAAAAATAAGACAGAGCTCCCAAAATAGTCATTGAATTCCTCATTTAGCTCAGTATAGCCCTACAGGTATGTAATACTTAGAAGTATATTTAATTGATTTGTACCATGAAAATAACTCAAAGGAAGTCATGAAGAAGCAGAGATATGTTCCCTATTTCTGTTTTGTTTCTTTCTACTTTGCATTGTCAGTTTAGATTGCACAAATTCATTTATAGAAATAACTGTGAAAATAACTGCAACAACAAACTTTTCATTTTTATCTTGCTCTTTCTGAAATTGTGCTGAGTTTGGACTATGTAGAATGATACTATTGAAAAATTCTACAATGGTGTAAAATTAAAACTTAGCTCTTGCCTTAGTTATATAATGATGATTTTTATGTTTTTATCTGGAGGATAAATTAAGTTTTTAAAGTTGAGCATAATTCAAATTATTTTCATTACAATCCTGTGATTACATGGGTGCTTTTTTTTTTTTTTTTTGATTATGCGTTCCTTAGAAGGTAACAGATATTAACTATTTCTCTGATTGCAGGAACTATCTGGAAATGTAATGAACACTCATTGAGTGTATATTGACTTAATTGTATTATTATTAACACAAACCTACACTGACAATCCTTTACCATATTTACAGTAAATTCAAAGTGTTTCCAATGAGTGTAGTGCTTATTTATTTTTTATTTTTTTGAAATGGAGGTACATGCTCTTTCTTCTAATATTTCTCAAACACTGCATGTACATGTCAACCATATCTGTATAGTCACATATCTATCTTGGAAATCCTTCTACTTCATTCCCAAAATTTATAAAACCAGTGTAAGCAGTAACCAAAGTTCCTCTTAGAGAATGTGTATTCACAAGCAAGTTGTACATGAAATGTTTTGTGCATATATAATCAATGGCACACAGAGATAAGAAAAGGTATTTATTTGAAACTCTTTTAAAGTAAATACTATCCACCATGGGCACCAGAATTTTGATTTCAATTAAAATTATCTAATTGTTGGTGAGGTCTCAAGTTCAAACTTTCCTCCTCAAACACTCCCTCCCCACCCCTTGGGCACACACTCACTTGCTTGCATTCTCTCTCTCTCTCTCTCTTTCTCTCTCTCTCTCTCTCTGAAACATAATGGTTGTCAGCAAGAAAGAAGAGGAAACATAATATTTGACAAAATATAAAAAAATGTGTACACATCTCTTTTCTTCCTATTTTATTCTTTTTCTATTTTTTCTTATTTGGAAAATGTCTTTATTTATTTTTTCTTATTTGGAAAATGTCTTTAGAGTTCATCCAAAAATGTTAAAAGGATATTTAATTATGCATGGTAAAATTATGCTTTACCCTCCTAAACAATATAATTTAACATTCTAATATTGACTCACCATATTTTAGGTAATTTTCTTACTTCAAAAATCATATTTAATTGATCTTTGGTTTAAAGACAAAGCTTTTGAAATTTATTCATTTTTACCCAATAGTTTGCTAATGTTTTCTTTAGTCACAGATCTTCCATATGGGGTCATTTTCTATACTTCTGGAATCTGTCCTACAAAACACCTTTTGGTAAGGGTCTAATTAGTTGCAAACTCTATTAATTTTGATTTATCTGAAAATGTCTATCTGCCCTTTTTACTGTTTATATTATTCTAGGTTAAGATTTATTTTAAATAAGTAGATTGTCTGGAAGACATGTTTTATTTTTCTCCTTGCTCTCAAAACCTCTGGAAAGAGTGCTTATTCCTTATTGACTCTTAACCAAAGGTGTAATCAGTCCTGTCTGGTTTTATGTAGAAAGTATCCTGCTAAACTTCTGACGTGGAGCAGGGTCAATCATTTACCAAATACATGCAGTAAGACACAGTATAAAGCACATTTTTTTGCTTTTAAAGTTCAGTTGTTATTTGCTAAGAGTGTGTGTTTTCTCTAAGCTTAATATTTTGAAATAATACCATGGCAAATGCACTATAAATATTGACAAATTTTTGACAAACTAAGAATTCCCCACAACTTCAAGTAATGCTCGGTCTCTGAACTTTTATTATCTATTTAGGAAAGAACACATAAGTTCAAATAAAGTTTCAAGTAAATTTTCATTATCTAAATTCTCACTGACCCTCATCTAAAACTAGGAATGCAGATGGTTTCAGGTATCAGAGCATCTGTACATATGTGAACAAACTATCCAACCTTGAGTTATCAGAATCTAGGAACTGCATAAATTTAGATAGCAAAGGTCTATACAATAACAAGCTCTAATATGAGAAAATTACTTGTTTGGCATAGGAGAGTTAAAGAATATAGACTTGGTGAACATAAAGATCAGTGGGTGATAGAAAATCAGATAACAAAAGAAAAGGCATCACATTTACTTGAACAATAGCCAAGAGGAAAAATGCAATTTCCTCAAGCATTAAAATGTAATTTCAAAGAACAACTCCTCATTCATTAAACACAGTTCTATGATTTCTTCTTATACTGTCCAATATCTCTTCTGTATAGATTAAATATGTTTAAAAGTATCTACTAGTTTGAAAGTTGCTTTAAGTCTAACAGCTTTGGTCTTACATATGTGTGTGCTAACCATAGTTTGAAAATGTCACTGATCAAGGAAAATGAGTAGAACTGCACAAAACAATTTGCAAAACCATAATTCTTTGCAAACTCTTTCTTCTCCTCTGCCCTCCTCAATAACTCTGTGTCAAATGCAGGTAAATTTCTAACTCTCCTTGTTAAGCTGGGAAAGACTCAAATACATTTACACTTTGAAAAAAACTCATTTATTTCCATGTTAACTCTCATTTTTCTATTTCTGTGGTAAATTTTTATCTCTAATTGTAAAATGCAAAGTCATCTTCTGTTTAAAGAATATCTAGCTTCCACCTGAGCAGCAATAGTCTCCAGATGACTGAGAAAACTTCTAGGAAAGATGATAGTTTGATATTTTCTGTTCCCACTTCCAACTCCAAACACTGGTATTTGCTTCCTTAGAGAATATTAGTTCTTGAAGCCAACCTTTCATAGATAGTTTAAAAGTGCTGGACAAGGAAAAGCGTATATCATAAACATGCCTGCCCTGCTATTTTATCCACTCTACCAGTCTGAAAATAAGAGACTCAAAATTATCACTTGTATCAATGATACAATTTTCCATTTGTCTATCTGAATTCTTCCAAATTTGTTCTGGCACTCACTCAACTGTTTCTGTTCCTATAGCCCTAATGTGCTCCACTGCCCCTACTCAGCCAAATTCAAGTATTGAACTGAATTATCCCCACTCTCGCTCAAACTCCATTCCTTGGCTCTACAAAACCCCTAAACTGACACCCTTCACATAGTTCCCTAGCTGTACCTTTATCTCCAATCATCTTACTATAGTATAAAGATTTTTCATAACGTTTTGGGGCTATGTACATAATCAATTTAGTCTTTCTCCCTCGCTCTCTTTCTCTCTCTCTGTGGTGCTGGGGAATCAAACCCAGGGCCTTAGGCATGCTAGGCAAATTACCACTGAGCTATATTCTTACATCTCACCCTCTATTTAAAGATTTATAGACACTTTCTTTTCCAAGCTCCCAAAGTTATCAATTAGGGAAGAATAAAAAGATGAACTATATTTAAAAATAAATATTTAATAGTTGCACATTTCTGGTAAAATGATCGATTAGTCACACCCAACTACAGAATAATTTTTTAAGTCCTAAAAGTTACTGACATACCCAGGATAGAAGCAATATTCTTTTCTTTTCTTTTTTTTACCTTGTTCTTTATCTTATTAATTTTAAATTTTAGTAGGCAATAAATAATAACTGCATACATTTATGGGTAGAACATGATATTTTAACATATGTACACCTTGTGGAATAATTAAATCAAGCTAATAAACATATGCTATCAAAATGGATAAACAAAGGGAAACAATGAAAAATTCAGGATGTTTATTCAAGTGAGTTTAATTTTCCCAAGGTCAGTCAGTCTCAGAAATAGGTAGCTTCCATTGGTGCTAAATATGCAAGCCAGGAGAGCCCTACTACAGGTTACAGTTTTAAATTCCAAATGAAAGCTCCATCTTGAGACAACTTATAGACATTTGACCCTTTATTAATATAAAATCTTCCTATTTCTATGTGTGCCATTATTATTTATTCTCATAAAGCTTCTGTGTAATTACTTTAAAAATTAATTTTAAATTATGACATCTGAAATATAAGAAGAGCATTTGGAGGGGGACTTTCAGGGTGATTTTAAGACTGGGCTTGTAATGTGAATGACTTATTAATTTTGAAACATTACTATTTCTGTTTTACTATTAGGAAGAAAATAATATCTTACTCAAACCTTCAAAATAAATTTTTCAAAATATATTCATTTACCTATATAATTATCAAGCTGTTGCAACCATCTCTCTACAAAGAAAAATTTGTAGCCTTATTTCTTCAGTTCACTTGAGAAAGTAATGTTGAAAGAAAAGTCATTAAAACAACAGAGCCATTCATTTTATGTTTATACTTCTGCATTCCTGCTAGTCCCTCTAAAGGTTTATCTGCAACCTTGAGAAGACAGGCATAATAAAACCATAATAATAAAAACTCTTAGGTCAATACTAAATGTTTAATTACCAGAAAGTCAAAACTGAGTTAGGTTTGACCAAATCATTTAATGTTTTTTCTCATGAATAGAAAACAAAATGTGAAAAATGAGAAAGTACCATCTAGTACATTCATGATTTTTATTTTCACCCTCAGGAAATAAAACAGAATGCTCAATAGTAAAGCAGTGAGACAGATTGCTAATTTCATAATGATGGGCTCCAGGATTAAGCAGCAATCATTCTCTTTGGTTGTATAATTGCTAATTCAAAACCAACCAAAAAGAAACATCTCTTAACATCAAGTTAATGGGCCTGGGATGCCTGATTGGAACATCTTGCCTAGTTTGTGAATTCTAATGTATATCACATTGAAAAATAAAGCTATGAATTGAGAATTAATTGCAGGAAAAAAAAGTTTAGTTCACATTTTTTAATTATATTTTTTTCACCATAATATTTAATATCACATTTAAAGAAATATTTTAGTTGTTTCAATCGCTGATCCAGAAGCAGTTTTTTTCAATATTATATAATTCATTTCAGTGGTGTGTATATTAATGGATCCTTGACAATTCTCCAATGGACATCAAGGTCAACCTTCCCTAACTCTTTTCCAAATGCAAAAGGGGTTAGATTCCATTCTACCTGTGGGTTGGTTTATTCTCTTTATAAATTCGACAGTGAAGAAACATAAACTTCACTAGCTGACGTACAAAAAATAGTAATTTTAACAAACCATTGGTAAAATCAAAATTTTGTACTTAGGAAGCAAATATAACATCATAGTAACGAGCTACCTAGTCTTAAAAGCTGCCTTTGCTATGCCTTCTTCATCTTGGTGGTCCAAAGTCATGATGACTTCCATAATATGATCAAGGATGGCAATCAAGTTTCAGTGCTCTACATAGACCAATACCCTTCTAAGCAATTTGTGTGTTTCTTTCTCTCTGGCAAGAAGTTTCAGAAGAATAAGTCCTAATTTAATAATTTCTGCAGAATCGGGAATCACCAAAATTATATATGTATAATATATGCATACACATTTATAAATAATATATATCAAAAATACATTTATATAAAAAGTTAAGACAAATATTTTTGTATGTATCATGAGAAAACAAAATTTACAGTTTAAGAGAAATAAATAAAATTATTTAATTGGAGTAAAAATGATAATCAAAATTCAAATTGGAAATGTCAGTATGAAATTAACATGTGCTGCACTTTTAAATTTTTTCAAAAAGTTCATTTTCCTTATGCTATCCAATGAAAAAAACCTAGAAAAAATAATTATTCCAGGAATAATAAGAAGCCCTACTGCCTAAATTATAATAGCAAATAGCTAATGTCTTTCCCCATATACATGAGTGTGTGTGTGTGTGTGTGTGTGTGTGTATGTCTGGGATTTCTTTTTTCCTTTTTTTTTCTTTTTTTTTTTTTTTGGTGGGGAAGTACTGAGGATTGAACTCAGGAGCATTAAACCACTAAGCCATATCCCCTGCCTTATTTTGTATTTTATTTAGAGACTCAGTCTCAATGGGTTGCTTAGTTCCTTGCTGTTGCTGAGGCTGGCTTTGAACTCATGATCCTCCTGCTTCAGCCTCCTGAGCTTCTGGAATTACTAGCATGAGCCACCACACCTGGCCTCTGGGATTTCTTATAATAGAAAATAATAAATATGCAAAAACTTCTGTTGCTCCATCAGAGGGACTCAGGAGTCAAATTGAGGAGTATTGATCGCTCTAATTAAAGGTGGAGTTATTTGAACCTCAATAAGAATAAGAACTTCAGTGGATTGAAATAAACTAAATATGAGTTTACGAGTCTATTGTAACAATACATTTAATGATCTCCTTAGAAGGATGCTAGGAAAGCAACCAATTTCGTTGAAAATGAGTGTACTCAGGGAAATAATTGAGCACTTATCCTATTCTCTACTGATAAAACGTTGGAGTAAACAAATCAAATAGTTGAAGATGAAGTTTCTATTTTCATAGCATTATTTCGAAAGGAAGAAGAAAACATAAATCTAGAATATCCTTATTTTTCCAACCTGAAGTAATTAATATAAAGAATGATTATCAATGTTTCTAACATCATGAAATGAAGGACAAGAAGACATTAGGTTCCTTCTAATGAAAGTACATGCCACTGATAAGGGAATTATTTTTTAACTTTATTTTATTTATTTATTTTTATATGGTGCTGAGGATCAATCCCAGTGCCTCACCCAATAGGCAAGCACTCTACTATTGAGCTACAGAGCCGGCCCCTGATAAGGCAATTTTTGCCAAATAAAATTTTAAAACTGTCACTGTACAGGTCATGCAAAATGCAGAAGAAGAACATGACAAATGGTGCCACAAGGGTGGAAAGTAAATTGAAAAAAAAAAAAGAAATGTAGGCAATATATGAACATTGACAGGTTTTAAATTATTCTAAGAAATTATTATTTATTTCTAGATGGTTAATGTTATTATAATTGTGCTTATAGAAGAGTTTATCTTTTAAAAGCTTCTTGTGAAATATTTAAACATAAACAAATGTTAGGCCTGAAATAGGCTGCAAAACAATTCCATGGGCCTGGGTGTGTGGACACAAAATTGAAACAAGTTTGCACATGGATTGATAATTACTGAAGAGGATGATGTGTTCATGAAGGATTTATTGCATTTTTCTTGTATGTGCTTGTGTTCATTTGAAATTTTTCCTAATAAAAATGGTTTTAATAGCAGCATTCCAACAGACTTAAAAGGATGCTTGATATCCTGCCACACATTTCATTTCCCCAGCATTCAATATGAAAGTAGCAAATACTCAATAGATTATCCAAATTATATTTAACTGATTACACCTTAATTTAGAAAAAAATAAGATTCAATTGTTTAGTTAAGAAATTTATGCTTATCCTAATTTTAATTAGTTTGACAGGTTGAATAATAGATGGGAAAAATTTATGTGAAAAATATCTGCAATCAATATTTACTTTAAGACAATCTTAGACTAGTTTCTTTGTAGGAACTCTGGAAGAAAAAAATTTTTGAAATACGTTTAAACACCAAGAATCCTGGAGATCTAAGAAATATTTCAGATTTATATAAAGGGACAGATGTCAGGATAGTAACTATCCATTTTTAAAATGGTGCTACTAAACATAAACTTTATCTGATAATTAAAAATAAGTGCTTAGTAAAGCATAAAATATTGCAATGAGAACAAATAAAGTAAAGTAAGGTATGAGATATATGGGTGGTTCTATCTTCAGAAGAGTGATGAAAAGCTGTACAGGGATATGAAGGTTTGGGTTACTTTCTTGTTTGCAGGCATAATGACCATGGAAGCATTAATTGAGCTTACAAAGAGGTAAAGCATAGGAGTTTAATTAATGAGGGATATAATATAATATTCTACTATGAAAGTAGTTCTTCTGACAGGAATACTTGTATGGCAAAAGGTTCCTAGACATAAATTAGCAGACTGAGAATTCAGATAAATACAAATGCTGTGCATCCCTGAGAGATAGAACTTTAGCCTACTCATTTGAAATTTTAAGGATCAATAATCCATGAAGATGTTTAGAAGACAAATTTTAGAAATTAAGAGAGTAAGGAAATGTGATACGAATCAACTAAATAGTTTTACTCCCAAAGAAATTCATATTTTCAAGACTGGTTTTCATTAGAAATGTCAAATGTTGATGACTACCCCATAAATGAAAATCAGCATCATGAATTATTGTACATGTTGAATATAGAAGACATATTCATATAACTGAGCAGCAAGGAATATTCTAGGATCCCCAAGATAATGTGCACATTTATTTTGGAAATCATAGATACAAACAGAGAATCCCAAATAGATGTACATGAAATCATATAGATTTATAAAAGAATAATCTCTAATGATGATAGAAAGAGAAATATTCCATGATATTTGATAGCTTATAGGCCTACATTTTTTCATATGAAATTTTAACTATAGGATGACTCACAGACAGCAATAATCCAAAAATTAACCATATAGTAAAACTGGATTACTTTTACTAGAATCCTTATGTAGAAGAGTGCCTAAGGTAGATTTATGTTCTAATAAACTAGTTATTTGATCATTGTATTAACAAGTATGTTGCAGACTCAAAAAATTTTATTTGCTAAAAATGTTATGTAAAATTTAAAGACATGAAATTTCAGTATTGAATTTAGTGAATTGAGCACAGAAAAAAAGTTAAACAAAGCTAAAATGTATCATTTTAGATTAAAATTTTCATATGATATTAACAACCTTAGAAAATTTATGGATACAAAATAAATTGTAGTATCAGTACATAGACTGATAACACTTAAAATCAAATTTTAACTTAAATATATTTTTTTCTGTATATGAAATGTTTACATGTTACAAAAATTAATATTCTTTACATATTCCCTTGATTTTTGTGCCTTATGTATGAAGGAAAAATTTTATATATCTTATAAACTATATTAAGAGATAATTCTCCATGGTATCTCATATTTCTATACAACTACAGTCTAATGAGAGTATACAAAGGGAAGGAGAATACATATCATGAGCAGAGAGTCTAGAAGAGGCAGATTCCATCTGAAGGGTCTCTTATTATATCAGGCATCAAGATTAGCATTCCTTTTAAAAATTCACCCATTCCAAATGACCTCAAGAGCAGTTACCGCATGTCAATTTTTCTATGCCTCAATTTCTTTGTAACAAAAAAAGCAATAACAATAATTCAAAAGATAAATTGCAATTATATTTTGAAAACTAATGGTGAAATGTGGTTATGTTTTTTATATTTTAAAATTACCATTTGATTTCAACACAGTTTCTCCTAATGGTGCTTTTATGTTTCGCTCTAAAGAAAATGCAATTTGTTCCCAATAGGGAAGCATCTTTCCTGTTCAGTATTTGATGGTGTGAGTGCCTCATCTCTAAATTGTATTTTCTCTCACTTATAACAACTGAAGAATTTTATAAGTAAATGTCTTGACTATTTTTTCAGTAGGCATGGAGTTAACCATCACTAAATTTCCATTTAGATCCCCCTCCAACTTCTTAATAAATCTTACATTAATTATATTAATCAAAGTTCAGTAAGTAACTGAAAATTACTTAATATTTACAGACATAAGAACCTTATATAATACTTATGCAAAAATAAGTCTTCTTATAATTTTTCTTTTTCTTTTTTTTCTTTTTTGCTTTGGTATAAGTGCCATGCAGATACAAGAATAGTAAAATTAAGAAAAGCTGGGGTTAATGTGATAAATCATAGATGAATCCCAATCTTATTTTCAGCTAGACTTAAAAATGAAGCCAATCAAGAATCTTTAATGCATAAAAATATGAAAAGTCACCTTCAAGATTTTCTCATTAGCCTTGTTTAGAGTCATTCCTTTTCTACTGAAAATGCTTCCATGCCCAAATTTCCATTTGAGGGATTTCATTCATATTAGGACTAGATTCATTATACCTTAAACTAGAGATTTATAGGATATATACTTCAGGAAACTGGCCTAAAGAAAAAAAAAAGTCTGGATTAATTCGTTTGCCTCATTTTATCAAACAATTAACTTTTTACTACTCATGGGGTTTTTCCCTGCTATTGTTTTGAAAGTATAATAATAAATTTTCTGCAACTGTTAAAAACATACTAAATTTAATGTACCATTGAAAAAAATAACTTCCTCAAGGGCCTGCTCTATTTCTTTTATCTTTCTAAAATAGTTTTTGGTTTTTTCTTGTTGTTTTTTTTTTTCCTTTCTTATCTATTTCTCTATTATAGTACTTCATTAAGTCTGAAAAGCACATTTAACATTTTTCACATTTTAATATGTCTGAAACTAAAATTGGTCTTATCATCAATGAAATCTTAGGTTTTATGAACTGTGGTGTTGAGGTATGTGTAGACCAGGGTTTCTTGACCTCTGTGCCAGTGACATTTGGGGCTGGAGATGTGTTTGTGGTAGGGAGCCATCCTGTGCATTGGAGGGTGTTCAGCCTCACCCCTGGTCTCCCCAACTTCGGGTGGATAACACCTCATTCCCCAGCTGTGATGAATGAAAACATCTGCAGATAGTTCCATATTCCTCCGGGACCAGAATCACCGTGGTTGGTGCATTGTTTATTCTTGGGATGCCCCCTCACCACCCATTTCTGACACAGTGAAGTCAAATAATGTATTCCCTATGCTCCCTGTTAACAGGTATTACAATACCAGAGTTTCTTTACCTTAGACCATATGTTTCCTCTGAATACTGTTCTGTGAAGACAACTTGCTTGCCACACTTGCTCTTCAAATTAAAGGTTGCTAATGTATTTCAGCTATTGTTAGATCCTGTTTTCTTGGAAGTCCCTTATTTCCTTAACTTTCTTATTCCTTTATAATTTGTCCCTGTGTTTTGTTTGCATGTAAATGGACAGAGTTAGAGAAGATAATGCTAAGGAAAGTTAATGCTAAGGAAATCCCCCAAAACCAAATGTTTTCTTTGATATCAGGAGACTGATTCATTGTGGGATAGGGAGCAGGAGCATGGGACGAATAGACGAACTCTAGGTAGGGCAGAGGGGTTGGAGGGGAAAGGAGGGGGCATGGGGTTATTAATGATGGTGGAATGTGATGATCATTATTATCCAAATTACAGGTATGAAGACACTAATTGGTGTGAATATACTGTGTATATATCCAGAGATATGAAAAATTGTGCTCTAATAAAAATTGTAATGCATTCTGCTATCATATATAAATAAAAATAAATTAATTTAAAAAATAAAACTAAATATAATACATCTCTAAATAAAATAAAATATTTAATTGATAAAAAAATATTGTATACATCTATGGTATACAATGCTTTGATATGTGCACACACTGTGTAATGATTATCACAATCAAATTGATTAACATCCCTGTTACCCACCCATGCCACACATTAGATCCCCAGAACTTATTCATCTTATGAAAATTTGCATCATTTGATCAAATTGTTCCTATATTTAATCCTAGCTACCTCTTTGAGAGTGTCATTTCTTTCCTGATATGCTCCAAACTAATAACATAATTGTTGCCAGAAGTAGCCTGAGAATACAACCATCAAAATGGAATTCTGGGACCAGCAATCTGTGGCACACTTTGGCATCATGATTTCTGAATTTATTGGCTGTAGCATATGGCCACTCTGGTGATAATGAGTTGGCTGTTCTGATTGCTCTTTAGAAAGTACACAAAGAAAAGTTTATATTCAAAATCATGAATTCAAAATTCAAGGCACAAGTATAAAATTTTTAAAACTACATTAGCTTAAAAGGAATATACTAATACCAGAAACAACAAATCATTAATGAATTAGAATCAAGTTCAGGTATTAATGAGAAAAGTTACAGAGGTGAAACATCAATTTAAATTGCAATGCTTCTTATGCTAAAGAAATAAATGTGCTCACTAGTAAAAGCAGCTCCTCCTTCCTCATTTGAAGGAAAATCATACACTAGTTTCCCTTAGGGAATTTGTTTCTAAAAGTCTTACAAATTCAGGAGCCTCCTTTACCACTTCAAGCTCCAGGCCCATAAATAGAATTAGAACCCACCACTTCCCAAAAGTATACTCTTTGAAGACAAAATAAGTAGACCAGATTGGCAAGGTCTCATCAATTTGGAAGTGTATGATTTTGGAGAAATGTAAAGCATTGTATTCTTAAGGTATTAAAATAAGGAGGATAAAATATCAAACTAGACCAAATTTATGAGTACATTCTCCTAGGATTCAGGATTTAATGTGTTGGTACAAGTCCCTGGACTAATGTCAATGATTTACTGAATTGGTTAATTAAAAATTGGACTCAATGGTACCCTTAGTCATTTGAGATGCCAGAACTGCCCTGGCCTGAGGACAAAGTGATTCAGAGAAATACATTATATATACCTTATGGGTTATTTCCTAAACACAATCCCTTGGAGGACACATAGGCTACTAACCACACTAAGACATTTAGAAACATATTCTAGAGGAACACAGTAGGTATAATATTGTTAATAGTAGGGTACACAGAATAATTTTCCTGATTTCAATTAAAATAATAGGATTCCAGCCAGGGACAGTGGCTCATGCCTGTAATCCCAGCAGCTCCAGAGGCTGAGGCATGAGGATCACAACTTCAAAGTCAACCTCAGCAATGGTGAGGCACTCAGCAACTCAGTGAGACCTTGTCTATAAATAAAAATACAAAGTAGGGCTGGCAATGTGGCTCAGTGGCCAAGTGACCCTGAGTTCAATCCACAGTACCCCAAACCAAAAAAAAAAAAAAATAGAATTCCATACTTGTAGATACCAGAAAACAGTATTAGCTGCCATAAGAACCAGAAGGATTGTGCAAGGCCACAGGGGGAATGGTAATCAAAAATGAACAGTGGAATTCTGGTTATTAATCATGGTGTCCTAATAATAGAAGAATAAAGTAAATGGCTAGATGACCTATGCTATTACAGTGTTACCTAACAAAACTTAGTTCAAAAAATTCTAGATTCAGTGGCAGAAATCTAAATTCAGATGCAGTAGTGGGTACACATAGGGTTTTCACGAGTTCACAAACCTAAAGACCCTCTAATGAAAAAGACATCATGTTTATTTGATGAACAACCCTTCAGTATATATTCTTTGACTCTTCTTATAAGTTTTCTCCAGAGAAAACTGTATCTACTTGTCAAGGTGACTAAGAATTATGGCAAGATAAAAATATAGAGAGAAGGTAAAAATATATATGGGAAGGTAAAAGTTATTTCTAATATCCAGAGAAAACAAAAAGCCATCATGGACCACAGGTTAGAGTTGGGGCTTATACACATTAGGTGTGTTAGGACTGAAGAATTTTCCTGCAGTTACTACACCAAAAATTCACAGTGTGAACACTGTGAGAACACTGTTATTAAATATGTCTATATTAATGTGTCTACATTGCATTAGTACCTGAACCAATTGAGTGATGGCTGTTTTTATGGAAAGCACCAGAGGGATTTTCAAAATGCTAACCTTAAGCTACATTATTGACGATGTAAATGAAAAAAAGAATACTACATCCCCACAGATATTGTAGAGATTATGTAATTACCAAAGACTCAAAGGAGGTAGAGGTGGCAATTAACATATCTTTTCACCACTAAAATATTGAGATGAAAAATCAATATCATAATTAGGTAATGATGCCAATTGGAGCTATAATTTTTGCTGAGAAAATAAAAAAATCAAGAGTAATAAACCGAAGCCTCTGTCCCCCTAAGGGCAGTTATTGACCTAGGAAATTCTTTTCTATCCTACTTGGTTAGGGTTCTCAAAAGCATCTCATCTTCTTATGTCTGTGACAGCAATAAACTCAATGTCGTATCTCACCTCGATTTTGATTTTCCTGACTCCTATCATTACACAGTCTAATAAATACAAACTTCTTCTTACCCCCATTGAACATCATATTGATATTATCAACCAGAAGTTAGAAAATCCCATAATTCACAACAGCCCTTTCTGAAATAAAGTGTTACTCATATTTCAAAACAATTGGAAGTAAATGTCTTTGATCATTTTACTAAGTAATCTGTAGACTCTACCTTTGAAGAAAAACAAGGAAAAGAATATTCTGATGCTTATAATACTATTTGGTCTAGCTTCCTTAACTTCTGGGCTTAGTGATCCAACAGACCTAATGACATGGACAGTGTGGATGGAATCTCTGGAAAGCCCCAATTATAGGTTTAGAATGAGGTTATTCTGTATTTGACCCATAATTTTTCTGCATTTGTAAATCACCTTGTGATGGCAACTTTAATATTTGATCATGACTCAAATAGCTGTGTTATTCAACACTCCATCTGGACTGGATGTTACTAATGTATCAAATCATAGCATTTAATGTGCAACATAGCATCCCATCATATGATATCTGACTCTCACTGCTCCAGAAAGCAACAGTGAACTTTATTAGTCCTTATGAATACATGGGGAGTTTTCTCAGAAACAGGAATAAAAATACAGGGAAAACACTGAGAGTTCCCTAGAACACAGTAAATAACCAGAAATACAGATGGCATATGGTGACGTGGAGCCAGCAATAAATTAATAGTTGCTACATTAGCTTCATAGTTAGAGTAGTCATGAAATACAACAGTAAAAGTATATGTTCCCAACTGAAAGGTTTTTATGGAGGATACTTTGTTATTTTTTTACAGGAAAAATGAAATGAAGTATTAATCTATACTTATTCAAAGGCAGTGTCTAAACAATTGGTCAAGGATTTATATAGAAGAATATTTAAAGATGAGTGTGATGGCATGTTTTAGTCAGCTTTGTTGATGCTGTGACAAAAGACACAACAAAAACAATTAGAAGAAGAAAAGTTTATTTGGGGGCTTCTGGTTTCAGAGGTCTCAATCCATAAATGGACAACTCCATTCCTTGGGGCTTGATGTGAGGCAGAATATCATGGCAAAAGACTGTAGTAGGGAAAAGTGGCTCAGGACATGGACACCAGGAAGGTGTGGTGGGGGGACACTCCCCTCACCACAGACACAATATAAACCCCAAAAGCATGCCCCCAATGACTCACCTCCTCCAGCAATACCCTAGTGTGCTTCTTTCTAAGGATGTAAGACCATTCACAGAGATATATCTCTTGATCTCTTTTATTCTTTTCTCCTTGTTTTTTTTTTCTTCCTTATATTATTTCCTTTTACTCTAGCTCTTGTTCTTGCCCTTGTTACCCTTCCACTATCTCCAGATAACACAACTGAAATAATAGGCCACAGTTCTTTTTTATTTTGCATAAAATATATGAAAGGAAAGTGAGGACACTATTCACATGTCAAGTGTGTAATACAGTGATTAAGGTAAGGGTTACAGGACAATCTCCACAGTGTCTCAATCCTTATTTTACCATCATGAAGCAAGGTCGCTTGAATTCCAGTGCTTGTCCAGAAAATCACCAAATAAGTGCTGACATTTCCAAACTCATCAGATGAGATCTGTATTACCCTGACACCAAAATGAGACAAGGATATTATAAGACATGGATACTATAGACAAACTTCCCTTAAGAATATAGACTCAAAAATTCTCAATAAGATTAGCGTGTAAAATCCAACAATATATAAAAATAATAATATGTCACAACCAAGAGGGGTATATTCCAAGGATATGCTAGTATAATATTTAAAAACTAACAATCTAAACTTCTTTATTAATAATCTGTAAAGGCAATTAGGTCAATTGATGTAGCAAAGGTTTTTGGAAAAATTTAATGTCCAATCATGATGAAAATTTTCAGCAGAAAAAAAATGTTATTGGTATCCACCTATAATAGTGAAAGAATAATTTGTTCCCCTTAAGTTTGGAACAAGGCAAGAATGTCCTCCTGCAATATCCCTACTCAACATTATACTGGAATTCCTACATAATATAATAAGGCAATAAAAGAAAATACAGTAACAGAATTAGAAAATTAGTGTTCTTTATTCTCACTCCTATAACTAATAAGTGATTTATTGAAGTTGCAGGGAATAAGACCAATATACAAAATTCAATTAGCTTTATGTACATTGCCAATGAAATCTGAAACATTTTTAAATTTCCATTTAAAATAAAATGCTCAGATAAAAACTCAACAAAATATGTAAAGAAATTATATGCTGAATCTATAAAACACTGTTAGAATAAATCAACAGAAATACAAATAATTAATAAATATATCATATATATGAAGATTTATAATTTTAAATTGTCAGTTATCCCCCTGTTGATGTATAAATTCAATCCAATCTCATTCCAAACTCTTAAAGGATATATTTGGTTTCAAACTGGTTATAGCAATTATATGGAAAGTCCAAGTATCTAGAATAAAATCAATTTTGAAAAAATGAGAAGACTCCATTACCTGATTTCAAGACATAGTTTAAAGCTGAAGAAAACAAAATAATTTAATAATGATATCAAGATAGAGAAATTTATCAATATGACAGAATAAAAATGCTAGGGATAGATCCACATCAATATGGTCATTATTTTTACATAACATTTTTATTGAGATGTAATTCACACACCATGAAATTCAATTATTTGGAATATATAAATCAATGGCTTTTAGTAAATATACAGAATATGGAACCATAATTACAATTAATTTTAGATTTTATTTTTTTGTTTTGGTGCCAAGGATTGAACCCAAGGGCACTTAACCACTGAGTAATAATCCCAGCCCTTTTTGAAAATTATTTGAGACAGGTTCTCAATAAATTGTTTAGGGCCTCACTAAATTGCTAAGGCTGTCTTTCAACCTGCAATCCTCCTGCCTCAGTCTCCCTGACACTGGAAATATAGGCATGTACCACCACAGGCATCTGGCATTTTATTGTCCTTTTAAAAAAGTATGTACTCTTTAATAGAAAATCTCCACTTCTCCCCAACCCTCTGAACATTAAGAAACCACTAATTTGTTCTGTCTCTATAGATTTTCTTATTTTGTGCCTTTCACATAAATGAGAAGTTGCAGTATGTTGTCTTTTGTGACTGACTTCTTTCACTTAACAAAATGTTTTCAAGGCTCATCCATTATGTGACATATATCAGAACTTTATAATACCAAATTAATATTCTACCTTTGGATATATCATATTATATTTGTCCTTTCAGCACCTGATAGACCTATGGTTTACACTTTTTTGGCCATTTATAAATAATGCTGCTATGAACATACATTTACAAGTCTGTGATGCTGACATCAAATTTGTTTTCATTTCTCCTGGGTATATATGTAATCATGAAATTGCTGCATCATATGGTAAATCTGCATTTAATTTTGGAGGAATTGTCAAACTGTTTTCCAAAGAAATGAGACTATTTTACATTCCTAAACAGAAACATTTCTCCACATCTTCACCAAAACTTATTGGTCTTTTTATAGCTATCCCAGGAGGATGAAAGTGCAACTTATTATGGTGGGCAATTGATTTTTGACAAAGATGTTGAAGGTAATTCAATGAAAAATAATGCTACACATTTATATACATCATTGCATTAACATGAGGATTAAATTCACCAGTGTACATAAAACATTTATCACAGCCTGTGCTAGTACATATGGAACAAATGGTAGGTTTAATTATTGTACACATTTTGCCTGAAAATAGCTATAGTTAACCAGAAAAGAGACAAAGAATGACATAACTGAAACTCAGAATTCATCATCAGGGTAAATGAAGTAGAGAAAATAGAACTGAAAACAGATATGTACAAGTCACCTGAACATTTTGACCACTTGGGGTGAAGGTGTATGTCCTCTCTGTCAGGACTGCACTGAAACAGAAGCAAAGCAGAAAGGAAGCCTCCCTACTTTCTTAACAAAAGGAAAAATAAAATACAACAGACACTAGTATAGCAATATGTAAAACAGTGGATGTGTAACCAATGTGATGCTGCAATCTGTATACGGGGTAAAAATGGGAGTTCATAACCCACTTGAATCAAAGTGTGAAATATGATTTGTCAAGAACTATGTAATGTTTTGAACAACCAACAATAAAAATTAAAAAAAAAGAAATAATTAAAAAATAAAATAAAATACACTTAAGACTGTGTGAAGTTAAGGGATCGTTATTATCAGTCAGGTCATCTCAAAATGCCACTACAATCTATAGGTATACAATCATATAATTTCTGTCATTCTTTTCAATCAACTCTGACTAAAATCAGGAAGATAAATTTTAATTTTAAAGAATCCTGTAATAATCCAGGACAAGATAGCCTTAAACAATTCATTCTCACTGTCAGGAAAAAAAAATAAAAACAAAATAAACCTTTTCAAGCAGCTGATCTGATCATAGTTTCCACTCGTTTTTTTTTTTCTATACATGTATTAGTCCCAGTCTCCATCATTGTTTTCACAAATCCTAGCACTTGTATTTTTATATTTATTATATATCATTTTAGTTATTTTTTAACCTAATTTATCTCCCCAAATTTGACTTAAGGGTGGCAACTTTATCTTTTATATCTGCAGTTTAATCATATAGCATAATGCCTGTCATATAACAGTGAATATTCATACTTTAATGAGTTATAGTGTCTGCATTAATATTTTCCATCTCTGATAATAATAATTATAGTGATAGTTCTTCAATATAAATACTGAGTGCTCACCAAAAATCAGACACTCTTCTTTTAACTCATTAAATCCTCACAATTGCTAGATTGATACAATTGTCTTTTTTCCAACCAAAGAGTACCTGCAAATGTCTAAACTAATGGCCATTTATATTTACCTGCTCACTGACAGGGCAGGAAAAGTTTGCATTTTTTTCTTTTCTTTTCCTTGATAAGTGTTTTATTATGTTCTGGCTGTGTAATAGTCAGCATTCTCTAAAAGATGAAAACTAACAAATATACATAAGTTTGATGCTACAAGGGGATTTATTAGATTGACTTACATGATCAGGAGTTGGATTGTCCCACATGGCTGTCTACACAATGAAGAGCCAGAGGAACCAGTATCTGCTGGGCCCAAGAAGCCAGAGCCTCAGAACAAGAGGTTCTAATTATGTAACCTCAGTCTGAGACTCAAGGCCTCGAAACTTCCTGGAGAAACACTGGTGAGAGTTTATGTTGGAAGACTGAAGAAACTGGAGTCCAATGTCCATAGGTGATGGCAACAGCATTAGACACACACATTTAGGAAGATTGGAGCTTGCATCTACCTTGGCTTCCTCTTTTTTTGTTTTTGTCCCATCTGGGCCTGAACCTATTGGTTTGTGCTGCTCACATTCACACAGGTCTCCCCCTTTTTCAGAGTTACGTGTCCCATATGCCTATGGTCTCTGGAAACACCCTCATAGACACATGCATAAGTCTCCCTGGGCATTTCCTAGGCATCTCTTGATTCAGTCAAGCCAACAACCTATATTAATATCACACATTTCTATGACAAAATATCATAGACTTGGTGGTTTAAATTTAAAAAAAAATACTTTTCACAGATCTGGAGTTTGAGAAGTCCAAAATCAATGGCAGATTTGTGTCTGGGGAATGCTTGTTTTCTGGTTCACAGACAGCTGTCTCTAACCTGTGTCCTCATATGTTAGAATAGAAAAAAAAAAAAAGGAGTTCTCTGTCATCTCTTTCTTAAAGGCATGGGAAGAAAGGGGTTCTCTGGCTTTTCTTACAAGGGCAGTAGTTCCATTTTCAAGGGCTCCATCCTTAAGACCTAATCATCTCCCAAAGACTACCTGCGAATAAATCCCACAGGGGATTAGAATCTCAATAGATGAAATTTGAAGTGGGGAAACAAAAAAAAAAAAAAAAAAAACCACTACAGAACATAATTCCTGAAGGGGAAAAAATTTGGACTTGATCCTCCTGGGGTACCACTTAACTTCCCCCTTTGTCTCTCCTCTGAAGCAAGAGGTACTAGCAGACCCACAGTCCTAAGGCAAGCATCATCTCATCAGGAATCATTTATCTAAGAGCTTTCTCCAGGACACCAATTGTACTATTGTGGCACAGTAAGTGGATTGGTTTTTGAATTTGTCCAGAGTTCAGATACATCCACAGGAGTGCCAGAGTGAGGTTTAAAAAAAAAATTAATTGCCTGAATAGGTCCAAATCATCTATCACAATACTAAAACATATATTTTACATTCGGTTAGCTGCCCTCTTTTCTCTCACCACAGGGATTTATGTCAGAGTTGTGGTTTTGCTTTTGATCCATTTCTCATGATAGCATGATCCTTTTCTTATAACACCTTTGGTTCTTGTTGCAACTGCTTTTGTGCTTTCTGCATCCAGATACCATCTCAATATTAAAATTCGGTGTGAGGCTGTTCTACATTTAACTATTAAAACCTCTGCTGCATTCATCTTTCATACTTATGTGTCTTTTACACTTTCTCTTTGTAATTGCACAGTCTGATGCCAACACCCCATTAACTATTAAAAAGAAAAAAAAAAAT
The DNA here is from genome assembly GCF_021218885.2 of Marmota monax. Taxonomy (NCBI): domain Eukaryota; kingdom Metazoa; phylum Chordata; class Mammalia; order Rodentia; family Sciuridae; genus Marmota; species Marmota monax. The sequence goes on along the minus strand of NW_026695208.1, from coordinate 1,436,916 downwards.
TCTGGTCTGCAGAGATTTGGGGGCTGTTTGTTTTCATCTTGACTAGTATAGACCTTATCTACAGAAGATGATTGTAAATGGATCAGAAAAATATTACTTAGAATCATTCTAAACTGATCTTCTTATCCATTGTAAAATCTGCTCTGATCAGTTCTCCAAACAACTTATCTTCAGGACTTCTCTTGAATCTAACAAAGCATTTGATAAAATGACATGAAAATTTGCTTTAACCTATTTTGTTAAAATATTGAAATAGATGAAACAGGATCCAAAATCTTAAATTGTTAAATTCGAGTATGGTTATTAGGTTAACTTCTAAATATACTTGAGTTTTTATAAAAGAAAATTGGAGGTGAATCCTCAAAAAATACATTTCTAAATATAACCAATATGAAGGAAACCTACAATATACATATTTTGATTGGCATGATATAATAATAGTCATGGTGATAAACTTTTAAAGTATTAAAATAAGATTTTTCCAGGGTTATTTTACTGCTGTTGGACACATATACTATACGACAAACATAATTCCTTTTTCTTTTATTGACCTAGATAAAATATACCTCAATGTCATTTCTGAACTGATTTTATAATTATTAATTTGGCATTTTGATATTGTGATTGGGTAGCTATTCTGGTGACAGGAAAAATTTACTTTTTAAAATTTTTTCTTTTTCTTTTTTTTAAAAATTTGCTGTAATTAGTTATACATGACAATAAAATGCATTTTGACACATTGTACATAATTATTTTCTTTTAAAAATCAATATATTGATACAGTATTATTGTCAAAACCAAACCTTGAAGAAAGATTGGCATATCAACAAATATTAAGACTTTAAATGGAGAGGTATAGCTTACAAAGCTCTAAGCAACTAGCGAGACCCTGTCGTAAAAGTAAAAAAATTAAAAGGGCTGGGAATGTAGTTCAGTGCTTTAGGGCACTAAATTAAATTCCTGTTACCAAAAAAATAAATAAATAAAAAGACAAACAAAAAAGTATACATATGTTGAATTATTAAAAGTGCTCTATAAATAAGTGCAAATATTTTATATCAATAAAAATCATTTTAAAGTTGTTGTGGACCTTTATTTTATTTATTTGTATGTGGTGCTGAGAATCGAATGCAGTGCCTCATGCATGCCAGGCAAGTGAGCTGCCACTGAGCCACAACCCCAGCCCTTCAAATTTATTTTTTAAAAAGAGAATTAACATCCCAATGGTTTGCTTCCAGTATGTTGCCACTAACAAATTCCATATCTTTTGGGAAATAAACTAATTTCGTTGAGGTTCTCTTTCTTATCTAAAAATGGAGGTTAGTACTGGCTACATTATACAAATCTAGAATTTAAATATGATATAGTAGGAAGTATCTAACAGAGAGTCTAGAACATACCAAAACTATTTTTCCTTTCTGATTTATAGATAATTTTTGTAATGATTTTGAATCTTACTACTTGATGTTGAATTGATGAAGAAAAATCTCTGGTCCAATAAAGTTTGGAAATGTTTGATTATTTTGTTTTTTTTTTTTCAAATTTACACTCTTGTTATTTCATCCAGTTAAATGAGTGAAACTATAAACTTTCTGTTAACTCAAGTACCATATTATATAGGCTACTTTTCTGAAAGTTCTCTTTTGGAAAATTATAAGAATGTTTTCCTTTCTTTTGTTTGAAATTGTTAAATAACTTATTTGGTATTTGGATACACCTAATCGCCTTTCTTTAAACATTAGTTTTTGTTATCATATTCTGAATAAACTTACCACAAAAATTTTTCATATAAGCAGTATCAAAAATATGGCTAAAACTAAAATAATAACTAAGAAAAAATTCCCTTAAATGCTGTCAAATATGTGAATATTTGCATGTTTAAATTTTTTTTGTTTTCAGACCTAATCTTGTTAATTAACCTCAAATAAATCTCATTTTAAGTAAATTAATTCTAAGATCTTTCTAGATTTCCATGAAAATGATATTATATTTTCTTTATCAAAACAAGGCAATCATCTCTATTTTACAAAATAATCTTCAAATGTTTCTAAATATATTAATTGGGTTAAAACCTGAGTTGCATCTCTATTGTCTTCTGTAAATATAGCATATTTAAATTTGTTATTCACTAAATATAAAATAAATGAATAAATGTACCCTTCAACCACAGCCCCAATCTTTAGAATCAGAGTTTCAGCAATACTGTTATGTTAGCACAAACATTTATTTTAAGATACTGTAGCATAAATAATTATTCTGAAAAAAATAGAAACAACCTAATATCCACCAATAGTTTAGGTGTTAAACTATGATATATTCATGCTGTGAAACTCCGAACCCTTTTTTTCACCAAAGTCTATATGTATGTGTTTTCTTTGCTTCTTTAAGTTTTGTTGTAGTATAATTGTACAAAAATTATACCTATTCAATATGTGTATTTTTTTAAAGGAAGGAATTTTTTAATTCCTTTTTTCTATTTATTTATTTGTATGTGGTGCTGAGGATCGAACCCAGGGCCTCACATGTGCTAGGCAAGCACTCTACCACAGAGATATCATCGCCCCAGACCTTCAATGTGTGCATTTTGATGAGTCTAGACACGCACACATCTGTACTACCATCACCACTATTTAGGTACTAAACATAATCCTCAATTCCAAAAATCAGACTTTCTGTGGTTTTATTTGTTTGTGGTAAAAACACCTAAGATCTCTTGTCCTATATTTTAAAATAAATTATATTACACTGTTTAAATATGTTTAAAATAAGCCATACTACATTGTTATCTATGTTGTACAGAAAATGTCCACAACTTTTTCATCTTGAAAAATGAAACTTTACATCCATTGAACAAAAGTTCCCAACTTATCCCTCTTCCCAGTCCCTGGTTGCCACCATTCTATTCTCTGTTTCTGAGTTTGATATTTTAGATAACTTGTGCAATGTATGCCCTTCTATGATTGATTTTCTTCACTTAGCTCACTGCCCTCTAGGTTCATCTCCATTGTCACAAGTGGTGTAATTTTGTCTCTTTGTAAGGTTGAATAATATTCCATTTATGTATATACTACTTTTACTTTTTTTTTCTATTTTTCATTTCCGTATCTCAACTATTGTGAATAATGTTACAAAGAATATGGAGAAGGGTGTAACTATCACTTTGAGATCCTGACATCAATTCTTTTGGATGTATATTGCTATGCTTTGGATGTTAAATGTCACTTAAAGGACCATGTGTTAAAGGCTTAGTCCCCATGGTGGTGCTATTAGAAGATGGGAGAATTTCTGAGAGTTGGGCCTTATGGGAGTTCCCTGGGTCACTGATTCTGTCTCCTTGGAGAATCATCACGATTACAGTAGTTTACTAAAACTACTATATATGAAAACAAGATCAATTCATTAAAAATGAAAGTTAATTTTTCAAAAGGACAAATTCTTTTTGGAAAATAATATATTTTTTTTGTAGAAGAGAGATAATTTAAAGGATTAAAATTACATATAATAAACATGCCTCAAAACATTTTCAGTTTTACCATCATTAAATAAAGTGAAACTCTAAGTAACAAAGTCTTCTCATCAAATATTCAAGTTTTTAAAAAATAAAAGATGATTTAAACAGTAGTTTGTTGTGAATCACTTTGTCTAGCAATACTGAGTGTTCACTGATCAAGGCCCTGTTTTTTCTGCTACACTGTGTATTATATCATTTAATATCAGAGTAGTACTCACAATAAATCAATTCTACTTCTAAATTTTACTTTGTAACTTTTTAAAAACCCTCTTTATAGAAGACAATCGGCAATATCCATTGAAATATTTAAAATGGCATTCATCTATTGGCCATAAATCCTGCTCCTGGAGTTTTATCCTATAAATATATACACCCATATATTATATAAAGTACGCTTGGATTAAAGTTATATAAAGTATGCCATATTGTTTGTAATAGCAAATTCTTAGAAATAACTTCTGTCTCTATCAATAGAAAAATGGCAAAATAAACCATAAATCTACTGCATCTTAATAGCATTTTAACAACTTATATCAAAACTGAATAACTTGAAACAGCATTGTTTTTTGTTTGTTTGTTTGTTTTTTAATAAATCTGCAGTTTTGGCATGTCTCGGCAAAGACAGGTCACAAAACAGTTGAAGTCACTCAACTAGGTGCTAAAGTAGCACTTTCAATTTGACTTATTCAAACCTCTGGCAAGTGGGTGCTCCCTCTCAGCTGGACACTAGATAGAAATGTGGTTCATAGACTATGACTCCTCTATCTCAATTGTGTGGACTTCCTCACCATGGTAATTGAGTTAAAGAGCAGCATCTCACAAGAACCAAAGGAAAATCACAACTCTTTTTATGGACTAGCCTCTAAAGTCTATAATATAACTTCCACCTTAGTCACAAACCTGTCCATATTCAAAAGAAGTTATAATCTGTCACATTTCCTAAGACCAAGTAAATAAAATTTGCAATTTTGACATCTACACAATTGACTTTTTAGTATAAGATAGAAAAAATAATAATGATAAGCATTTGCACTTTAATTGGCTCTAGGAAGTCCCAAAATATTACAGGAATGGGTACAATTTATGAAATGAAAAGACACAATTGAGGGTATTGTTAAAGGCAATTTTTTAAATTTTATACCTTTTTTATATTGTTTTGAGTTTTAAATTGTGTGACTATATGGTCCATTCAAAATTTTATGTGTGTGTGTATGTATATGTGTGTGCAGCCACAGACACTTACAGAAGTTAAAAAATCCACATATGCTCACCCAGACTGTAAATTGCTTATTTTGAAAATTAAAACTGGCATATCTAACTTTGAAACCTAAGCTCTTCACCACATTGTTTTATTGTGCCCCTATCTGAGATCAAACCCATTCCCTGTATCAAAATAGTGTGACTCCCTGACCTTCTGGACTCAGCTCTCTTTTCCCATAGAGAATAACGCTGAGCTCTTGGCTTATTCCTGATTGCCATGTATCTGCCTGATGCATGGTCTTCTTCAAACTGAATATAATAGATTGCTTTGATAATGTGACATTTTTATTATTAAAAGAAGAGAGAGAAAAATGATACCTAAGAAACATTCTTAGGTATCCAGAGTTTTCAATAGCTAAATAAGATCTTCTCCTAAGATCATATATAAAGGAAACAACAATGTCTACATTCATATCTCATCTGAGTTGTCTGGAAAATCCCATAATGCACAGTAAGCTTATTGACAGCACTCTTTATTTTTCAGAGATAGAAAAAAAATCATCTCAATATATTTAAAAACATCAAAAATATAAATCAGTCTCATAATTGATTAGTACAAATGCTTAGAATGCTAGGTATTTTCTCCCAAACTGCCATCTTGACCAAGTACTAACTGGTGTTCTTGTAGCACAAAAAAAAACCTGGAGAGAATAGCTCACATTCAGTATCGTACAAGTCACAGAACCACCATGGACCTGCAATCTTAGAAGATGACATAGACCATAGTAACAAATAAAGTAAGATAAGAGGTAAAATGACTGGTATCTTTCTTCTAACAGGATTTCCACCCTTCTAGAGATTGTTTAAACCATGAAGAGCTCTCTGAATAGGTTTGTGTAGTGGAAAGTCTTGGAATTTTATTTGTACTTTGATGGATGGTGTCAAGCCACATATTACTGTGTGTGTGTGTGTGTGTGTGTGTGTGTTTGGGGAATAGGCAAGAGGACTTCATTGAATTTAGTCTGAAATTATTGGTTAAGTCTTTATTTGAACACTGAAAATAATAATACCTACTTGGTTAATTTCACTAGGTTGATGTGAAACAAGAACATACTTTGTAAACTGAATGACAATAGGGCTTTGTTATTAAACTAAGGAAAACAAGTTGAGTGGTAGCTGACTTCAGGAGTTGTTCAGAATGAATAAAGAAAACCAATGTTTTTGTTTGTTTGACAAAGGGGAAAAGAAAAATCAATTTTCATGGTGCTTGCAGCTTAGGTAACAAATTTTCCAGTAAAGACTACTCTAAAATGGCATCAAACCAGAGGAAGATGTTTATTGTGGCCATAAAGTCTATATAGGCAAGCCTTGCTGTTGTTGTTGTTGGCATGTTTTCTTCAAAAGGCCAGTTGTTGAAACAATGAAAACAAAACAAAACAAAAAATAGACAGGCAACCATATTGTGTTTTGTTAAGTTACTTTGTTTCCTCCTATACATAGTGACAGCACTTTTCTGAAAGTCTGCCCTGTTAAGATTAGAAGGAGCCATGGTTGTGAGTAAATAATAGCTTTTTAAGTGGGTTAGGTGAAGAACCCTTACTACATAAGCAAAACTGTTCCACCCTAAGTTCCCAGTTTTTCCTAAAAAATTACCCAGAGACAGCAAAAATATCATAATAAATTCCTAATATTCGAACCACCCTAACATGGAAAAAAGGATGGCTTTGAACAGTCATTTTTTATGGAAAGGCTGAGCTGGCATTCATGCTTTCTGTTGGAGATGCAGGTCTTTTGGATAATATTAGAATCTAAGTTGATCTAATTATTTCCTCTTACAAACAAACAAAAAAAGCCACAAAACTGTTTATGACAGAGTTTTACTGAATTCATAAAATTAATTCAGGGTATCTTAGGTACCACATACTTGAAGTGGCACCCCCTCTCTCCACAGAAAAAGTCTTAACTGGGCTTCTCCAGGAATTCTCACCATGGCTGATTTTGGGACTGTCAGCCAAAGAGTCTCTGAGAAAAAGTTCAATATGGATAAATTTCCTATTTTCCTGTTGCCCTGTTTAGCTTGGCCACTGGCCAGGAAGATACCAGCACTCCAGGTGCTGGGCACCCCCTTAATAATTTTTCACAAATGTATCCAGTATAGTAGTTTGTAAAAATGTGCTAACGAGGCTTCTGGCCTTGAGCTGGGCTTCACAGAGATGTATACATTTTTTAAGATAAGAAGAAGATACCAATTGGGCTCCATGGTAACAAATGGCAGGGGAAAAAAGAAAGGGGAGAAGAAGCTCTCCCTTTCTCAGGTGTTGTCCTTGAAGTATTAACTTGCCTAAAAGTGTGAAGGAAAAAGCTGCTTTTGTGTGAACTTCTGCAGACTGTGAACTTCTGAGCCCCTCCCCTTACATGCCGGGTATGAAAACCCTGAAATTACCTGTATTCGCGGTTCAGGGGATTGATTGATTACAGCAAAGGCTGTATCCTCTGAACCTGGCTGCAGCCAAATAAAACTGTTTCCTGCTATCTTTGGTGCCTTGCCTCGTTTGTCCTTACAACATACTCACAAATAATAGGCCAACATTTTAACTTGAAACTATACTAGTAAATGCATGTCAACAGGAAGAAACTCTTCTCACTTTGAAAGAAATAAAGTAAAAATTAGGATTATGTGATTTAACACACAGACACTCAAATTATAAGAAAATTGTTGGTTTTCCAGCTTATTCTGTTTAAAACAAATTTCCCTCATCTTCACAACTATTTTCAATATAGTCTTTTTGACCAAACTCATGAATGACTTGCCATTGCTTACACACTAATCATAACTTTTCAACTATTTTTTTAATAGAATACCTCAAAAAACACAGCAGCGTGAGTGCAGGAACTTCTTCTTTTATAAGCAAACAGGATTTATGATTTCACTTCCTTGGATTACTTCAGTTGAAAAGAATCAGGGGAGAAAACTGCAGATTAGCAGTAAGAGGTTTAGGAAAAAATAAAACATGAAAGTAACGTTAAGTGTGAGCAGAAACCTTGAGAATCACATTTCCTTGAAAATGCCTTTGTAGTATTTTGTATTTCTATCTTTTCTTCAGTAAACTTTCACATAATGTGTGGGGTGTTTGTTAGAATAACAGGTCCCAATAAAACACTAACAGCTCTGCTGGTGAGATTGCCCCGTGTTGCCTGTTGAATTTCATAGGTAGGACCAAACCCATAGAGATGGCATAGGACTCTACAAAATGAGCCTTTTAGAAAGTATTTATAGAAATTAAGTGGGGGAAAGAAGAAAATTGTGAGACTCAAACTCCTTTTGCATATCCATCTTTACTAGTTCTAGTTTTGATTTTATACTGCTACCCTTTAGAATTAACCCATTTTCCTCTTTTAAAAGCATAGATTCTATTTTCAGAAAAAGAAAAGTGCTTACTAAATTTAGTATAGAAATCCCTGAAAGCAAATAAAAAAGAATACAAAGAGAAAAAGAAATGGAGACATACCTCAACATATCAGTGACGCTTTATTTAGCAGCAGAGAAGCACATTTTCAAAAGGAAACTGGCCACCATATCAAGGGAGGAGTTTGTCAGATACTTTAGGTAGGCAGTAGAACTTTGGCAGATAAGAGAAATTGAGAAAGGCCAGAGTCCTCAGTTTCATTTTCCCCCTAAGGGGTTGTAAGTTTCCACCTCCTTCAATCCCTAAATATATAATATGCACTTGGAAAAATATTAGACCACATGCATTCCCCTTTAATATGCATTATATGTTTAATGATATAATTTCATGCTTAAAAGAATTTCTTAAAGCATGTTGATTTTGTATCCTGCTACTTTGCTGAATTCATTTACTAGTTTTAGAAGTTTCCTGGTGGAATTTTTGGGGTCTTCTAGGTATAGAATCATATCATAGGCAAATAGTGCTAATCTGAGTTCTTCTTTTCCTATCCATATCCCTTTAATTTCTTTCTTCTAATTGCTCTGGCCAGTGTTTTAAGAACTATGTTAAATAGAAGTGGTGAAAGAGAGCATCCCTGTCTTGTTCCAGTTTTTAGAGGAAAGGCTTTCAATTTTTCTCTATTTAGAATGATATTGGCCTGGGGCTTAGCATAGATAGCTTTTACAATGATGAGCTATGTTCCTGTTATTCCTAGTTTTTATAGTGTTTTGAACATGAAGCGGTGCTGTATTTTGTCAAATGCTTTCTCTGCATCTGTTAAGAGGATCATATGATTCTTACATTTAAGTCTATTGATGTGGTGAATTACATTTATTGATTTCTATATGTTGCACCAACTTTGCATCCCTGGGATAAACCCCACTTGATCATGGTGCACTATCTCTTTGAGATATTTTTGTATTCAATTTGCCCGAATTTTATTGAGAATTTTTGCATCTATGTTCATTAAACAAACTCTAGAGAGGGCAAAAGGGTAGGAGGGGGAATGGGGGTAAAAAAGATGGTGGAATGAGATGAATATCATTACCCAAAGTGCATGTATGAAGACACAAATAGTGTGAATATAATTTGTATACAACCAGAGATATGAAAAAATTGTGCTCCATGTGTGTAATATGAATTGTAATGTATTCTGCTGTCATATAACAAATTCGAATTAAAAAATTAAGAAAAACAGTAAATACTAAAATTTTTAAAAGAGAAATATTGTTCAGTATTTAAAAGATACACTTGCTCTTAAAATTATTTCAAAGTGTCTTATAAACATGCCCTCTTTCATAAAAACAACATATTTGCAATTGAGATATGAATGGCAATTTTATTTGGCTATTATACAGACAGCAGTGATCAGCCCCTTGATGGAGGGGTATTTTTTCACCTACACAACTAATTTCCTTAAAACACTTTGTGCTATGTTGTACTGTGCTCCAAATGTCTTCAAACTGCGATTTTTAAAAGACAAAGACTGAAAATGAGGTTTTTTTGTGTGTGTATGAAGTCCTTTTTATAGACATGTTGAATGCCATTATAAAGTTCCTAAGAACTCAAAAGAAGCTTTCAGAAAGTATATTGCTGATGTTTTTCAACTGAAGTACTTAAAGAATCCTTCCTAAGTAGATGGACTATGACAAGCAGAAAAATAACTTACATTTGAAACAGCAGGCCATATTGTGTATGTCAGGAGGGTTCAATAGACTGAATTAATGTATGATGTTTTTCTCTCTCTTTAACACCTGCTGTGATGAGTTTGAAACCTGAGTATTTCTAGCTTTCAATATTAGAAGATGGCAAGTTTAAATAATAAATACTTGCCTCTCAGAGCATGTTTGTACATTTTGTTGATGCTCTATCCATGGTCTCTGTCAGTAGGAAGCAAAGAAACCCAACCAGCCATAGCAAGTGGGAAATTTAAACTACTGTCTTGATAGAAAGAAAAAATTATGTTTATGAAGGGCAAAATTATTTACTGAGATTTGCCATCTGCCTAGTATTGAAGTAGTAAATTATATGTATTCCCTCCAGATATTATGAATTCAAAACATCTTTGAAAATAACCATTTGACATTTCCCTGTACATATAAATATATAAACTAGTGAAACCATGAGAAGAAACTCCTCCCAAATCTGATTTGTTTTCAAACACAATTGGCTTCACAATTTTGAATTTTTCAACTAATTGGTTAAATGTTTATAGTAAATGTGAATGAGATTTTATTTTTAAAATTCAATCTTTTAAACCATCCACTGGCTACACAGCCTTGTGTGACCCAAAGTACATGTTGAATTCACTCTTCTTCCTTTATATACCAGTACTTGGCAATGGCATTCCAGCATTAATATTCTGGGAGTCTTAGAAACTTGACTCTTGAATGGCAAGACAATGTCAGATGCAGAAGGTTTGACTCATTTATGATATAAATGGTGCAAGCATTCAACATTTTAATTAAAAATACTTTATTATAGACTACCTCTCCCTTACACCCTGCTCCCTCTTTTAACAAAGTTTTAACATTAGAACTTTTCTCTTGGGGAAAATACTTCACGGCTTGAATTTTGTACAAATTTTAACTGTAAAACACAGATTTATCTTGTATCTGTTCATGAAAACATAAATCAAGGCTGCTAATTCTTTTTATTTTAATGAGATATGTCAATCATGTTTTCAACTCAATTTCTGTCATTTAAATTATTGGCAAAATAACTGATTACTAGACATATTGTAAAACCAATAAATTGGTTATATAATAAAATATCAATTCACTGGTAGGTAGTCTGAATCAGTTATTTCAAGTGTAATTTATTAACACAAGTATCAGTGGGTCCAATGTAAAATTTTGTATTATTAAATGTCAAACATAACTGTAAATTTTTTTGTATATCTTAAGTTTATGATAATCAATGTTCTCAAGCTTTCAACAAAATATATGTACTTAAAAACTATAAATTTTCTAATTAAATTTTACATGATATAACATGATTTTTACATCAATGATACTTGTTTAAACTATTGAATGTCTGTATTTTACTACAATTTTATTATAAAAAGGACATTATTATTTAAAAAATCAAATGAGCTTCAGTTGTATTTTTTTTTACAAATATAGACTTGCATAAAAATGTCAGTTTTTTATAACCAAAATATCCATAATTAGATAGAATTATGAGTAAAGATATTGAATAGCACCATGGTGAAAAAAAATCCAGTGGAAATGAACAAGATTTTAAATACAGGAATTTATTAATTGATGCCAATTTCAATAGCTGTTTTTTTTTACAGTGATATTACCAAGTCAGTGAGTCTATCCATAAGACTTCTGTGCTCACCACATCAGTGTCACTACTTTTTTCATTGTCACCAATTACTTGCATGTTGCCCACATGGTGACCACTGCTCTATCTACATCTCAGTGCACCACTCCACCACATATAGCATAGATAATCATTCCTTCTCATCTTCTCCAACTTCATATCTGCAGGTTTTCTTCCTATCTCATCAGTTATTCCTTTCCAGGAGCCCCATATGGTTCCTCCTCTATTCAATCACCATCTATTAGCCTAACCTGTTAACTATACATTTTTTCTAAGTAGGCCCTTGCAATGGGTTTAATGCCTGTTTATTGGATGACTACTCCCTAAGTTGCATCATTATCAGTTTAGTCATAAATTCACCTGCCAATCTGACTTCTCAACTTCTTACACATGTCTAAAAAAGAACTTTTTTTTTTTCCTACCTAAATATCTTCTGCAACCAATCCACCCTGGCAACACCATTCATAAGTACCTCAATCCAAACTCCAAAGATCTTACTTTGAGTTTTTCCTTAGCCTTTACTTTCTTCATTCATTAGCAATTTCTAGTGAATCAAACTTCAAATTATCACTTAAATCCACCCATTTGTGTCCATTTTCACTGTTTCAATCCTTCTTCAGGACATCATCACATCTCCAACCTCTGCAACACTTTTCTTATCATCCTTTAAAAACCATGCCAGGCAAATCACTAGGGTGACCTGTGCTCAGTAAGTCAGATCATGTTATTTACTTGCTTAAAAAAGAAAAAATAAATCAATGCTTTTTTACCTTGGCTTAAGAAGCCATACATGAATTAGGTCCTGCTTATCTCTCCAAAATCATGCCATACAATGCTATCACTTTATATTTTGTCCTAACCCACCTGCCCTTTATTACTCAAGTGTTCTAAGCTTTTTTCCAAAAGCAAAACTTTATACCAGCTATGTTCTTGGTTTGAAAAGGTTTATGCTCAGATCTTTCCAGATTGTTTTATTATTCTCATGCACACCTAGGATTAAATTTGTTCTGATTAAAAAAAATCTTCAAAGGGTAACAAATTTATAATGGACCCCTCTTCACACCATTCAGTATGATACCATCATGTTTTACAACATTTGTCACCAACTAATACATTTATTTACTTTAGTATTTCTCAACTAGGAGACAAATTTCAGACAGACAGGATTCTAGATCATTGAGTTAGTTGTCAAGAGCCAGTATTTGAAACAGGGCTTGAAACATAATATGCACTCAACAAATGTTGTTAAATAACATGCAAGTTAGAATGCTGGGAGTATCCAAAAGACAATTCAATCAAGGAAAGCTGTGGTCATCTTGGGAAGCTGTTTCTATATATGAAATGACCTTTTTCTTTGTTAATCTCCTCTCTTTTCATCACTTAGTTGCTATGCCTACAGCCTTGGGCAAATGTTTATTCTCTCTAAATGAATTTATTTAAATAAAAAATATAGATTTATATTAGGTTCCTTTCATAAGTAAAGGATTGTACACCTACTACGTGCCAGATATGGTCCTTAGCACTCGGGATACAATAGTAAACTATGTAGATGAGAATCCCTTCCTTCATGGACTTATATTCTATTGGAAGACAGACCACAATTCAGAAAAATAAGCCTTTATACAGTATGAAGTTGGTGGTAGGTGTTAAACATAAAATTAAAGCAAAAAAAAAAAAAAGGAGTATAGGGATTCCCAACTTTGTGGTTAAAAGAAGTGATTTTAGTGGAATTGCCAATAAAGGTGGCATTTGAGTGAACCTGTAAATGAGTGAATGGAACAATATCACCTGAGGAAGAGCAGGAGGCCAGTGTGACTAGAATGGAGTGAGCTAGAAACAAAGCTGCAGGAAAGAGGCTTGAAAGGGAGTGGGAGGAGCAGATCTCAGGAAGTCTTGCCAGGTGTTTCCCCACTGAGATGGGGCAGGAATGGGGGACATATGAATGGAGGATGGCCATGATCTGACTTCCCCTTTAACAAACATCTCTGTGGCTGCTGTCTTGAGAACAGCTGGTAGAAAACAAGCCAGGGTGAAAGCATGGAGAACAGTTAGGGGTTACAACACCTCTACCTTATAGGTTTTAGTGACAGTATGTGAAAGGTAATATGTGCCACTAGCTTTTGACAGGTTCCTTCTCCCTTGTGAATGTTTAGGTTAGACAGCATTAGAGTGATGGCATGTGCATCTAATGCTAGAATTCCCCAATCAATAGCCAGCCACAGAACTCATACTTCCATAAGGAGAGAAAAAAGGAAGAAAGGAAAAGAGAGAAGGGGAGGAAGACAAAGAGAAAGAAAATTCAATATATTAATATTATAGGCCCAAATGCAATACTCAAATGAACATATCTGAAAATGAAAAAGAAATGTAACTCCCAATTTTTGGTAGAAAACCAATTTATATAACTTTTATAACTATATAGAAACACATAAAACATTTTCACATATACTGAATACATATAACTTAAAAGAGTACTGCAAAATAGATTCCAGCAACACAAACACTGCTCCATTGTATTTTCTTTATCTGAATGATATCATAACTCTGACATATATATTTATATTCAATAAATATATATGACATATAGAAAGTTACATACAATTAAATTTTCATTAAGTAAACCTAGACTTTTGCAACTTCCTGCAAAGAAGAAAAGCAAAATCTTTTAATCAAAATAAGCTCTCTTTCTTAGAAAAGGTATTGAAATGAGATTGCACACAGGTCACTGAGCTTTTGTTTTTATTTATCAAGTGGGCACTGGTGTGTTCCATTGCAGAATATAAGTAAAGGCAACGTTGATGAAGGGAGAAAAGGGTCATTCTTTGTAATCCAATTATCTCAACATCTTTCAAGGTAGAGGAAACTGAAACAAATATGCAAAAACAATGCAATGAGAAAATGTTTATACATATATTAATTTTTTATAAAATATTTTGACGTTTGCCATAAAAGCAAGCAACTATTATTGAATATTCACATAATAAGCATACTTTATATTTATAGAGTCACATTTTTCAGAATACATTTTATACAGAAACCTCTTAGCCAAAGAAGGTCATTATATATTCACTGTCTTAAAAGCTTAGTGGAACTATTCTAAACACATTTTTGGAACCAAAACCAATTTAATAACTATGTGTAGTAAGAATTATTATCAAGACTCTCATTTGAGGACTGATTATTGTTGCTCTGAGGAATGGGTGGGTGTGATGCAATGTAGCTGCTAGACTAGCTGGAGGATTAGAGACCTTGCTCTGTGCAGACTGTTAGTAGTTTGCCTGTGCTGTGCATTGAATTCTATTTTAAAGCTTATTCACCAAAGGGTTGTTTTTTTTTTTTTTTTCCTACCCACCTTCATGGAGAGGATTTCTGGGTTTGGAGGATATTCTGTTTTTAATTGTATTTTCTTAACAACATCAATAATACAAACTGATTTTCAGAGCATGTTTTACTTTGCCTGGGTATAATACACTTTTATACAAAGGTGGAGGCTGGCAATGTGATTAAAATGCCATTGTGCTTACTCACCATTTGGTATCCATTGAAGGGAGATGTGACTTGTTATCTAATCAGGAAGGTGGTAAACTATCATCTTTCTGTCTCCAAAATAAGGCATAATCATTAAAGACGTAATTTGAGAATAAAATGTTCATTTAAGAATTAGATGAATTAAACAATTTCCTTTGATCCAGTAATCAAATAGCCCTCCTTATATCTGGAAGGCTACACTTGTTATATATTTTTAACAATCAAAATGCAGAATTACAAATTCCTATGTGAAGCACAGTGTGAAGTATAGACCTTTCCTCTATCTACGTATCTGACCTACCTGTGCCACTTTATCCTTAATCACTCAATGGTTTGGTACTGACTTTGCACTGGGCCATTCCATTTTCATCTTTCCTTGTTCCTTTTCCATCTGAAGATGTTCATCCACCTAAAATAAATTTTATTCTTCACTTTTCAAATTCCCATATTTCTAGCTCAAGTAGGACACTACTTCGTTTCCCTACAAAGTTCACCTAACTAATGTTATTATCCTTCTATTTTTAACTTCAGAATTCTTTGTATATGTTATTTTGAAACAATGTCCCTGATGTTTTATCTATTTGTCCTAATTCTGAATTAGAGTTATTTCCTTGATCACAATAGCTTCATATCTACTAATTTATTAGAGCCATTTTTAGTTATTCAAATTCTTAGATTATTCTAAAACATACACATTTTATTTCTTTCCTACTATCTTATAAACCTTCAGCTTGACTCAAGTACTTTGTCTTCTAAACTGCCCCGCTTAAACCAGGAAAAGCATAAAAATCTTTTATCAGGTCGGAGATCTTTACTTGTAGTTTAGAAAATTCAACTGCCACTCATGATGGGCTAAAGATCCACCTTTCAGCACTGGTAGTGATGTTTAAGGTAGGCTAAGCTAAACTTTTCTTTTTTTTTACTTATAATATTTTCAATTTATGATGGTTTATCAGGATATAAAACCATTCATTCTAAGTTGAAGAGCATCTATATTTTACACACAGAATTGAAACTAAGTTGTATAGTGACAGGGAGCGATATGAATGTTATAAACCTTGTCAAATTGAAAACAAACATAAAAGCTATAGTTAAAAATTGGGAGATATCAGTATGAGGTAACAATGTTATTTTTATCCACCATTATATCAGAATCAATCCCAAATTTATTTATTTTTTTTTTTATTTTTTTTTTTTAAAACTTTAAATAAAATTCCTTCCCTGTTTAATCAATAAATGTGGCAGAATAAAAAAAAATATCCTACACAACCTGTTTATTGATCATTCTATCCATGTGTTTAGTAAGTGGTGATGCTCCTGTTCAAGGAATCCATTAATTACCTAATTTTCTAATAAAGGAAGAGGGAAAAGATATTTATCACCTTCTCTGGAACAAATATTCATCTATCATTTCAAGACCAAATAGTAACAATATAGGAAATCATTAACAGTTAAAGATTTTTGGCTTATGTTTTATGGATGGTGCTGCTGTTCCAACCTTATAAAGTAAAGCTGTCTGCTTTCCAAATTTCAAAAATTGAAGACTCTCCCCATCTCACCATACTAACCAGTGCCCTTCGGTTTCTTCAGAACAAGAAAGGTTAAAAGGGTTGTTGATTACAGATGTAACATTCTGATTTGGGGACCTATCAAACAAAAATCATAGCAAGTGCCAGACACTTATTTTACAGAAGTCTAAACATTACCCATTAGAGCAAATCAACTTATTCCACTCACCCTGTTGGAGGGGGTAGAAATCCTATATCCATAACACTTGACAGGATGTGTTTATCAACACTAAGTAGCTCAAACAACTTCCACAAATAAAGTGTCTAGCTTGGCTTTTAAAATGGGAAAGTCACGTATTTCGAAAGTAAATATAGTTGAAATTGTGAATCGGGTATAATTTGAACCTAATGAACCATGCAGGAAGCAAGGGTTAATAAACCAATGTGCTTTGAATTTGTTCAAGTACTGATATTTCTGTATATAAAGATTTAGCATATATAACAGCTATTATGAGAAGTGAAAAAAGATTTTTCCCCAAAAATGAAAATATTAAAACTAAGTTAAAATACATAAAGTAGTTAGTATTCCACACAGCATAAAATTCGACAAATCAAAGTTTACATGTCCCAGCTGACCGTGTGTGAAAATGCAAAGCAGGTATTAAAACTATTTTATGTTGAATATTTAAAACCAGTTTGTAATTGGGGGAACATCTAAATCCTTAATTAAAAAACACAAATGAAGTGAAAGCTTTAAACTGGTACACACTGTTCACACCTATATTTCAAGTTTGGAAATGCATATTTGCAAGCAGCAATACAAAAGTATTCATGAAGAATGCATAATCTCTGAAAATTATGAAAACATCCCTGCTACCAATACATTTCTAAATACAAAACTGACTACCATATTTGTTACTTCTGTGTAGCGAGAGAAGTTCATTTTTCAAAACAGATAAAATTCAGTCTTTAGGTGTGAATGGTATGAATGACAGTCTTTTTTTTTTTTTTTTTTTTAAATTTCTTAGTCGTTTGGGATCCTTAAGCATGCAAAAGCTTTGAACAGGAGGGTCCACAAAGGAACCAGGGTTGTCTTATGGCATCCAGTTAAGCCAGAGCTGGGAATGCCTCTGGGTCATCCACATCAGGGGCAGAAGCACTTGACTTGTCAGTTCTGCTGCCACGGTTTGGGCGTCCACCACGCCCACGCCCACCTCGTCCTCCCCTGCCACCACGTCCTGGGCGGCCTAGATCTCCAAAATTGATCTCCAGCTGAGATGTTATGTCATTTGCTGGCTTCCGGAAATGATGGTCCATAACCGAATCTTCAGCGTGAGCCTCTTCACTCTTTGATTTATGAAGAACAAATCCCTTCTTCCATTGCCCATCAGCACCTTCATTTGGTTTTCGGATATTAAATTCTACTTTTGCACGGTCTTTATTTTGAATAGCCTTCCATTCATCCAAAGTCATCTCTTTTGGACCCTCTTCCTTAACTTCTTCAACTTCGTTTTCCTTATTTTCAGTATCTGCCACTGGATGTTCTTCACCTTCAGGTGTTTCCTCAGTCGCATTTGATTGATCCAAGTCAGTTAATTCATCTTTGACAGTTCCCCAGTTGTGAGATCCGCTACCTCCACGTTTATCCTCATGCTTCAGGCCAGATCTATCACTTCCACTATGCCTATCAAATTCACGTTTGCCACGAGAATCAAATCCATCTCCTCGACCCATTCCACGTCCGCGGCCTCCTCGACCCCTTCCAAGACCACCACGACCTCGGATGGGTCGGTCAATAATTGGTCTATCAACTGAAAATTCGCCTCCTTCACCCTTTTCTTCAAGTGGTTTGTCAAATCTCCTTTCACGAGGCGGTCGCCTTTCTGGTCTTCTATCAATTATTTTCCCTTCACCCTGAAGTTGTTGATCAGGTCTTCTTCCAACACGTCTTATTCCTTCTTTCTTAAGAGCCACGGGCGGCTGCGTCTCCTCTTTCTTGTCAGCCACGCCAACGTTGGGGGGCAGCGGGTTCTTGCGGTCTTTCTGGGACTCTTTACGCAGCTGTTTGCCTGCCGCGTTGGAGTTGGTCTGGGCCGCGGCCTGAGCTGCGCTCTTGGCCCCAGGTCCCCCAACGCCGCCCCCGCCGGCTTCTTTTTTCTTGTTCTCTGCTGCTTTCAGCACCTCGAAGGGGTCCGATTCATCATCAAATAACTGGTCGAATCGGTTGGTGACCACGCAGCCGAAGCCTTCCTGTAGGTGCCCAGGCATGATGGTGGCTCGGCGGCGCGTTCCTCCACGGATTGCAGCGGGCCGCGCCGAGCCAAGAGCGCCTGCTTCAGCTCTTCCCACAAGATGGCCGGGCCGAGAGCCCCAAATTTAAATGTATGGTTAAAATGAGTCAAATCCTTTTTTTTTTTCCTAACTTTGGGAATAAGTTTAAGAAATAATATCATTTGGGGGCTGGGGTTGTGGCTCAGAGGTAGAGCACTTAGCTAGCATGTGTGAGGCACTAGGTTCTATTCTCAGCACCACATAAAGATAAATAAATAAAGGTATTGTGTCCATCTACAACTAAAAAAAATTTTTTTAAATGTACCACTTTATTTTTTTATCTATCTTGTTAATTTACAGTTTATGTTTTAAATGTGCTTGCAACACCCTTGAATGTTTCTTTGAAGTTGCAATATAGTTCTACAGTTTTTTTACAAAAATAACAAAAAATCAATTGTGTCAAAGAGATTTTAGTTGCATTCATCACTAAGAAATTTGAACATTCTCTGAAAGAGCCACAGATAATTACCCAGGCTTAATTTTTAAAAAATCTTCTATGACAAACTTATTTTTCCTAAGCATAGTTTTATCTCTGCTCCATGGATTATCATTGCTCAAATTCAGTTTTTTAAGTGACCTGATGAAAATATCTCTACTCTTTCTCCAAATTTGTCATCTACTGAGCAAGGCAAGATTTAAAAAAAAAAAATCCATATAGAAAGTAAGCATTTTGAAAATTTTCAAAACAAAAAATAATTCTGCTCAATTCAATACAGCTTATGTGATTATATACTATATATGTACATATATATCGCATGTATTATATATAAAAGAGCAATAATTCTTAATTAAATGTTATTTTCTTATTCAAATTGATTATTGTCTTAATTAGGTTTTTTTCATAAGCAAAACATAACATGTAGTATTTTTTTGTTGGCCATGTTTGAAATCTGCATAAATGTTCACTATAGTATCAAATTTGCTACAATTCCTACCAAATTGTGACATTCCCATAATTATGCTCATAAAGTTGCTCAACTGAACCAATAATGTTAGATGTTGCATCACTGAAAACCCAACCATGCATTCAACTGCCACATGGCATTATATTTTCTCGTTTGCATATAATATCTGTTCTGCAACACTGGTACTTATATATTTTTAACTCAACTTATAAATCTAAATATGTAATTTTATTATTTAACAGGCATTTTGCTCTCTTCCAGTATGCCTGAAATACACAAGCAAAATCTAACATCCTTGTATATATTTCTCCTCTATCTCCAAATAGTTTGAAAGATAGACAATACAGAATATTTTGAAATAGAACAAAGTAACCTGATTCTAGTAATATCTTTTGTCATTTGAAATATTAAAATAATATTCATTTCCAAAATTCATATAGTTAGGAAAATTAGAATTTCTTATTTGATATCGATAAATTTCAAAAAGTAATTTCATAGTCAAATTGCATAAACATATACTTACATTTTCAAAAATTATTTTCAGTTTAATGGATTCTTTAAGCTTTTTTTTTTGTTTTTAACTTTTTGGAGAAATTTATTATCTATGGTTGATATTTCTGAGATATGTATTACTGAAACTAAAGCATTTCATTTTTGCCTGGCATTCTATGTTTTTCTTCCAAATGTTTTGGTATGATACAAAAATTTCCCTTTATTTTCCTTTCTAATGTCTTTTCATATTATACTGTTGGTATTTTGATATAGTACTGACTGTAGTATTTTGTTTTTTAAAAATTCTTAAAGTTTCTATTATTTAAAGTAATATGCAAGAAAATTTCATTAAATTTAACAGCAGTCAGTATATGTACCAGTTAAAGGATTATTAAACACAAAAAAATGCAATAATCCAATTAATAGATAATAACATATTACTTATTAATTTATTTCAATGTAACATCTACCTGTGGATTAGTGTACAAAAATTATTAGTTATTAATGGTATTTTATGAGTACCATTTATGATAATAAATGCCAATTAGGAACTAACTTCAGTAGTCTTTTTTTTTGGTACCAGAGATTGAACTCAGGTGCACTGGACCACTGAGCCACATCCCCAGCCCTATTTTGTATTTTATTTAGAGACAGTGTCTCACTGAGTTGCTTAGCAACTACTCACCCTTGTTGAGGCTGGCTTTGAACTTGAGGTCCTCCTTTCTCAGCCTCTGGAGTTGTTGGGATTACAGGCAAGCACCACCCCGCTGAGCTTCAGTGGTCTTAATAATCATTCATAATATAATCTTCACTGATAGGATTTGAGTAAACTTTTCACTTTACAGTGTTCCATACATTATAAACCATTTTCATATATTAACTGTCAGTATTCTAGACATATTAATATTTGCACAAATTTAAAAATTATTGATCATTCATCTAACCAATGTTTATTGGGCACGTAAGTGGGTCAGGGCATAGTACCACATGACACATTCTAGATGTTCTAGGGGATTAAATTAGAGTCACAAATATAAACATTATTCTTTTAATTTAAAATAATATTGCTTAAGAAAATCATATAGAACATGAAAATTAAGTAATTTAAATTTTGTTATTTTGGATTTTTTTCTATTTATATTTCTATAAAAGTTACAAACCCTAGATATATCAAGACTATTGCTGTCAACTTTTCAATATTGTACATCCAGTCTGACATAATCTTATAAAATTATACAAATACCTCACCCATCTTCCTCTCCACTAGACATATGAATGATTTCCAGATTCTTGTTACTGTAAAAGATGTTGACTATGAAAATATTTGTACAGGTTTCCTTTTGTATATTGGCAAGATTTTTTTCTCAAATATATGCCTATAGATTATTTTGTGTCATAGTGTGAGTATTCAACTTTACAAGATAAAGCAGCCCCACTTTTACAGATTAACTTCTCATAGTTTCAGTTATCCATGGTAAACCACAGTCTGAAAATATTAAATGGAAAATTCCAGAAATAAATAATTTGTGTAGTCTTCTTAATTATTGTACCTACCATGGTAGCATGATACTAATGTTCAAGTAACCCTTACCTCACTTGCTGGTCCCAATATATATTTTAAGTATAATAAGGCTGGAAATGTGGATATGACAAGGAGAAAGATATGAAGTACTTCTTTTAAGTGAAAAGATGAAAGTTCCTCATTTAATAAAAAATGGGGGGAAAAAACTCGTGGAGCTTGCTAAGGTCTGTGGTAAGAACTATCTGTGAAACTGTGAAGGAAAGAATGGATCTATGGCAATATGTTGCACCAGAAAGCACTGAGACTAAAAGAATCTTTGGTAGGGAAACCCCTGAAATGAAGGGCACTGAACCATTTACTGCAAGTATGTACTGGGAAAAATTTAATATAACTGTTTTACAGTAGTGTTCACATTTGGGGGGACCTTTGGAGGGGAGTTGGGATGAATCCCTTGAAAATATAGGGCAACTACTATAACATCAAACTGTTTGCAAAATTTCTCATGCCATTTAAGCTTCCCACCAATAAAGTTTAAGAAAGCTGATATGTGCAAATCTTTTGATCAAGAATACTCCTTTTTGTGGTTGTCGTTGATGTTGTTTGCAGAGATGATGGGGACTGATCTTAGGACCTAAGGCATGCCTTGCAAGTGCTCTACTATTCAGCTTCATCTTCAGTCCATTGATTTTTTTTTTTTTTTTGCCTATCAACAGAGTGTAAAAATTAATCTCAATGTAATCTTGTTTTGCATTTCTCTCATCACTAAAGATATTGAGAAACTCTTCTTTCATTTATTGGTTATTTGTATTTCCTCTTCTATGAAATGTTTTTGCATGTCTTTTATCCATTCTTCTATAAAGTTTTTTTTTTAATTGACTAGAGTATAGTTATTTTTGACAATTATATATTATTGCTTGTATGTAGAAAGAATATTTTTCTCTAGTTTATATGACATTTTCACTTTTATAAGTTATCTCCTAATCAAAATTCTTCCTTTTAACATTGAAAGATTTATCAATATTTCATTTTAGAAGAATATTTTGTATTTTGTTTATGAAATATTTCCTACTAAAATCTAAGAGACATTTTACCTTTAATTTTAAGCTTTGTTTTTGACATTTAATGGCTTAATTACATAAAATTGAGTTTTGTATTTAGTTGAAGGTAGGAATCCAATTTAATACCTAGCTATTTTTCTATTCTATTCTTATTTTGCCTATGATTTAAAATATTACTTGTATGACATAAAGTTTAATAAATTCATGGGTATATTTCATTGACTATATTTTTTCTTTTTAATCTCTGTATTAGTGCCACAGTATTTTAATCATAATAATTTTGTAAGTCCCAAGAATTAGTAGGATAGATACCTTCTCAATACAGATTTTAGAAGTGTTCTGGCTACTCTTGGCTATTTAATCTTTGATAGAATTTTCAAAATCATTTGATAAAGTTCCTTGTAACACCTTGCAGTTTTCATTAATATACTTTTTATAACACGTTAGTTGAGATTACAGAGTCCATATATCAATCAGAGAGAACTGACAACTTTACAGTATTTAATTCTGCTTATTCTGATCATGGCATAAATTCTGATTTACTTAAACAGCTATCATAGCCTCATTTTTCTAGGCATTAATTGTTTCTAATTTTTCAAAATTCTTCACATATAATTGTTTAGACTATTTTACTCTTTTTATAATTATATTTTTGCTCTTTATTGACCATGCTTATTTATGTCTTCTTAATTTTCTCTTTTGATCAATTATAACAGAGGTTTGTTTCTTCTAATAGTTTTTCACAAAAATATCAAGCTGTTGGCTTTATTGAACATCCTTTATTTCTATTTTAATGATCTCTGCTCTAATTTTCTATTGAAACAAAAAATGTAACATTTGTTTGCTTCTAGTTTACTTGTAGATAATATTGGCTGAAAGGAAAATAGCATTATAGTATAAAGTAGCACAGGAGACTCTCATGCCTGATTTTTTGAAATGTTTGGCCAATATCAATTAAGCTATAAATGCAGTTGTAGTACAGTAGTGATACAAGACTCCACGCAACCAGGAACAGCTTGCAGGTCATATTGCTGATCCATGATACAGAAATGATAGTTATTTAATTTCAAATTAGACATACATTTCCACAAGGACAGTACTATATTTGCTAAGATATTTTAGAAGAGGCATTTAAAATAATTCAGAAGGATTTGGGGTAGATAGAATGTGATATCATTCCTTTTCAAATCTTTTAAATAAGCTAAGAACAGCTTAACCAGTTTTCAGTCCCTTGGAAGCACTTTTGGAGAATTATTTTGAATACCAAACAAATTGACATGAAATAAGAGCCTTATTAGGAGTAGCTGGAAACAATAATGTTTATCATTGATGCTACAGATAGCAATTGCTTACTCACGGGTAATAGGTGTCATAGCTTGCAGGTCTTCTCTTCTATTCATTTTCCCCAAATTGAAGAATTGTGAGATTATTGGATGAGAAAAAATATTTGATGAGTAGGAGAAGCAGAGAAAGTTCACAAGCAAATACACACATGTCATTAATTCATTCTGAATTTAGTGACAATTACATCTATCTTTTTACTTCTTTTAAACAATAATATTCACTATTATACAGTAATTAATAAAGTCAGATTCTTTACAGGGAATATGACATTTAATTCTCAAAAATTTTTTGGGATATGTACACTTAGCTCTTTCTATTTCATTTCTATCTCACTATCTATTTGCTATAATGACTTGCAAAAATTTTACCAGAAATCACTGCCAAAATAAAAGGTCCCTAAATAAAACTGAATGCACATATCAGAAAAGACATCTATATTGAACACTTGTTCTCTTATAAGAGAACTTTGACCATTTCACAGTTCTATCTCTGCTGTTCTGTTGACGTGATTATGACTTGAAGTTGTTTGAATCTATTGTATTTTATTACTATAGTCTTCTCTGCCTTTTAGTTAGAGGTTTTGCTATCATATATCCTGCTTACTTGTGTTGATACCTGAAGGCATTACCAACAAGTTTCAATTTAGCTAGATTCTTTTCATATTTACGATGTCATTTTATCATTTCTTTTCATCGGAGCACGAACTCCATGTGGTAGAAAGGAAAATTCATAATAATATTGTACACTGTGTAGAATATATCAATGACTTCATTTTTTATTAAATAATTAGGTCATTTGTATATTGAATGCTTTATGTTATCAAGAGATCATTTGTGGATGGTTATTTTTATATTTAAGAATGTTTTCATAACATTTGGAACCCCTCATTTCTCCTGTTAAAGATAATGGAATATAGGCTCCTGCTATCTGGAAATTTGCTATCAAATGACTTCTTTAATAATGCAAAAGATATGACCAATAAGAGCAGCCTCTACTTTCATTATTAAACATTTACAAAGAAACAGACTCCCAAGTAAGTTTATTGGTTAAACAAATGTTAAGAGTTTTCATTATTAAATATTCCTAAGCAAGGTCCTATACCAAAAATCAAGTATTATTCTCTGGTAAGTTTTGTAAATGGTACTTGTGGATATGACTTTTAGAGGAAGAATAAGATTCAAGTAAGGAGTTAATCTTTGATAAGGACAGTAATTGAAACAGAATGAACACACATGAGTAGAATAAAGCAGCCATTAAAAACAAAGATGCACATAAACATTTAGCAGGCAATATGATACATCTACAACATCTTAGACCACATAGATCCTGAACTGAGTTATTATATTTGGAAGCCAAACTGTGCCAAAAAGTAAATCTTCAGATTAAAAGAGCACTATTAATTTTAGCAATCGTTATTGTTCCACTAATGACAAGTGTTTCTCCTGACTACATTTTTTCCTCTGTCATGGTCGTCACGTTTTTTAAAATGAATAATAATGCACAGCCCTATTGCAGTTTTCTCGGGAACCTTTCCTCAGCAAATTCTCTAGAGAATCATTCAGTGGCAATCACAGAACCACGTTTGGCCTTTGAACTGATGTGGCAGGTTTTTCTTTGACTCTTTTTGACATCATGGAGATATCTTGCCACTACAGGTTGAGAAGCCATGGCAACTCAGACACGGTGTGAAGGTTAGATTGAAAACATCCTCCCTATATACTGCAAATCTTGCTCTCTAAACTTGTGTTGGATTTCTTCCTTCTCATTTTAATTAAGAACTGACAGAAATTGACCCCCTCTCTTTCAATCTTGCCTGCTTTGAATTTCTATGCTTTTTACTTTCTGGAAAATTTTCATACTGAAAACTCCAACTTTGTGAACAATCATCATTGTAGATGTATATGAGTAGAAAAATTATAGGAAATGTTCAATAACTAACAAAACAGCTCCTGATATTCCCACACTGTGTTGCTACCTTCTCTATATATAACCTACTTTCAGTGATAACAAATTAATTTACATTAGAAACTTTGAAATATTAAACATGGTCAAAAACTTGTAACAGCTGAAGACAAGCTTATGTTTATTTTTTTTATTTTTTAGAGAGAATTTTAATATTTTTTAGTTTTTGGCGGACACAACATCTTTGTTTGTATGTGGTGCTGAGGATCGAAACCGGGCTGCACGCATAGCTTATGTTTAAAACTAAGCAAAGAATAATAGTTCATTAATGTAGAGGACAAAGTGTAAATTAGTAGACTCTGTATTAGCTGTCCTGAGTCCAAATTTCTATTATTTTCTAGCTATGAGACAATATGTGAGTCACTTAGCATCTGCTCTTCTCTTGTGTCCAGTGAAAAATATGTATATATCCTCTTCCACCCGACTTAATCTCATGAAATAAGTCCTGTCAGGTTTGAACAAAACTGTACTTTAAGTATAGTATTATGAATACCCATTTTGTAGGCTAAAAAACGGTCAAATATTGGCAATTTCATAAAGTTTGAGCCAATAAAAACCCATTTAGTATTTCTCTTCACTTTAAAAGAAAATTTTAGAGAGCTTTCTTGAAAAGCAAAGTAACCTTTAATAAGTGACATTTCATAGTTGAGAGAAATTAGCAATACGAATAAATACAAAAAGAAGCCAGACCTCCACTGACAGGAAATGCAGATTGGGCAAATGTCACACATATCCAAGGTCAAGCTAGTATTTACTAGATAATTCTAAATAAACCAGGAAAAATAAACACATGATGACCACTGAAATTGTAAATTAAGACAAAACTTTATGACTAAACACAGTGGTAGGCAGTCCTTGCTTCTGGAGAATAGTCATGAATCCTGAGTCAGCACTAAGTAATACTAATTCACATCAGTGTTGTAAATGGCATTAGTAATGGTGACACTGCAATTTTTCTGCTAAAAGAAATATAGTTCAAGGGATGCACATTTCCCCACTCAGATCCTAAACTGACTCTCTTGCTGGGTCGTCCAGGAGAAATTCGATGCATTACAAAAGTTTTATTTTGCCCTTGGGCTTTATATTTAAAAATGGACAAAAAATGGTATAAGTATCATGATAGTTGCAGGATATTAGCCCATTTTAACCAGATAAAAATAAGCCAGGGATATTATGATTTGTAATTTCAAATTAAACAAAAATTTGAGAAAATATGGCTATTTATGGCAATGAACATTACTCCCAGAATTTAGAGGTTTGCAATAATATTCTCTCTTAGAATTCTATGGGATGACTCTAATAAGCTGGGTTTTCTCCTCCGGCAATTTATGCTATTTTAGACCCGCAGAGGTTGAAGCTGAGGTCTGCAGAGAGCTTCATCTTACAGTTGTCCAAGATGACTTTACTCACATACCTGATAACGCCGACTCCTTCAGGTAGCCTCTCTCTCCAGCCTGAGTTTTTACATGGCCATTCAGAGTTTCAAGAGATAAAAGGCAGAAGCTACTAGCCCTCTAAATGATTGAAGCTGCAGCAGCTTTGTTTCTGCTGTATTCTCTTAATAGGCATAGATCGGTGAGGTAGAGGAACAGATTCCACCTCTGGATGGGATGGGATGTTATTGATAGTAGCCATCTGTAGAGATAAGCTGACACAAAAATATCAGCAGAGAAGAGCTCAAAGTCCCCATAGTAAGACTTCAGAGAGAATCAGAAAATCAGACCTTCCCTGTTGACATTTTATGTATCTCTTTTCAAGTCCACTCTGCCACTTCTTGGTTGAGAAATATTGGCCAATTCAGTTAATCTCTTGAGCCTCTAAAACACAGTAAATTGTCATTAACTTAGAGGCTTGTGAGAATTCAAAGTGTAATGCGCTTAAAGTGATTAACACACTTCTTGGCACAGTAAATATTCGCTATTACTAGATTTTTATTTGGGACTTAAATTACACTAAAAGTATGAAAATGAGTTCATAAGAAATGTATGTATTTTAGAGAAATATGAAAAGTGTTTTCATGGTGTGTTTCATTCATTAATTCAAAATATTTCTTAAACTGAGAATAATTGCCAGAGTACATGCTGGGCCCTAGTATAGCACAGATGACCATGGCATTTTCTCATACTT
Source organism: Marmota monax (assembly GCF_021218885.2). Taxonomy (NCBI): domain Eukaryota; kingdom Metazoa; phylum Chordata; class Mammalia; order Rodentia; family Sciuridae; genus Marmota; species Marmota monax. The sequence continues at coordinate 1,408,652 of NW_026695208.1, read as the reverse complement.
TGTTCACACACCATTGGGGGACAAAAGATTTTGAACTAATAAGTTAGGATAAGGTATTGTAAATTCTGTATGAAGTAATAAAAATGAGGGTATGGCAAGTACTTGGAAATTAGGAGAAGAATCAGAGAAAGAGACACATTTGAAAGAACTATTAAAATGAGTAGGAAAATTATAGAAAGTCAATTCAAAATAGCTCCTAGTAAAGTGGGATAAGAAGCAGAACTATGTCATAAAATCATCAATAAATTAGGTTGGGCAAAATGGATGAGGGGTGAGAATTTATGAACAATGGCAGTTATTTTCCTTTGATTAGCTCCTCCAACTCCTCTAACTCTCAAATCCACAGCTTGACCTAAGTCAGCAGTCCCTTGAGCCACTCTCAGGTTCTATTTAAAGCATAGAATATTGTTTAACATCTTCAGTTCTACTCGTCACAAAGAGCAAGGGCATAGAGAGGGGAGCTGTTCCCCCATGGAAGCAAAAAAGCAAAGAGAGATGGAGGGGACACAGGAAGAACAATCCTTTCAGTTCACGTAACCCACATCCTTCAGTCATGCCCCATCTGCCTACAGTTACCACCCAGTCAGTCCATTCAAAGGAGGATGGACAAATTGGGTTACAACTCTCACAATCTAATACCTTTACCTCTAAATATTTCTGCATTTATATGAGCTTTTGAGATACCTCATATGCAAACCATTACAATAGCCTTCTCCAGTCTTTTGACATTCAAACATTTTTACAAGATCACACATTTCCACAAACTGGAAATGTAAATGATTAAAATAAAAATAGAAAAGTAGAAGGTATAATGTTTAACTAATCCTATATATTTCAGGGTTAACCACTCCCTACCTACTTCAGTGACCAGATGTATGGATATCATGTCATCCTGCTAGAATATTTTAGTGTTTTATCTCTACCAGCAAGTCCATTTACAGATTTACAGTACCATAAACAGACAGTCCACTCTAGAAAGAGAGAGAGAGAAAAAAAAACCATCATGTTTCCTACTTAAAATCTTTTAATAATTTATTCTTTCAAGGAAAAAAAATCTATCCTAGAGCACTGCCTTTGGCCTTTTGGTCTGTTATCTCCCCCAGCTCATATCTTTGATTCTTTCCTTTCCTCCATTGTCCCAAATTTTACAGGGAAGACCTTCCTACACCCTGTCCCTAAATTCACTGAGTTTATTCTTATTTACTGTTGAATATTTAGCTCAGAATTCATATTCCCCTCTGAGGAAAAAAAAATAACTTCCTAGAGAGGCACAGGTGGTTCTACTCTGTGCTTCCAAATTAGCCTGAGCTTTTCTTTCATAACTTATTTGCTTACAAATGTATTCATCTCTCTGAGCCTGTCCCTGATACCTCTCAAGACCACAGACTATTTGCTTCTGTATTTTTGCATCATGCAAATTACCTATCACAAAATATATACTCACAAATTGAGTCTTTTGAACTAGTGGATATTGTGAACTTTGAATTTCAATTTAACTTTTGTCTTTTTGTTCTTTTTGAATATATAGAGAGAGATGTGGCAGGAAGATTAAGAGATCAGACTTCAGAATCATGCAGACAAATCTCAAATTCTGCTAAAATTCTGACTTTGACATTTTTTGTTTATGTGAGCTGGAAAGAACATCTCTGAACCTTAGTTTATGCAACTTTCAATGCAGCAACAGACCTTATATGTTTGATGAAAGGATAGCATATGTAAAATCACAGCATTTTGAAGATACATTATAGAATGCATCTAGTGAGCATTTATCCCTTTTTAAAGAGCATTTCCCAAACTGGAAATTTCAAGATATTAGGGTAGACAGCTTTATTTAGTTCTTAATTTGTTCATTTAAATTGTTGCCCAGTATGTGTAAGCTGCTCAGCAAGCCTTTAAAGTATTTGTTTCATATAATAATCTCATTGGAGGTTTGGAACTTATTTCTGTCTTATTAAAAAATGTTATTTACCTCATCTCATTTGATTCAGGGATATTTTAAAATATTCTCTTTGTTTCTTTTATTTAAATGTATCTTTTTCAATCTGAACTACAATTTTTCTTCTACCAGATCTTTTTCTCTATTTCTAAAGTCATGTTTTTTGAAATCAGTGTCCTGCATTATTTTTTTACTTGTATTTAGAAATTGTACCTAATTACCCATAAAGTAGAGACTTTAAATTATTTCAAGTACTTTATTGTAGGCCATCGATTTCCATAGACTACTATATTAATATTTCTCCAGTTCGCTTTTTTAACTTTTCACCTAGAGAAGCACTGAAGCTAATGCCATCCTGTAGTTGGTTTGAACCCTCCTGTGTACATCATCTATGTTAATGCCTAACCAAAGATATAACCATAAAAATAAAAGAGCCATTAAGGCTAGAAGAATCAGTGGTTTATCTGGCATGGCATTCTGTATCCTTCACTGAGTAATGTTTAGTGCTTAGGGGAAGGTATAGAAACCCATCATGCTCCTAACTGTGAAAAAGAATTCCAAGAAAAAAATTAGCTTTCTTCTATTAGCTAATTATCAGCTTGAGGCCAAAACATAACACTTGGGATATATTCTCCAAGGTAAAATTGCAGAAGCGATTCTTATGCTTAGGTATCCTCTGAGAGTCAACAGCTTCCAGTATTCAGCTTCATATCACACCCTGATGACAATTATTTTTTTATGAACAAACAAGTAATTATTTTCCTTCTTTCTCTTTATGTCCTAACTTTGGTTGAAGGTAACCTTTGAAATAACTGATCAAGTTATACATCCACAGAATACAGCGGCAGGGATTTAAACTCATATTTAATTGATATTTTGTGGGTTTTTTTCCTATTTTTTATCCTTTCAGCACAAACTTTTATGAAAAAGGGCTAGAACCTAGACAATATATGGATAATATAGCAAAGCTTGAAAACCACAAGACCATGAACAAATTATTCTACAAAATTCATCAAAAGACTACAGACACATTACACGAATCCTTGGTCATATATGTCTGTCTGTAAATTGGGTTGGGGGTTCTACTAAATCCCATTTCAAGCCTTGAATTATTCTGACTATGAGCTTTGAAGTAGGTTTTTAACAAAATTATAACTTGTAATATGGAGATGTTCTTAAGCAACAGCTTCAGTCATATTCACTACAATCACCAGACTCTGTATCTATGCTATAAAAATTTGATTCCCTTAATTCTGAACTGTGATAACACATTACTTGTTTTACAGCTTAGCATTAATGAAACCTAATGTTTGAGAAATATAAGTTGGCATTTAAAATAAAGTTAAACTGGCAAAACACATACCAAGGTAGAATCAATCTCACTTCCAATCAAATACCATCAAAAGAACAATCATCACCAACAGAGATATGGAGAGACTTCTTGGGATTTGTAGTGTGTTGAGTCAAAGGGTAATACATGCTAGATAATTTTACTGAGAAGTGGTCATTCTTTAAAAAATAGAAATTTTATTTTTATTTAATATGAGCTACTCATTTAATCCTTACTACAATTCTACTAATAATGGGATAATAATTATTATCTCACTTTTTAATGACAGAAAACTGAATCTGAGAAAGATTTGATAATTTTCTCAAAGTCAGTGTGCTCTAAAACTAGTTTATTTTTCAGTTGGCCAAAAGTTCTTTTTGCCCAAAGTTTCTTAATAAATTCTTCAGTGATGTGCTTTGTGTCTACAATGCAAAGCATTAGTTGTTTGGAAGGACTTTGCTAAAGTAAAAAAGACTATAAATATTTTCTTGAAATAAAAAGAAGACAGATTAGATTATTAATAAGATAGCATTAAACCAACATTTATTGGGTCCCAAACACATACCCATCTCTTGGCCATGTCACACATACAAAATATACCACACATAACACATTTATTCATTCATTCTTTCAATGTTAATTGAATGTCTTTATATTTAATTTATATTCTCGATATCATGAGGCTTCTGTTCTTATCCTGCCTTCACGGATTAAGAAACTGAAGTTTGACAACTCTAAGTAACATGTTCATAGCTGCACAGCATCATGTATTTAGAGCTGTCTAGAGATAGGGCTCCAACCAGCAAGCCTCACAATTTTGTGGAAAGCATTCAGAAATTATTCATGAAAATTATGAAGGTTATCTTAATAGAAAAAGGCAAACTGCTTCAAAATATGTAGATACCAAAGGAAAGCATGGAACTCCTCTTATTCAACATTGCTTATGATCAGATGACTTTCACTTATAAATGTCTTAAATTCAGGTGAGACACAAAAAACTATCAATTAGAATTCCTCGGCTCTTTAGCTTTCTCAAATGTACATAACATTTAATTTTTATTCTCTTAATTTCTTATTTCATAACTTTCCATCTATATATAAACTCACCCAAATATGCTCTTGCTAGTGTTCCCTGTCAGTAGGAATCTATTTTTTAAGTGGAAGGATGATAGTGACTTTTTCACATAACCACAGAATCTGAGATTTCACAAAACAGAAACCTTAAACCTCAAGAAGAACAACCTGCCTACCTTCAGGGTTCGTGAAAAGCAATCAGATGTGTTCTTCAAGTTACCATGTTTTGGCTGATAATGCTGTTCTCCAATAAAATGGAATAGAGCTCCTGAGTAATAGTGAATTAAATTTCCCTGTTCCAGGGAAAAGCAAAATGAATATGGGATTTTTTTTTAAAGACTTTATTCTTTTAGAGTTGTTTTAGGTTCACAACAATATTGAGAGGAATGGGAGTAGGTATGTAGCTTAGCAGTATAGCAATTGCCTAGCATGTACAAGGCTCTAGGTTGAACTCCCAGCAACACACACACACACACACACACACACACACACACCACTATTGAGAGTGGAGAAGAGGGCACAGAAATATACAATAAACTCCCTGACTCCACACATGCATAGCTTCCCCCATTATGCACATCCCCTACCACAGTAGTACATTTGTTAAAATTGATGAACCTGTGCTGACATATCATTATGCCCCAAATCTATAGTTTACAATAGAGATCATTCTTAGTGGTATTCTTTGTGTTTGTATGAAAGTAGAATGTCATGTGTCCATATCATAGAGAACATGTTTGCTGGACTAAAAATCCTCTCTGTTCTGCCTATTCAGCACTCTCCCCATAATAACAGGCATTGACAGCCACTGATGTTTTTGTTGTTTATATTTTTGTCTTTTCCAGTTGTCATACAATTGGAATTATAAGATATGCAGCCTTTTCAGATTTATTTCTGTCCCTTAATAACATACATTTACGTTTCCTCAATTACCTTCATGGAATATTGGCTCTATTTCTCTTTAGTGCTGAATCATATTCCATTGTTTGGATATATGATAGCTTATTCATCCATTCACCTACCAGTGGATCATGGCTTCCAAGTTTGGGCAATTATGAATAAAGATTCTATTAATGTACATGTGTAGGCTTTTATAAGTACTTTATTTCCTCTGGTTAGGATCTGGGATATATATTTTGTAAAAGAATGCTTCCAGAGGACTCTGTAGTGTAAACAATAATAACAATGATAGCTGACAGAAAGGGTAATCTAGAACTAAAACTAGTGGTCAACTTAAAAAGAAGAGTTGAACAACAATGTCAAAAAGTTGATATTGATTCTTACAGGGGCAAGTTACAAAAATTTTGCTTAAAAAGTAATTGCATGCAAATGTGTGTTTCTCGTTGTCTTTTATAAAGCTTTATATTGAACAGCTAAAATACTACAAATATGATAAAGTTTAGTCAATTGCAAGATGATAAAATGCAAACACAGACTTGTTTTGACAGGGAGATATAATATAGGAAGCAATGTAAAAGGAAAGTAAGTGCTTAATAAAAATTACTCAACTGAGAAAGTTTAGTGATCAGCATGGAGATGAGAGAAAGTCATATATCCTGTACATTTGTGGTAACCTCATAGATGCCTCTTAATGTTTCTTGCCCCCGGGTAATCACATCCTGTGTTGTTCTCTTATGCTGAATAGGACTGACTGGGTAAAAGTTGTGTTTTCTGATGCCAGGTTCTAAAGACACTGTTGCTTCTGTCTTGTTCTGCATGTACTCTAGAAAAACTGAGCAGCCACATAAAGAATTCAAACCACTCTTTAAAGAGAAATACTTACCAAGGGTCTGAAGCTTCTTGCAAAGAGATGGCAATAATTTGCGGGGAACATGGCTAAGTCCTCAGGCCTCAGTCAAGCTTTTGCTGACTTGTTGCCTGGAACACAAAAGAGATTCCACAGTGAGAACTACCTAGGAAATAGGAAATAGTTCCCTAGGAAATACTTCCCTAATTCCTGTTCCATAGAAACAGGGTAAGGTAATACACAGGCATTGTACTAACATGCTAATTATAGGTGAATATGTTATGTAACAACAAGTAAACTAATCTGTATCAGTGGAAAAAAAATTTTCCAGAAGAAATTTTAAGAAAGCACAAAATTTGATAAGTCCTTGAAAATGGAAAATTAGGTAGAATAAAGAAATTATATAATGTTTCAAAAAGACACATATCCTTCACAGAATAAAAGAAGCAGCAAGTCAAAGCAAGTGAAAGGGAGAAAGGAAAGAGTAAAAAAGAGAAAAAGTCAAAAGATAAGTAACAAAAGTCCATTTAAAAAAATGGGAAGAAGTCAAGAATGACATCATTTTTTAAAGAAATTAAAGATAGTAACCTAACAAAATCTAGGAACATAGCAGAAATAAATTGTCTAGCTCTTTATATTATAATTACAATACAATGCAAAGAATCAGATATACTGGCTTAATGTGATTTTAAGTGGGGCAGCTTTAAGAGACATATTGGACACTAATTAGGGTAATGAAAGAAAGCTAAAGAGGAAGGATTATTTTAATTGCATTGTATGTATAAAAAAATACATGAATCCAAACCCAATATTTAAGAGTATCATGAGTACCATAGCAAGGTATACTTGTTGATCTTAATGTTGCCCATACAAGTAATAAATCATTTATTCTTGCGCTACTCCAGCCAGTTGGCTCTGCTAGAGAGAAGAAGAGTAAAACCTTAGTTTTGATTTCCATACACTGACATGTTTCTTCAGCACATGAATGCAGAAACATTTGCTGTGCAATCAAGCACTGGGTTGTATATTCTGTCTTTTTCTCAATTCCAAATAAAATTCAAGCAGACATATGTATCAATGATAATTTCAACATTAGGTAAAGATTATTTCCCTTTTCAAATATGTCATCTAATCCAGTGATTTCAATTGGTATTTTCTCCAGAAATCAATTGAGAAAGGCAGACATGCTTGAGGTCAAATAAAATTTCATGTAGCAATATTACTGTAGTTTATTTCCTTTCTATGCAATTTTAATGCTAGTGAGTTTCTTTTGAAGTAAAGCAAAAGACTATTTGTCCATTTCAGAGTATAATAAAAAATAGCTTAGTTAAATAAATGACAGAATTGTCAATTTTGATGTTTTGTTTGGTTTGGTTTGTATCATTCAAAGAATTGCTTAATAAAGTATGATCACTGATTTGGAGTAAGTCTGCACAACTTCATTGTAGAAATCTCTCTAACTCTTTGCATATATTCCCAGAATCATTAGCTTTATTGAAGAATCAATCAAATCAGAGCACTTTGAATATTTCAGATTTATCTCCTTTACATTTTATAAAGAATAATACTTTATAACACAAAGTTATAAATTCTAAGTACGATTTAATGCAAACTGATAGCTATTTGGTATATATTCTAATGATAATTGCTTATTCCAATTAGTTCCTAATAACAACACAAATTGTTTTGTAGAAGAAATGTTCTATCCAAAAGAAAGTCGTACTTTTCAACATCACGAACAAGTCAACACAGAGACTCATTCACAGTCCTCTGCTATTTTATTGTGGATTTCCACTTCTTCATTCTGTAAGGCTTGGAGAGCCAAGCCACTGTCCAACCTTGATTTTGAATCAGAGTACTCAGAATCCCAGAGTGTAATAATCATGTTGGCTGCATTATAGCCTCAACATTTTTCTCTCTACAACCTTAGGGTGTTTTATTCAATATTATACAAATGTACTTAATTTTCCTTATTTCTTAATGAAAAAGCATTCTACTTAAAAAAAAAAAAGAAAAAAGAAAAAAAAAGCCCTACACCTTAATGCAACTTGTTGGTCTCTATTTCATTAGTGCACAGACTGAAGTTTAATTTCCCTCCTCTTTTTCTGGACCTGGATTTACTTACCTAAACTAGATTTAGAAACGTATTCCAAAATATTAACTCAAAGTTCATCCTAAGCAAATAAAATCAGAATTCTAAAGTTTAATCCTTAAACAGTATGCAAATTTCATCTGGTCATTCAAGTACCATGGTTTTCTAAGGCATGGCAACAGGGCAGTCACTAATGCTAATCTTTACACAAGTCACTGAGAGCACCTGTGAGGTCAAACAAAAATTCCTACATGAATATGTTTGAGTATTTTTATTAAGGCTTATATTTGAAATAAAGTCTGATATAACCATTTATATAAAAATATATCTACTGACCAATGAGTTGCTAATATTTCTATAAACTTTTCAATCTTTATTCACACTGTATCTCTTGCTGAAATTAATGAACTGTGTGAATGTTAACAAATGGTACAACTACAACGCAGATAACACAACTCTTCAAAATTCTTATCTTCAATGCCTTCTTGCTGTGCCTTAGGCTTTCAAGTTCTGCTTTTCTACATTCTTTTCAAGTACAAGTTTTAGAACATTGATTCTATAGTCAACATTTTGTATTAATTAGACATAACCAGAAGTATTTCAATAATAAGCTATGTCATATAATTGCTAAATATATTATTTAAATAACTTTGAATATTTAAAGTTCTTTTGAGAAATGGGCAATAGCAATATTTTTTACCTTTGCTTTTTTAAAAATTCTAATTTTTTATGTATGACAGCAGCATGCGTCACAATTCATGTTACACATATAGAGCACAATTTTTCATCTCTCTGATGTCCATCGCATTCCAACATCTTTCCTACCCCCATACCAACTCCCTTCCTCTCCCTTCCCTTTGCCCTATCTAGAGTTTGTCTATCCCTCCCATGCTCTGCTTCCCAACCACATTATTAATCAGCATCCTTATATCAGAGAAAACATTCAGCATTTGTTTTTTGGGGGTATTGGCCGACTTCACTTAGCATTATATTCTCCAACTTCATCCATTTACCTGCAAATGCCATGATTATACTCTTTTAATTCTGAATAGTGTGTATATATTATTGTTATCCATTCATCAACTAAAGGGCATCTAGGTTGGTTCCACAGTTTGGCTATTGTGAATTGTGCTGCTATAAACATTGATGTGAATGTGTGCCTGTAGTGTGCTGTTTTTAAGTCCTTTTGGTATAGATTGAGGAGTGGTGTAGCTGGGTTAAATGGTGCTTCCATTCCTAGTTTTCCAAAGAATCTCCATACTGCTTTCCATATTGGCTGCACCCATTTGCAGTCCCACCAGCAATGTATGAGGGTGTCTTTTTACCCACAACACAGTGTTTTATTGTATTGATGACTGGTTGTTTAACCTAAAAGAGAGGTAGACATAATGAATAATATTAACTTGAACTATGCCATACCAAATGTGCACTCCTCTTTAACCAGTATTGTTTTTTATAAATACTGGCACCAGTAATTATATCATTATTTTTTAAAGTAATTATTCCTTAAAAATTGGAAAGTAGTAGACAACATGACTCTATATTTAGAGATCCCAAAAAACTCCATTAGAAAACTTCTAGAACTAATAAATGAATTCTTCAAAGTAACAATATATAAAATCAACACCCATAAATCAAAAATGTTCCTATACATCAATGATGAATCTACTGAAAGAGAAATTAGGAAAACTACCCTGTTCACAATAGCCTCAAAAAAATAAAACAATATACTTGGGAATCAATCTAACAAATGAGGTGAAAGATCTTTACAATGAAAAGTGCAGAACACTAAAAAAAAAAAAATGAAAAAGACCTTAGAAGGTGGAAAGATCTCCCATGCTCTTGGATAGGCAAAATTAATATTGTCAAAATTGCCATACTACAAAAAGCATTATACAGATTTAATCCAATTCCTATTAAAATTCCAATGACATTCTTCATAGAAATTATTAAAAAAAACCATGAAATTTATTTGGAAAAAACAAGAGACCCAGAATAGCCAAAACAATCCTTAGCAAGAAAAGTGAAGCAGGAGGCATCACAATATCAGACTTGAAACTGTACTACAGAGCCATAGTAACAAAAGTGACATGGTATTGGCACCAAAACAGACATGTAGACCAATGGTACAGAATAGAAGACACAGAGAAAAACCCACATAAATACAGTTATACTAGACAAAAGTGCCAAAAACATTCACTGAAGAAAAGATAGCCTTTTAAAAAATAGTGCTGGGAAAACTGTAAATCCATATGTAACAAATGAAATTAAACCCCTATCTCTCACCCTGCACAAAAATCAACTCAAAGTGAGTCAAAGACTTAGGGACTCGAATAGAGACCCTGTGCCTAATAGAAGAAAAAGTAGCCCCAAATCTTCACCAGGTTGGCTTAAGAACTGTCTTCCTTAACAAGACTGCTAAAGTGCAAGAAGTAAAATCAAGAATCAATAAATGGGATGGATTCAAACTAAAAAGCTTCTTCTTAGCGAAGAAAACAATAATGTGAAAAGAGAGCCTATGGAATGAATGGGAGAATATCTTTATCACACACACACACACACACACACACACATCAGAAAGAGCATTAAACCCCAAGATATATAAAGAACTCAAAAAACTCAACACACAAAAAAACAAATAGCCCAATCAATAAATGGGCTAAGGACCTAAACAGATATTTTACAGAAGAAGAAATACGATCCATCACAAATACACAAAAAATGTTCAATATTTCTAGCAATTAGAGAAATGTAAAGCAAAACTACTCTAAGATTTCATCTCACTCCAGACAGAATGGCAATTTTCAAGAATACAAACAACAATAAATGTTGGTGAGGATGTAGGGAAATACATACATTGCTGGTGGCACTGCAAATTTGTGTAACCAATCTGGAAAACAGTATGGAGATTTCTTGGAAAACTTGGAATGAAAGCACCATTTGACCCAGCTATCCCTTCTCCTTGGTCTATACACAAAGGACTTAAAATCAGCATACTACAGTGATGCAGCTACATCAGTTTACAGCATCTCAATTCACAACAGCCAATCTATGGAACCAAACTGGATGCCCTCTAACAGATGAATGGATAAAGAAAACATGGTACATATACACAATAGACTATTACTCAGCCTTAAAGAAGAATGAAATGATGACATTTGCAGAAAAAAAATGGATTGAGCTGGAGAATATGATGCTAAGCAAAATAAACCAATCCCCCAAACCAAAGGCTGAATGCTTTCTCTGATATGTGGATACTAATTTATAATAAGGGGCTTGGGGCTAGGGAAAAATAGAAATAATTTGGATTAGGCAGAGGAGATTTAAGGCAGGGGATGGGGTATGGGGAAAGGAAAGATAATAGAATGAATTAGACATTATAACTCTATGTATATACATGATTGCACAACTAGTATGATTCTACATCATATAAAAGCAGAAAAATGAGAAGTTATACTCTGTTTATGTATGATGTGTCAAAATGCATTCTACTGTCATGTATAACTAATTAGAACAAATTAAAAATCAATCAATTAATAGATGAATAAATAAATTAAAATATGAAAGTACTAATAATCATTCATTTTATTATTTCAATGGGTTTAATATAACTTTTGTTTAACTTAGAGGAAAAAAATCCTACCTTACAATTTTCTTTAGAATTTCTTTATAAATATTTATCAGGATCCCAGTTGTCACTGTCAGTGATCTATGAAGTTTCTGAAAAGTTAGCAATTATATTTCATGTGTTTCTGTGTCACAATGTCTCTAATTATATTTCTTGAAAAATTCTTTTTTTTTTTAATTTTTTATTGTGGGTTGTTCAAAACATTACAAATTTCTTGACATATCATATTCCACACTTTGATTCAAGTGGGTTATGAACTCCCACCTTCACCCCATACACAGATTGCAGAATCACATCAGTTACACATCCGTTGATTTACATATTGCCATACTAGTGTCTGTTGTGCTCCGCTGCCTTTCCCATATCTAGAGCTAGGGATGTGGCTCAGTGATAGTGTGCTTGACTAGCATGTGCAAAGCCCTTAGTGTGATCTCCAGTACAAAAAAAAAAAAAGAAGGAAAAAATTACCTTAGTTCTTTATTTATTTATTTTGCTTTATGCTTTTTTATTTTTTATTTTTGGGTTCTGAAAGTTTATTGTTTATATAACAAAGTTTTTTAATACAATAATTAACTCTTGGTATTTTAAATGTATATGGATGGTACTCTAACACTTAAATAAGTATAAAAACTGAATTGTAATATACATTTATCAGTTATATTAAAAAATTTGTATATCCTGAAATTTTACTGAACCTAGATACTACACTTTATTAGACTAACACACACACACACACACACACACACATCTATAAGCCCTCTAGTTTACTGTTTCCTGAAAACCCGACATTTCAGCGACTAACTAATCAGCTTACATATGGCCTGCACCTTATGAGCTCTAGGCTTTGTGTTCATTAGTTAATTTTATGTTGTGTGTATTTCCCCTAGAGCATGACATTGCAATTCTGACTTCTAAAGGCTACTTCAGCAGATGTTCCACACAGAGCTGGAGAGGAGTTGCCTGGTAGTTCGGTTTCTATAATTTTAATCAAATGTTCAGTCATGCGAAGCCAGAGGGAGTTTTTGTTTGAATTACTATAAATTTCACACAGAGCTACTGTGTGGTGCAGGGAATCTAAAACAATGTTTTCTAAAAGGTTAGAAAGTCAGTTAAAACACAGCTGAATACAAATAAAACTATGCAAGAGGAAGTGGCCTAACTCCCTTTCATGCTTTGTCTGAATCTCAAAGCCAGGCTTTCTCATCTGTAGGCTGTAAAGTTTCCACCACAGGGTATGATTTGAGAAGTTCTAAAAAGTGTTCCTTGTTCTCTGAAACCTAAAATTTGCTTGTTCCCTAAAACCCTGCCCATCTGGCCTCTGAATTTTTTGCAGAGGATACACAAGACCCCTCTTATCATCACAGGCACGTTTGAAATGCATGTATTCCCCAGAAAGGGAAAACTTGGGACTTCAGTTTGTGCACAGGTGTAAATTACTGGCTTTAGACCTAACAGTTTAATCTGTGAAGTGTTGACAGAAAACAGGGCAAAGGATAAATAAATGAGTCAGAGATAGCAGAAGTCAAATTTTCTCTAATTTACAACTTCCCTTAAGACAAGCTCTTCCCTGAATCTTAGATAACAGACTGCAAGAAAAAAAAAAATTGGAAATGAAAAATTGAAATGAAAAAACAGGAAAAACTGAAGTGATTGAAGTCAGGCTCATATACTAATTTTATAGTTCTTAGGGCAGCAGCAGTATCATTATATTGTTCTGCTTTATAGCCATGCACAGATATCAATTTAATGAGGAAAATTTAAAACTTCAAAATGGTAGAAAATATATTTCAAATTTACACAGATTTACCCTAAATTTTATGGTCTGATGATATGATATACAGTTTAAGCTAATATAATAGTTTTAAGACAATAATAGGATGTCAGACTCTTTTTTTGAGTGCCTATATACACTTTTGTCTTAACACATGGCGTTTTAAATAACTTTAATTGCTATTTTCACTAATGCTTTAAAATCAAAATTTCTGTGAAGATACAATTTGTATTAGACAAGTAGACCTTGCAATGTACATGATAAATTTTAAAGTTAAAAAAAAAAAGTGAGTTTCCATCTCACACACATACACACACACACACACACACACTCAAAGATTTAACAAATTTGTTTCCTGTGATTATTAAATGATAATGTTCTGTATTTTTTTAAAAAGAAAAAAGAAAAAAATAATATTCTTTTGGAAATTAAATTGTAGACCCATAAGCATCAGCTACATTGAGTAAAGCAGTCACATTCAGTGCAGAATCAACTCTGAAGCGTAAAGTCAGGATAGGCTGTTGTCCTGGGATAATAAAGAACTTTAAAATTTTCAGTACACTAAGGCTCCACGTGCAATGTGTGAGAAAGAGTGAAGTGAGTGGCCAATCACTGTCACCTAAAGGCTTCTGCTCAGCATTTTGTTGACCAAGGCAAGTTAGATGACAATGCCTCATTATGTAATTATGCAATTATGAAATGACCTGATGACCACCATAAGAGAGAATCTAGACAATAAAATAAAGAAATTAGGGCATGTGTTAAGCTTAGGCAAAGCACAGGCTTGAGCAGAGATAGTCAAAATACAGAAAAGTGATTTGAACTTTTCTCATGATATAAAAATGACTTTTAAGGCCACCAAAATAGCTGTACCCTAAGGACCTTGATGCCACTAATTCTCACTGACAAGAGAAGTTAACTTTGATATATAAATAGAACATGAGAGCTCAAAAACACATGTTCAAATGACCTGCATATATCAGTGTCAACTACATTAGTAGCTATTTATTGGTTGCACATGGATTTCATTTTTTTTCTTTGTTCTATAATGAAAAATCACATTATTTTATTATTGGCATATTTTTTATTTTCATGAAAATGGACTGAGTATTTAACACATTGTAGGCTTGAACTTCATTCAGCCTGAACATATTCTCCACTAATTTTGGCTTCCTTTGCAGTGCTTATCAGCCATACTGCTGCACACCAAGAAACAGATGCAAAGACTAGAAAAATGTTCTTGTCCCTACCTCTGAACACTAATGGAAATACATGAATATCAATTTACTCATCTCTATGAATCTACATAAAGTTATTTTATAATTTTCATATTGGTCTAACATATATCTTGTTTCATCCTAGAAAAGAATAGTCTAATATATCCTACTAGAGTGAAGTTGAACATAAAGCAAAAGAATGATAGCAGTTTCTTCTCTATGAACTTGAAAAATAAAAAGGAAAAAAAAAAACTGACCATACCATTACTAGAGCTCCCGGCTGTGTATACATCTGTCTTTCATATATATCACTGTATATCTAAATTTTCCTAATCCTTCTCTTTATTACTTCAAATCACCCTAAGGTTCAGAACTTTGTCAATAGATGCTATTGAATTTCACTGAATTTTTGGCTTACAAGATATATTGGTGACAATAGAATGTGGCCTTACTTATAAACATCTCCTAGACCTCACAAGTGTTAGATAGCAAAATTTTAACCCCTTCCATTTTATCACTGATGGTTACATAAAGACTTGAAATAGACTTTGATAAGATTCTCTTTCTTCAATCAAAGGTATGTGCTAATTAAATTTGGGGGCAAATATGAGTGGCATTGAATTCTATATCAAGGAATCACATCCTGGCATGATATTCTGGATTAGTATTATGGTAATTACAATGTATTTATCTTGTAACTATACTGCTCAACCCTCAATAAATTTGTTATAAAAGTTTAAATTGTATATGCTCTAAGTTCCCTTTTTCTTTTGGAATGCTAATCAAACTTTTCACAAAATGTATAACTCGCTGTTAATGTGAAGAATGAAATAGAAGAAAGTATTATCGAATATTATGTTTATTCATAGTAATCTTTAATGTAATGATTTTACTATATTCCCCAATTTTTAATTTATCTTTCTATGGAAAAAAAAACACACTTATAGAGATTTTAAAAAATCAAAGGGAAACATTATGTTTTCTTGGATTTTTTAAAATTCTTTTCTTTGTATTCTTGAAAAGAATACAAAAAAAAAAAACTCACCTCTACTCTTGAGTGAAAATTAAGAACAAAAAGCACACTTGATTTCTTCCTTCCAAGATAATTCTATTTGCTTTCACAATCTCTAAATGTAAGTAGCTTAGGGGGATTTTCTTTTAAAATTAATAACATTTCCCACAAGCATTCGGCTAACTTTAGAGCAATAAACTATGTTAGTGAAGATTAAAACTCAATGTTAAACAAAATAACAGTAGATTTAAAATTGAGAGGATGGTTTATCAAATTCACTGTCTTATCTAAAACAACTATGAAATTTTAAAATACCTTTATTTTGAATATAAATTCCAATTTATCTTTTTCCACTAGCAGTGGTAGAATATTAATTAGTTTATTGTATGATTCCTGTTATCTTTAATAAGATAAAAAAACTGAATGTGGGGGCTGGGGTTGTGGCTCAGAGGTAGAGTGCTTGCCTCAAACGTGCAAGACCCTGGGTTCGATCCTCAGCACCACATACAAAAATAAACAAGTGAAATAAGGGTGTTGTGTCCAACTACAACTAAAAAATAAATATTTAAAAAAAAAACCTGAATATGGTCCTATCAAGTTTGGAAAAGGTCCCTGGTCTATCCATGATGATATAATTACCTCTTAGCACACTTCATCCTTGAGATCTACAATACTGATATCAACAAAGGACTATAATACTGACTTTTGAGTGAAAGCAAACATGAAAGGGGCAGGTTGGGTACCTGCAATGTAAGAAGCATCCCAATACAAATAACTAGTATTGCAATGCAGGTAATGACTCACACCTGAAATCTCAAATGATCCCTCAATTCTCTTTTACCTTACATTCTGCCCCAATCCAGTTAATCAATGAGATAAAGATTAATTAAATGTAGGCTTTAAGTTCCACTTGAGTACCATTTGAATCTACTCACTTCTCTCTACTTGCACTGTAACTAGTTTATTCCAAGCTTTGTTTTTCACCATTTATTCTTCATGAATATCTATTTAGTGAATAAATATTTGGCCACTAATTTCATCTAAATTATGTTATTCTCTTCTACCCAAATCTATCCTGAATCAGATTGTGTTGTGAGTGCTCATTTTATTGCTCATGCCTGGAATGCCTTCTTCACGTGGAGCCTATTAAGACAAATAGTTTATCAAGGCCCTGTTCAGAGAGCTGCCTCAATTATTCTTCCCTCTCCCAAAGGGGAAGCAATCTGCTCTCACATTTAATGTGATGCTTTACCTTTTTTATGGCACTGTTATTGCAACTTTCTTTCCATACATTAAGCCCTTTAAGAACAGAATCTAGAAAACTGAATGTTTTATGTTTGCAAGAGCCTACAACAGTTTCCTCTCCATAACTGAAGCACAATACACATTTGTCTTATGATTAATGATATTTTTGCCTGTTGCAGTATGTACCAAACTAATTGCAAATTATTGGAAGAAACGTTTTTAGTTTGCATATTTCCAGACCTTATCCTAGCCTAATAAACTCAAAATCCTGGAAGTGTGCTATGGAAAGAAACCTCCAGGTGACTCTGGTCCATTCTTTATGTGGATCCGTGAGCTAAAACACTCACATGCCCATTATGTAATGCCAACAATGTTATATGCTTATTGAGAGTCAGAAAACATTGTATCTGTTCTCTCCAAGTCCTCTTTTTTAAACTACAAAACCTATCTACTGTTTTTGCTTTGATTAATTAAAAGATTTAAACAGAATCAAAAAACCCACATCATATTTTCATTTCATTTTAAAGTTCCTAATGCCAGTTAATATAAAATATGAATATTTTATAATCTTTCTCCTTAACATGTATTTACTAATAATGCATTTTCTATCATTTCCATTGTTTTACCTTCTTTTCATTTTATTTTCACCTTTGTTCATAATCATTAGAAATGTTTTCATAATTCAGTATTATCACTGATTCTTTAAGAACCATTCTCAGTTAACAGTTTTTTACCTGCTTTTTCAACTTTTGAAGTTATTTTCTAGTATTCAATCTCATATTTATTCTTACATTTTGTAACTTATTTTCCAGCCACATCATCTATTCTCTCTGCCAAAATAGTGACTTGACATTCTTTGACAAACACAAGGCTACTTAGGTCCTCATTCTATTCTTAGTTTGAAATGATGAATACAAATTTACCTGGTGAGAAATATCCATAGTTTTCTGTGTTTTCCCCTTTGGAAAATTATGTATTTTAGCACATTCTGATGTAATTCAATCCAAAGGAGTCAAATGAAAACCATTAATTAATCATGAAAGTACTATTAAATCAAAACAACTTCATATCAAAATTCATTCTAAAAAACAAAAATGTATGCATCTGTGTGTATATATGTATATTGTACATATATACACACATAATGTATCTTGATTTCTTCTTCTCAGTATTGGGATATTGTATTTAAAGTTTCCCAAACCCCCTGTAGCACTGAAAGTATAAAATGTTAATGCAGAAATCTGTCACCATTTCATCTGTGCTTTCCTATGGGGTAAAGAGGCATTATCATCTCACTGCAATTCTGACTTCCTTTGACTTTCTAATTCATATAACTTCTAACTCTTATTTATTTTCTAAGAATTCTTTAATCTATTAATGGAATCACTAGTTAACAGAAAATGGAAATTTTGCTCAGTACAGCATTAACATATGGTATGTTTCATTTGCACATTTAGACAACTCAAGACCTAATTTTTCATGTGTGCCAATTAATAATGTGTTCTCCTGATGCTTTTGTGAAAACAATGATCTCGATAGCAGTGCATTAAACTGCCTTCTGTTAGTTAATTAAGTAAAATATTTCTAATGAAAAAGTGAAAAAACAAACTCTCCCATTATAAAAATGGACATTTGATTTCCTTCAGTTAATACAATATTTGAAACATTGGCCCATAAATCTGTTAATGTATTTCATGGATTTCTATCTAAAGCTGGAGTGATATGCTTTCTTTCTTTTTTTTTTAAAGAGAGAGAGAGAGAGAGAGAGAGAGAGAATTTTAATATTTATTTTTTAGTTATCGGAGGACACAACATCTTTGTTTGTGTGTGGTGCTGAGGATCGAAGCCAGGCCGCACGCATGCCAGGCAAGCACGCTACCCCTTGAGCCACATCCCAGACCTGGAGTGATATGCTTTCAATGAAGGGTTTAATTAGGTGGGTTTAAATATGAATTTGAATTCTATGTAATGAGTTGGGGGCATTATGTAGGGATGTTTTTAAACTAACTTTTGGAATTATCCTCTAAAATCATTGATGAAATAGGAATTTATCAATAGTGATTTTACATATTTGGATATGACAACATCATGGATGAAAAGAACTCAGGACTTATAATTAAATGGTTTAGGTTTGAATTCCAGTTCAATTTTTTGTTAAGTATATGAACAAATTACATAACTTCTTTGGATTTTAGTATCTCCTTCTGAAACTAAAAGTAGAAAGCACCTACATTTTTGATAGTATAATCCTTCAAACAATCTATGGAACTACAAAGTCTTAATTTCAACATATCATTTGAAATTGTGTCCCCCCCCCCACTAGGAAGATAACTTATTATGTCAACTAATTCTGTTGTTTAGTAAAGAAAAATTAAGATGTGTGTGTGTGTGTGTGTGTGTGTTTGAGGACTTTAGTAAGAGAAGTGTCATTATTCTTGTAATAGGAGTCTAAAATAAGAAAAAATATGAAAGAATTAGAATATTTTAAAATATGAGACTACAATTGGCTGGGATTATAGCTCAGTTTGTTTAGCATGTGTGACGCCCTGGCTTCAGTCCCCAGCACTGAAAACAAACAAAATATAATAAGACTACAAATTTCCCAGAATTAAAAAGCAATAAATGAGGTCAGAATGAAAGTTAAACAAGTATCAGACAAATAGACTCCCACATCTAGAAGCACAGAAAAAGAGACTGAATCTTTTAACAAAAGGAGAAAAATCAAATTGACAACTGCTACTCAAAATTAACATTTTAAGAGGAAAAAAGTCAGTGTTTTCAAATGTACAAGAAGTTATTTATAGCAAAACTAGAAAGTACGAAGGGAGTAAAATGAAGTATTCTCAGGCAAAAATACCTTATGTTTTATCACACAATTTTTTCTTTAAAATATCCTGGAAATAGACAAATAAGTCAAGAAAATACAATAAATCAAGAAACTGCTAAAATGCATAATGAAAAAAGGCTGGAATAAATAACTTGGAACATTTTATCATCGCCTAAAAAGGAATACACAAAATCCACCAAGAAGAAAAAAAATAACAAATGAAACCACAATGACAAGGGTAAGAGATGGAGAGCAATTAAAAACTTAGAAAGGGGAGGGTGCTGAGGACATTACCTAAAAGCATAAGATACTGATATGTTCCAGAACAGTATACAGAAAGGTAAACTGAAGTATGATTCTTAATAAATAAGAGATTGCCTCCAGAATATTAATAGACATTTTTAAAAATCTCAGATTAAAATTAAATATAAAACAAATAGAACAAAAAAAAAGCAAAACTTAAATACAAAAACACAAAACATAAATATAAAATAACCATAAATATAAAACATAAATATAAAATAAAATGATAGAATAAGACCAAATATTGTCCCATTTACATAATACATCAAATATAAATATTAAATATACTAATAATAGAAATATATATGTATGAAATGTATTAATTAAAAAATAGGACACTCAGCCTTGATACAAAAAGAGAAAAGAAATATTTTATCTATAAGAGACAAAATTTACAGCAAATGAATGTCAAAGATTGAACTTAAGTCAAGGAAAAAATGTATAAGAAAATTTTTAAAAATGAAAGGAAGCCAGGTGAGAATTTTAGGAATAGACAAGATAGTAACGCATTATTTATATTAACTTCTGATGGGTTATTTTTATTTTAAGGAAACCAATAACAGTTTTTAAATTTTCTATTATAGTTTCTAATACAAAAGATATCACCACACATAAATGAAAGCTTATTGATAATTTTGATCTCAATAACTGGGGGATCAACATGTATAATTACCATTAGTAAAAAATCAAAAAAGGAAAAGAGAAAAAAAAATAGTTTAGAAAGGAGTAATTATTTTTTAAGATTATAAGGGGATCCTGAGATCAAAAAGTTTGACTGCTGGTATATACGGGCAACTTGAAAATATCAATAATAAAAATCTATAGCAGAAATAACTAACTAGATAGAACGACAGATATGAGCCACTATTCACAATCTCATCAAACCCCAGGAATTACCTAGATGTTAACATATGAAAAACTGCTTAAGACTCTTTATAGAGAAAACTGTTAAACTATGGAATATTAAAAAAAGATGTAATTAAACAGACAAATAAATCATATACACATATGAGACAACTAAAGGGAAGCAATTCAGACACTAAATATATTAAATACACAAGCTTTCTCCAAAATCCATCAGAAAATACAATGAAATCAAAATTTGAAAGAAAAAAAAAACCTGCAAATAACCAATAAATTTTTATACAAGAAATAGGGAACAAGTCCAAAAAGATTTTTAAAACATATTTAATCCTGATAATAGAAACAGAGATGGAAATAATTGAGCAATAGATGGGATTTTTACTCTATTCCAGATAACAGCTTATGAAGCTGGCTGATACTCATGTTGCATTGTATATCTCCCCTCACAGAGCTGGTCCCAATTCTAGTGCCTATATCATTTTAAGTGGAGGCATTCTTTTGCCAATAGTGTTTATTGGCTACTTGCACAAGTGCTGTGAACTTAATCTTGATAAACAATCCTCAATCAATAGCTGCTGGTGGGGTTTTCAGTGTTGGATTCAGCTCCTGTAAGCTCAAAAGAGGCAATAGTTAAAATGTTAGGAATTTCACCAACTAGTTGAAGTCATTTAGAAGATTGTAATTATCCATGGTGAAGATATTTGCAGTGCAGACATCAGCAAAGACAACAAAACAAAGGTTCTTCATTCATTTCCTAAAAGGCTGTATTTAACTCTTTACCAGCATACCAATGTTCGGAGGCCTTAAACACTATTGATGGGATAATAAATAAGCACATTCTCTATGGAAATCAGTTATAGATGTTTCTCAAAATACTAGAAATGGAACACTACATGTCCAAGAGCTATACACTCCTAGGTATTTATCCAAAAGAATTTAAGTTGACATACTCTAGTGACAACAGGCCTACCTATGTTTATAGTAGCACAATTTATAATAACCAAGTTATGAAACCAGCCCAGCTGTCTGTAAAGAGATGAAAGAATGAAGAAGATGTACTATATATACAAAATAGAGTTTTATTTAGTCATAAAGAAGAATGAAACCTTGGCATTTACAAGAAAATGGATGGAACTGAAGAACATTGTGTTGAGTGATATAAGACTGAGAAAGTAAGAATCGTATTTTTTTTCATATATGGAAGCTGGAGAGAAAAAAAGATAAAAAAGCAATCTCATAAAAATGGAAAGGATACCTGTGTAGGGTAAAGGATGGGATCAGGAAGAGGAAGGAGGAGAGAGCAAGGGGAAATACTGGGGAATTAAGTTGATTAAATTATACAAGTATGAATATATCACCATGATTCCCACTATTATTGTGTAATTATTATGCATCAATAAAAAGTTTTAGAATTGATGTTTGAATATATAAATCAGAATAAGTATTCTTCAAAGAAGGATTATATAGCTAAAGATAGAAGATATCAAATAGAAGATATTTACCATCTCCCAATCTACTAATTGATTGTTTTATCTATGCTTTTAAAAATTAATTAACTAAAAGAGATATGTAAAACATTAACCCAACAATAAAAGGTCCAGTAAATATGATGTCAATTCCTATAAGAGAAATTTGAATGATCTTTAAATACATAAAGATGCTCAATTACACAAGTAATCAGTAAAACCAGGATTAAAACACCAATGAGACACCACTTAACTTCAATCATATTATCAAAACATTAAACATAAGTTAACACCAAGTGATGACAAAGAACTGATATACGGAAAAATGTAAACTACCACAAACTTTTGTAGTCATTTTCCAGAGAAATCTCCCTTGACTGAACAAAGCAGAATAAGTTTGTGTATCACATAATCCAGTAATTTTATTCCTAGTAAATATCCTAAGAAAATTTTCATGTAGTCCTTAAAAAACATGTGTAAGTCTGTTTATCTCAATGTTGATTGTGATTGTAAGGGTTGGGAACAGCCTAAGTGGTCTTTATAAGGGAAATGAATAAACTAGAAGCAAAGACAGCAGAAAAAGTATTAATACAATTCTTACAAGCAAGATTGCAAAAAAACAGAAATAGGGTAAGCTCTGTTCCACATAATACTTACATAAATAAAAATCAAGATCGTATATAAATATGTATGAAATCCTACAAATTTTGATTGGGTGGTATTCATGTTAAATTATGTCAACACACTAGAATGAGACTTATAGAAGGACACAGGTTTAGAGAGATGGAATTCAAAAATAAATATAACAAAAGAGAGATTCTAGAAAATGCACTTTTTCAAAACATAAGGATTTGCACTTAAACCTGTGATTTCAATGGAATGTTTTCTGTTACTGAATGTTCTCTGAATGCATTTGGCCTTCAGTTTTACTTGAAAATTCTAGGAGTGGCTCTTTGGCATGGGAGTGCTTTCTCCCTATAATGTGACAACTCTGTCCACTTTGACTTTATTATCTGTATTTTCTCTGTTAGAGCTGTTTTCTCGGAGGCTTTAGGAATAGTAACATTGTAGGAATAGTAACATTGGACTTGCAGTTGAAGTGCAACTCGTCTCTCTACCTACTTCTCCCCATTTTTCTACACTGTGATAACTGACCTCTTCCCATTTGTGGAATCTTTACAAGTAACTCAAGGTGTGTCATGCGATTCTTTGACGAAATTTAACTTAGCTCCTTTTAAACAACTCAGTGTCATTTTAAATATATTGTAAGCATTCTATTGAGGAGATTTCTTTATCCCATGAATAATAGGAAAGTCTCTTAAGGGTTTCAAACACATCACACTCAATTTGAAGGAAGATACTAGTATGGACAGAAAACAAAGAACATATCTTTATGATAAACAAGATAATAATGGCTTATATGTGAAAAGGATCAATCACTTCCAGGCTCTAGGAATAGAACAGTCTACAATTATATCAGCCTACAAGATTCCTGGGAACCCTGAAACAACAGTAACAAAAGAGAAGGTAATAACTAAGAATCCTTACTAACTACGTAAAGGACACAAAGGCTTAATCAAAAGTTACTGAGCTTCCTTTACTGGGCAAGTCTAAGTTTTCCATTGTGAAACAGAAATGAGAGTTTATATACTAAATTGAGTCTGGATAATGGAGAAATAAAGAATGTAACAAATTATGCACATGTAATTTAACTGCAAAATTCATGTATGTCATCTTCTAGAAGGGGCCTCTGGGCTCCCAAAAGCCTATTCCTAGACTCAGCCTATCCCTGACCAAAGAGACTAGATAAGTATCTACTCATATGCTTGATCATGCCAAGTGAACCGCATTTATTTATCCAGCTTTGTAGCAAAAGTGACAGAGCTAATATTGCATCAGTGCTCCAGAGCATTTTTTCATACAGAAAAAATAAATGTAGACCAGGAAAGGAACTGACATATCAGTGTAGAATCTTCCACAAAAAAATACTAGTGAATGTTTTCTTTTAAAACAAATTGTATTTTGGAGAATATTTTTAAAACAATGTCATATGTACATAATGTCATAAAAGCAAAACTCTTCAGCTTGTTATAAAACATTATAGAAATTTTAAATTTTAAAGTTCACATTGCATAAATGTAAGAGATAAATGAAAACAACATTCAAAAGAATAATTTAAGAAATTGTGTATCAATTATCCAAGCCTTTGTATTTTACAATATGATGGAAACCAGGAGAGCAGCCAAAATATTTGGGGAATCATAACAAAGCATTAGAAATGACTCTTATCTTCAGCTCAAAAGAATTATAGAAGTTTTGCCCAAAGGAGACAATCATAAAAGTTAAGATGGACAGAATGAATATAAATATTGGAAAGAAAATAAAAATTTGTGTAAATCTTATCCTAAGCATTCATGATATTAAATATCCTACCTCTATTAGAACATTCCCAAATGTTTAAAAATTCTCAACTTGGTAACATATTGTATTTTCTAGAAAACTATTTTCTTTTCTGGTCATCCTCTTTCAAAACTTTCTATCATCTTTTATAATATTCTATGACTTCAATTTTTAAATGCCCATTTTTAAATTATTACTGACAAATAAATAAAATGTTAATGATAATCTAGTCAGAAAAAAAGAGAAAAAAAAAACAAATCCATGAAAGATGGTTAACAGTAAGTTCATAACTACTCAATAAATATTCTTACACATTGATTTTATAGATATGATTTTGCTCTATAAAGTTGCTTTTTTTTTTCTGTGGCCAGGCATGGTGGCACATACCTATAATCCCAGCAGCTCAGGAGGCTGAAGCAGGAAGATGCGAGTTCAAAGCCAGCCTCAGCAAAAGCAAGGCACTAAGCAACTCAGTAGGACCCTGTCTCTAAATAAAATACAAAATAGGGCTGGGAATATGGCATAATGAATGGCCAAGTGTCCCTAAATTCAATCTCTGGTACCCTCCCCACAGCAAAAAAAGAAAAAAAGTTAACCCTAGTACTTCAGTTTATTCCAAATAGATTTTATCTTGTGAGACACAGAACACCTTTGTAGCACATAGAGATTAATTTAAATGGTGATTCTGTCACTTAATGTATTTAGTATACTCCCAGGTTCATGCAGTCTGCAAATTTAGCAAGAATTACTTTGACATAAACATTCAAAGAAGTTATAAAAAATTTAAATTCAATGGCGAACTGAGATACCACTTGAGACCAATGTCCTACAGGCTGGCAGTGATACAATCTTAAGACTCTTCAGGTATAGTGGTTCCACTGATTAAAAATTCACTTAATTTATTATCAGGTACTACACATGTCTTTCCCTTGGAATATACATTTTTAAATTGTTAAATTATTGTTAATATCCAAATTTTCTATATTACTTGTTCCACCACTTGAGTAACTATATTACAAAAAGAGATATATTCCATCAAAATGTACCTTCTTAGTAAACACACTCTACCCCACTCTAAGGGAGTTGTTTCTTCTCTAACTACTCACATCTATTTTGAAAAAATTTATCTTCAATGGTGACATTCAAATCTTGTTTATCTAAATATTCCTCTCTTTTTGAAAACTGTGATATAATTTCTGAAAGCCTGGTATGCCTGTTTTGATACTTTAAAACTTTTCAATGTTCTGGACTATAAATATGTATAGATATATATGCATATTATATATGTATATATTGTACATGTATATTTATATATACATTATTTTATATTATATAATAATTTTTTAAAAAATTCTATCTCATGTATATTTGAGTTTTATATTTGAATTAGGTATCTGATAAATATCTCAAAAGAGAATCTAAGTTCATGAGAGAGTAATCATCCTGGACATTTACATTGGAAATCACCAACAAGTAAATAATACTATAAACCACAGGATTGCATGGAATAAGTCAGAAAGAACATCCTAATAGAGAAGAGCTATTTGGAAACTCAAACTAAGAAAACAAGACGAACCATCAAAGGAGAATACATTAACTAACTCTCAATTATTTGACTGCAAATTTCCAGTAGCTCTTTTATACACTACTTTCATATTTTCCTACACACACACACACACACACACACACACACAGAGTCATGGGGTTGATTGTATGTTTCCATTAAAATAAAACAAGTATTTTCTAGATTATATATCTTACTGAGGTAAGAATAGCAAAACCGAGGATTTTTAGTCCACGCCAATAATGCTAAGTCAGTTCATAAGCCACAAGTTACTTAATTTTATACTGAGAGGATCATGCTGTTTTGTTATGGACAATTTACTTACATTATTTTACATAACAAAATGGGGAGGGTTTGCATAAAACAAGACAGTGAAGTAATTCCTAAACTTCCTTTCACAATCAACTTCATTAATTGTGAAATCTCACATCTACATAAAGAAGTTTATAGCATAGTTAATAAACTGCTGCTGAAGACATAATTTGGTATCTAAATCTATTAGATAATATTCCTTCATTCAGCAATTCCTAATAATCACTGTTAAGAACACAGTACTGTGAAAAGTTTTCACTATTTTCACTATTCTTAAATATATTAATGTGTTTAATCCTTACAATAACTATTCTTAAATATATTAAGAATATATTTCACTATTTTCACTATTCTTAAATATATTAATGTGTTTAATCCTTACAATAACTTTATAGGGTAGTATATTTGTCATGTCTCTTTTAATTAACCATTTTGAAATACATCAGAACATTCTGTTCTTAACCAACCTCCCCTTAAGAAAACATATAAACAATGTAGGCAAATAGATGGAAATCCTAAGCAACATAATGCCAGAGATTAAAAACATACTTTAATAGAATGAACAGTGCCTTTTGTGGTTCATTAGTAGACTAGACATAGCTGAAGAAAGAATCTCAAAAATATCATCAATAAACTCAATATAATTGACATCTATAACCTACTTCAAAAATAACAGATTGCACATCCTTCTTATTCTGACTTGGAACATTCACCAAGATGGACCACATTCTGAGCTAAAGAACATAACTTAATATATGTAAAAATAATATAAATCCCATATTGTTTGCTTTCACATAATAATGGAAATAAATGGAAATCAATAACAGGAAGATATATGGATATTAAAGGACATATTTCTAAATGATGTATAAGCAAAGAGAGAGAGAGAGAGAGAGAGAGAGAGAGAGAGAGAGAAGGAGGAGGGAACATGACCGAGGAGAGGAGAAAATCTCAAGATAAAATTAAAAATAGTTTTAAATAAATTAAAATAGAAATGAAGCATCAAAATTTGTGAGATGCAATAAAAGGATGCCTTTTAGAAAAACTTATAACATTGAATGCATATATTAGAAAAGAAGAAAGATAAAATAAATCATGTAAGCTTCTTTCTTAGAAAAAGAGAAAATTAAATCCAAGTAAACAGAAGAAAGAAATAATAAAAATTAGAACATAAATCACTGAGATTGAAAACAGGAAATCAATAAAGAAACATCAGATAAACCAAAAGTTGGTTCTTTGAAAAGATCAATAAAATTTCAAAGCCAAACCAAGGAAGAAAAAAAAAAAAGAAGACAATTACTGATACCAGAAGTAAAAGAAGCAATATCACTATAGATGCCACAGACATTAAAAAAGATAATAAAAGAATATCATGAACAACTTAATGCCCACAAATTAGATAATCTAAGTGAAATGGACCACTTCCTTGAAAGATATAATCTTCCAATATGTACACAAGATGAAATAGAAACACAAATATATATTAGTCTATTCAGGCTTCCATAACAAAATATCATAGAACAAATGTCTTCCAAGCAAAAGAAACTTAATTCCCAGGATTCCAGAGTCTGGCAAGTCCAAGGTCAAGGCACCAGTAGATTTTGTGTCTGGTGATGGTCCACTTCTTAGATACCTGTCTTTTGACAAAAACAGCATATGAATTTTGGAAGAAGACTAACATCAGACCATGACTGACCATCAATTAAAGAAATTGAGTCAGATAGATGTTAACAACCTTGAAAAATAAAAAGCACCAGACTGATATGGGTTCTGTATAGATTCTATCAAATCTTGAAGGAACATATAATACCGATTCTCTACATTCTCTTTTAGAAGAGAGAAGTAGATGGTTACTCCCTCATCATTTTATAAGTTTAGCATTACCATAATATCTAAACTTTACAATAACAATACAAGAAAGGAAAGACGTGTACAAATTTTACTCATGAACATATATGTAAAAATTGTGAACAAAGTATTATTAAGTCAAATGTAACAAAGGCTAAAGAAAATTATACACTATAACTAAAAAGGATTTATGCCAAATATTCAAAGCTGGTACAACATTAAAAGACAATGAATGCAATCCATTACATCCTAAGGTTAAAGAAGAAAAGTACTGATCATGTCAGCAGGCATGGAAAAAGCATTTGACAAAATCCAACACCTAGCATAATAAAAACTCTCATAAAACTAGAAATATGAGGAATATCCTCAAATTGATAAAGAAAAAAAACTTTAACATTATACTTGATAGTGAAAAACATAATTTTTTTCTGCTGAGATCAGGAGTAAACCAAGGACATCACTTCTCACCACTGCTGATAAAGATTGTATTGGAATTTCAAGATAATGCAATAAGGAAATAAAATCTATATAAATTGGTAAGGAGGAAATAAAATTATTTTTGTTCACAAATAATATGAGGACATGGGATATTAGGAACTCTCTGTACTGTCTTGTCAGTTTTGCTATCAACCTGAAACTACTCTTAAAAATAGAGTTTATTAATTCACATATTTATAAGTTATAATAAAAACTTTTTGAAAAACTTTGAGTTTTAAACCACAATTTTGAATAGTTCTATTGTATTTGGAACTCTGGAAAATGACATTCATCATTTTTTGTCTGAAACACATCATGAATGAAAATAGCTCTGATGTATATTCCACATATTAATTGTTGAAGCCTTCCATTTGACTTTATTTATATTTTGAATTATTTAATGTTTCATATTTTCCAATATAAGAATTAGACATTAAACAAAGAAAATAAAATTATTGTTTTTAAATATAGTGATATATTTATTAGTTGAATTCCTTGGATGTAACAATGTCTTGCAAATGGATGAAGAGTTATGTTAAGCTAGTTCAATATGAGAAATGAGGTAATGGAGGAACTGTTAGTTTAAAAATCACCTCACATTAATCATAGATGTCCTATAAATGCAATAAAACCCATTTTTCATTTGTATTATTCTTAAACTTCGTGTGTTATGTAATTTATGTTAAGACTATTGCCCCAAATTATTCTAACTCTATGTTCATTATTTTCTTAATAATATGTTCTTGAATCTCTGGAAAGTGACAAACTATACTATTTAAGTAACAAAGGGGATAAATATATGACAGAAATCTGGGGTCCTAGATTATGGTCCTAAGCTTATGGCATCACAACCAGTGTTTTACTTAGTTTTTGACCATCACTTTTGTGAATAGCACTAGGTAAGCCACACCAGGTACACATCAGTAAACAGTTTCTGTCCATGAGGAGTTCACAGCCTACTGGAGGAGGCAAATAAAAGCAAAAATCTCACAAAACTGAGTGTTTTCATAAGTTGTGCCAGCATGCACAAAGTCACAAAGGCATGAAAAAGCACGCACGTTACGGAGGTTGAGTTAAGTTTCTACCTGCCTGGAGAACTATGTGCTTAGAGACAAGTGACAGAAGGCCGCAATCAAATCTCAAAGTACCTCTTGTGCACTACTACTAAGAAATTTAGACATAATTGCTGTAAAAAGAAAGAAATTGAAAAGAAGAGAATTATGACCATAAGAAGGAAGAAAAAAGTGGAAAAAAAAACCCCACATATTTCTTTCTTTCAAGGTTGATTTTGTACATGTCATTTCTAGTCTTTTAAGCAACCTACAAGTTCAATATCATGCCCATATGTCAAATAAGTAAGTTGGTGAAAGGTAATGCTTCACATCCCTGTAAGTCACACCACCAGCTACCAACTAGCTCAGCCTTGAACTGTGGTCTCAAGGGGTCTTGCTGTTGAACTCCTGCCTCTCACGGGAATCACATGGCCACAGTTAGACAACAAGCAGATAAAGGACTGTTGGCAGAAAAGAAAAGTGAGCACATTTTTTCAAAATATCGGTAGCACTGTGGAGAAAAACTTAGAATTAAAAAAAGAGGAAGAAATAATGTAAAATATTATAAAAATACAGGAGAAAAATCAAAGGTAGTCTATATAGGGCCATTCGAGTGAGGTGGAGAGAAAGAAACTATTTCAAAGTACAAAAACTTGGTCACTCGTTAATATCATATGGAAATAAGGGAATAAGAATTAGGTTAGAAATATTTTCAGATTTCTAGCCTTGGGGACTTACAATATAGTATTACAAAAACACAAATGAGAAATAAAAATACTGATGGAAGAGATACGTGGGTGTTTCAAGGGGTTGAGAAATGTAGAGATACTAATTTGGAAATCATGAAAACACAAGTATTATTTAAGCCATAAAGTTCATCTCTAGGGCAAAGGATAGAGATGAAGAGGAGAATCCTATAGAAACATCATGGCTCAATATTGTTAGATATGAAAAAAATAGAGTAAAAGTCATGAGGCCCTTTAGTGAGATAAGAAGTGGCCAAATAAGGAGG
Source organism: Marmota monax (assembly GCF_021218885.2). Classification (NCBI taxonomy): domain Eukaryota; kingdom Metazoa; phylum Chordata; class Mammalia; order Rodentia; family Sciuridae; genus Marmota; species Marmota monax. The sequence continues at coordinate 1,377,475 of NW_026695208.1, read as the reverse complement.
AGGAAAGTAAACAAATCCATCTTTGATAAAATGAAGGAACTATGATATGTGAAGAAGGAGTGCTAAGAAGAAATGGGAAACAGATCAGAGAACACATAAAGATAACACATAAAAAATGCCTAAAATGTGTTTGCAGAGGGAACAAAACTCTGAATTTCTGAACTCAGAAGCACCAGTCACCCCTGAAGTCAGGGGCAAGCTAGGAAGAGTAAAGCCTAAAATGAGGGAATTGTTCAAAGTTATGAGCAATTCAAAGGTGACAGCCTATTTCTTCCCAAACTTCATAAATGAATGAGATTTAGATCCTGGATCTGAACTAGGAAACAAAAGAGAGCCAGTTAGGAAGCATATTGAAAATACAGGGATTAATTGAAAGCTTTTCTTATGGAAAATGAAATCTCCCACACACCCTCTCTCCCTCCCAGTTCCACCACTCCAGTAACCCTGTTTATTCCACACTCTCCCTCCCACTCTCTCCAGCCCTCCAGCCCAGGGGAACACTTGCAGGTGCTGACCCCAGAGGTTTCCCACCAAAACCTGGGACTCCTTTGCCAAGAACAGACTCTCTGTTCTCCAAGCCCTGCCAGTGCTACACAAAACTAGCTTGCCACAGTTTTTAATGCCTTAGTTCAAGATTAGACACTTGAGAGAGGTTCTAACAAGAAGTACAGGGGAGAAAAGAGAAAGAGAGGTGAGGTGGGGGCAGTGTATAAAAAATAGAGACAATGAAATAAGATGTTGCTACCTAATAGAAGGTGTAGATTATTAGCAAAAGCATCTGAAGAAACAGAGAGAACAAAAGATCTACTCAAAGTTTATGATAATGGAAAAGTACGATAAAAATTCAACAGAGGATTTGTAGTATAAAACAGACAAAACAAATAGATAACAGGAAAGACAGCATTAATTTAGAATGTGAAGCATTGAACCAATACGAATTTCAGGAACAGAAAATAGAAATGGAAAAAAAAATGGGGAAAGGAAAGGGAACTACTGAAAACAATTTAAAAATAAAATTTCCCAAAATTGAAGACCCTCTGAACTAAAGAAAATGCTTACTCAAGCACCCACATTTTGGGTGAAAAGCCTATACTAAATAACCCTAGATTGAGACACAGTTTTAGAAAATATCAAATAGATAAAAATGAAGCCCTAAAAGCTTTCCCAAGAAAACCAAAGTCACAGAGAAAAATAAAAGATGCAATCTCATCTTTTCCAAAGTTGCAGAAGAAGCTGAAAACAGTGAAGTCTTGCTTTCAAAATTCCAAGTGAAAATAAAATCCAGTGTACAGTTCTTTCCCCATTTAAACCAGCAGTAAAATAATGTGGAAAAATTAAGCTCAAACCGATTGAGGCACCCTGGAATACTAGGATGAGAGGACGAGGACGGTACAGACCAGGCTTCATGTCTGCCCCAAAGTAAGCTTTTGACCCATTCAAGCTGTGCCTTCTTTTCCCAGCACACATGGATTCCCCCCCCCAGGCCCACATTGACTACATCCTAGAGAGTTACGATTACATTCATTACAGTGGAATGAATGAAATTCATTACTGTTCATTACAGTGGAACATGTTGAATCTGCAGATTGCCACCGGGGTCATCTACCTGTGACTCCCTTTCCTCCCCAAGAAAGTTGTTGTTCATTTCCTCTCTTTCTGAGAACTTCTTTACATATACATTAAGTTACTGAATCCCTTTCTTACAAGATAGCTTGCTTCCCTGACTGCACCTATGTAAATTCTTGACAAATAACTGATCTAATCCCCCTTTTCAGTTGTGGTTTTTGCCTTTAAAACACTTGAAGTCTATCAGCCTAAGTGCATGTTCAAATTATTTGAATTTGTGCCTCTTGAGATGCAAATCTGATGAGCCCAAATAAGCACTCTTTGTTTTTTAATCAATTTGTGCTGCCTCAGTTTCTCTTAAGTGTTGCCAGTGATTAGATAAAAATACATAAATTTCTTAATATGCAAATCTTTATATATTTTGTGTCCCATTGGCCTATTTTCAGGAGAAATACATGTCATCAAGAAAAGAGTAAACCAAGAAAAACGAACATGGGAACAAAAAGGCAAAGATTCCCAAGACAAAAGCTATGCAACTGCTAGTGGAACTCTTCAGGCTGGAAAAAAAGGTCAGAGTTCCAGGAAGGTATCTCCAGAAAAATATAAGTGAACTGATAAATTATTTAATAGATTTTTTCCCAGATGGGAAATAGCATTGAGAAGTCCTTTACAGAGGTGTGCAAATATTCTGAAAAAATTAAATAATAAGATACTGTAAATGAAAAGAAAAAAATTAAATCATGTATACTATTTGATTCAGAAATGAAAAATATTCAAATTTTCATGAGTAAAGGTAATAAATTTTATCCAAAAATTCATGCATAATTATACTGAGAAAATATGCTTTTAAAGGAAGGGAAGGTATGAACTAAGATATTCATGGAATATAAAATTAACCAAATAATATGAAAATGAATATAAAATAGATAAAGTCTAGAATTGATAAACCATTAATTATTGTATCAGTATCACAACTACAATAGCAAGTACAAAAAAAAAAAAACATATCATTTGCATCTGGAGAGTTTGGGGTGGGTGGTGCTGGCTGATGATCAGTACTGTTACCTTTTATTACTATGCCTTTAGTAAACAATGATCACTTATGAAATGTTTTTGAAAATGTGAATTTTTATTTTTTTAAGTAAGGGTTTGAAAAAGAAGACACAATGAACCAATAGAATCAAATATAATAGAGAAGCTAGTGTGCTGAAGATTGAAAACGTCCAGATGTGTTTGTGTCAAAGAAGCTTGTTCTTGACCTTGACAGGAGCAGTTTTCAGTGAAGTGGAAGTAAAAAACCAAAGTATAGTAAGTGTAGAGAGTAACTGTAGGTCTTATTTGAGAAGTTTGAGAAGGGAAAATCTATAGCAGTAGCTCATTCATTCACCAATTACTAGATAGGAGAAACGTCTTCTATTTTCCTAGTAATTCTAGGATATCATAATTTCTCTTTTTTTAAAATACTCCTTGAAATAGGATATTAAGAGTTAACACTGTATGTCCTCATCATCAGCTTCTGGCTTTGCTGTCCCCTCCTGTTTTCCATCCATGAAGAAGCCCAGGTGTTACCCAATCTTCCTTATTGTTTGTGGGAATGTTTGTTTTGTTTTTTTTTTTATCTTGATGAAATAGTTAATATTATCCACTATAGATTCTAAAATCTCAGACTATTTTGTAAAAGTTTTATAGTCACCACATCCAAACATAAAAGTAGTGTCTCTATAAATAAGTCTAGAAAATATTGACAAAACATAAACAGATATGTTGTTAATAATTAAATTAATATAATTAAATAATTAAATAAATTATACTGCTGGGCAATCGTGCAATTCACTTTGCTTTCTCCTCTACTTGGTACCAAAGGATTCCACTCATGCATGACAGAAGTTAGTGGGTCTCTGTTGATGCTAACAAAAAGTGACATTAGACATAATGAATAATGTCCATCTGTGCTATGGTTTGGGTATGAGGTATCTCCCAATAAGTTCATGTGACAGACAATATAATAGTATTCACAGGTATAATGATTAGATTATGAGAGGTATAACCTAATCAGTGGATTCAGCCATTGGATGGATTAATCATTTGAAAGACCACTATGTGGTAATTGTGGGCATGTGGGGTGGGTTAGAAGAAGTAGGTCACTGGGGGCATGTCCTTAGGAATTTATTTCCCTGACTTCACTGATGCAAGTGCTCTTTCTCATTCTTCTCCAGCCCCACTCCTAGACACCATGAGCTGAGGAGCTCCCTTCTACCACATCCTTTTGCTATATTGTTCTGCCTAGCCTTGGGCACAAAGCAATTGATTAAGCCAACCATGCACTGAGACCTCTGAAACCATAAATCCAAGCAAAATTTTCTTCCTGTAAGTTGTTTTTGTCAGGCATTTTGGTCACAGAGATGAAAATCGAACACAATCTGAACTCAGAAAATTATATAACATTTTTCTTTTAACTTAAAAAAATAGAATTAGTAGCTATTCAAACATAAGAACATTATGGAAAATAATCTAAAAGACTCTCAGTGATAGTTTTTAGACAAAAATTGTCCTTAGGTCTTTTAAAACTAGGACAGATACAAACAAACAAACCAAAAAAGAATTTGCCATGAAATAATCACAGTGAAAGCAACTAAACAAAATTTACCAAATATTTTGGTTAATATAAATAATGGTCACAAGTGCACCTGAAAGCAAATTTCCCATTGAGAGAGAATACATCATGCATCAGAGAGAATTGCATGAAAGATTTCTAGTCACTGTTCCCTGTAGTCCTTGTCCCCTTTTTGGCCTTTCTCAGCTTTTATTCTCTCACTTTCTTATCATAAGATCCCCTTGGCAACATTAAGATATTAAATTGAAAGAATTAATAGGAATGGTAGATAGATCACACACCTCTTCTTTAGCTTTCTCTGGTCTCCTGCTAGTGAATAGCATGGTGCGCTCAAATATGATGAAGTCTTGCTGAGAGAAGAAGGGCTGTTTACCTGATCTGCCCAGTGCTCAGCTCCAAGAGCAGGATATTAATTTTGTATAGACATTCCTTTAGAAAAGATGTTTCTAAGTAGCATTGGAGACTTTTATTTCAACCTTTGCAAAGAAAAATTGATACAGGATACATCTATGGGGACAACACAGAACCTAAATTAGAAAAGAAAAAGTAGTTAATTTACTAAATGTTTCATCAGCTTCTTAACTAGAAAGTGATGTGAACTTATCACTACTTCAAAACGTGCATGTTGTTCATAGTTGGTTAGATACTTCAATTAGCTGGAGGGTAACTCTGTGGAAATCCTAATTCCCACCATGATGGTTATTGGGTGATGGGGCATTTTGTTTGTTTTGAACCCAGCTTAACCACTGAGCCATGTTCCCACCCCTTTTTATTTTGTTTTATTTTGAGACAGGGCCTCACTAAGTTGCTGAGGCTGTCTTTGAATTGTGATCCTCCTACCTCAGACTCTAGACTAGCTGCTATTACCAGCATGTGCCATCAACAGCTTGATGGGGCCTGTGGGAGATGATTAGGTTAAAAGGAAGATCCCTAACAAATTTGATTCATACCATTATAAAAGAGAACTGAGGGAGCTTAGTCACTCCACCATGTGAAGACAGCAAGAAGGTGCCATAAACTAGCCAAAATTAGGTTCCCACCAAACATTAAATCTGCCTTGATCTTAGGCTTCACAACTACCAGAACTGTGATAAATAAAATTTTGTTGTTCACAAGATACCCAGATGGACTGAATTTATGTTATAGAAGTCCAAATGGACTAAAACACCTGTCATCCATTCTTCCTCTTAATGCCATTTCCATTTCCTTTTGAGAAAAACATCTGTTTTTGTATATTATGTAGGAATCCTTTCAAAGTCCTTGGTGCTCTTTAGCTAAGATCCAACTAAGTCAATGGATATCCCTCCTGAAGTTTTGACTCTTGAATAAAGAACTTCAAGTACTTAAAAATGGCTGGTGTAGCTTAGTTCAGCTGTCCTTCCCAGGCAGGACAGTTAAGTGTGCAATCACCCAGAACAGCCCTGACTCCCATCCTGGGGACTCCATTGTACGGGCTGTGTAACTTTGGGCAGTTTACTTAATTCTCTGTATTCTCTACTTCTTTATCTATCAAACAAGAATAGTAATATCATACCTTGTTGGGTTATGATGAAGATTAAATGAAACAATCCATATGCTGAGAATACTCATTTTACCTATTAAGCATTCAATAAGTGCTCTACATTAGGCCTGGTTCATCAGTATTACAATAAATTTGGGGGAGCTAAATTTAGCCTGGATTTGTTCTGTTTTGTGAGATTGATGAACCCTGTCTGGTTTATTCCTTATCAGCCATGATCTTAGATGAGGATTCCTGCCCCCAGCTCGTCAGACCATGGCCTAGCTAGACAAGTCTAACTACTATAAGTGAAGGACAGTCATTGCCCACCCTCTAAGGATAACTTTTAAGTCAAATGAATAATGAATTTCATTTTCATTTATTCATTTTCCCTCAAAAACTCCTGTCTTCAACTGGAAAAAAAATGCTAGATATTTGGAGTACCAGAAAGAATAATTGCTCAGGGAGTAAGGTGAACATTAAAATTGTGGAATTTTAAAAATTTCCTCTACTTTTTAAATGTGTTACTTTAAAGCAGCTTCCGTTATATCTATAGCTGACAAGGATGAAATTACATCAAATGCCTCAACTAGTCAGCTGAAACCCTCAAAAGGGCAAATCATTTAGTGCCCATTACATGACTGACTGCTCCGTGTGATCAATGTTATCAGTCAACTCTCAACACAATATTATCCTAACTTGCATAGTTACAGCATATAGTACAAGTCTCTAAGGATGAAACCGTACTGGCATGATAACTTCTACTGAAATTTAGTTACTTAAAATACTGTATAAAATATAAGCCAGATGTGGTGGCACATGCCTGCAATTCCAACATTGGGGGAGGCTGAGGCAGGGGAGGATTGCTAGTTTCAGGTCAGCCTCAGCAACTTAGTGAGAACCTAAACAATTTAGCAAGACCCTATCTCAAAATAAAAAACAAAGAGGGCTGAGAATGTGGCTCAGAGATTAGGTACCCCTGGGATCAAATCCCAGTACCAAATAAGTTAAAATAAAATACTATATAAAAATATAAGAATATTGCAATTAAGTTTTGAATTAGAAAAATACCTTTTATCCCTCTTTAGACTTACTACTTATTATTTTAATGTTAATGTTACATAGCCTTTACATAAATTTTGTGATCTTAAGAAATTATTTCTTAAAAAGTTCAGTTTTTGCATTCAATTACCAACTTAACAGAAAGCGATTGTTTGTCATCATCCGAACAACATAGTGCTTTGCCCATTATTGTTTAGAATACAATGTGAAATGGTGGTTCTAAATAGGAAATTAACATAGTACATGTCAGGTAGTAGGTTGATAATAGATCATGTCAAAATTTTCTGTTTTTGCCTTAGATAATAAAATAGTTAAGCTTAGAACACGTTTTGGTATGTGATAATTTTTGGTATATGATAATTTAACATTCTGTCCACCAAAATAGCTATAAAGAGGTTTTTATTGATTTTTAAGAAAAATCCTTTATTCAGTTTTACTTAATTGGACAACAAAACTTAAAATGATGGCCAAAATACATAAATGTGTAGACTTGGAAAAGAAATTGACTTACCCAAGTGTTTCATTCATATTGAGACATCAACGTTGGCAGGTTATGAAATTAAAATATTTTCTATTAATCCATGAGAAAAATTCAGTGCAACTAAATGCTAGACTCATACCTATGGTTGAAACCTCAATGAATTGCAATGTTTCCTGTCAGTCTCCAAAAACAACAGCCCATAGATTGTGCCAATGACCAAATAGCCCATTTAATTTGAAGGGAAGAGGTGGGGGAATACACTACCATTCAACTCAGCTATTCTCAAAATAATTTTTAGATTTGTATTGAGATAAGGAAAACCTATTCTGCTTTCTATATTTTACTGAATCTAAAGCTTAAACTAAATTTGTGTCTCTATTTTGTAGTAGAAGATTTGTTATTCAGTGCTCAAGTTAAACATAATTTTCAGCAATGGCACACACTAAAACTTAGGTTAGATAAAAGCAATTGCATTGTTTTACCTTCTATTATTGTTTCAGGGAACAGTATAGTGACCATTTTACATAAAATATTATAATAGTATCTTTATTAGAATTCCCACCTTCAGCAAATCATGTCAAAGTCAACTTTTCTTTAAAAAAAAAAATCTGTACTCTAGAGTTAACTCATTTTAGCATACGTTTATTTAGTCTCCAATATATAAATACAGATTATTAAAAATAAGTATTCATAGTAATTTCCTATGGATATGAGAAACCTGAATTGGATAATAGTTTTGGATTCTTTGCTTTCTAAGTTAATCAACAATAAGTAAGTTAGAGAATGTTTTGCATGGATTTCTCGCTTTTCTGATCCTAAAATCAATCTTTATCTTATGAAACTGAGAATGGTAGTCTAGGACATATTGCAGAAATTTTACCTTAAATTAGGTTTTATTAACAACCTTGATTGATGCTAATCATTCACTACGTAATAGGAAGTGGCATAGAACTTAATCAGTCTTATTCTTTTTTTGCTACATCATGACAATTTTAAAACAAAACATTATCCCCTTTTATCAATCATGAAGTGAAACAATTAATTTTATTCTCTAATAACAAATATACCTAAAACTGATTTTATGGCTTTTAATGTTATTAATTTAACCTTTTAAATATTATTTTAATAATATTAATAAAATACCAAATTTATCAGTAAATGATTTATATTCAAATGCACTAACCTATGAATTACATAGAGATTAACAGCTGGAAAATTTATATATAGCTAAAATAACATCAATTCAAGACCATGAACTTGTATAACCTAGTCTGGCAGCTTAATTTACATTCCCTTGCAAATTAGTTTATTTATATTTTCAGGAAAATCAACTATTTTCATTTCATCAATACTTTCAAGAAAAAAAGTAGAAATAAAAATCTAAAATAAATACTGATTAAATTTTAAGATAAAAAAGAATTTCTGATTTAAAAATATTTTATCATCATTGTTCCCAGAACTTTGTTCTCAATAGTTTCCATTTTAGTATATTTGTGTAACAAATTGCAATAAGGATCATATTCTTAATTCCTTTCTATACCTACATCTTTTGCAGTGTGACTTTCTTCCTTGCATCTGAGATGACTTTATGGTTTGGGGGGGCAAATACAATGCAGTAAAAGTGACAGTGTATCCCATCCAGGACAAGACACTCCCGAAACTTTACAGGCTTCTTTCTCTATTGGCTCTCTGCTCAGGCACCAAATGAATAAGCCTGGGCTAATCTGCTGGGCAATAAGAGAATGTGTGAACTAGACCTTCATCCTAGGTGCCCTACAAAAGGCCCCAGAAATATGAAAAAATTTCAGTCAAGATGAGCAAAACTGAGGGAGAGCATGAGGGAGCCAAGCCAAGTAGAAAAACTACCAAGCTAGGCCCAGCTAGGCCCCAGCTAGGCCCAGCCCGTAATTTCACATTGCAAAATCATTAGCTAAATAAATGATTGCAGTTTTATGCCAGGAGTTTTCAAACAATGTATTTCATACCAATAGCTACTTGATGCAATTAGACATTGCTAAGTCTAATAGATATGGGTTGTGAATTAATATATCACTATGAAATGTTATTTCCCACCTAAGAATGATTCTTGTGTATAATGTCAATAAAATGTTTTCTCTCTTGTCATTATCTAAAATTATGTATGTTGTACTTCTCTTGCTGAAAGTCAGAGGAACGTTGTACTTTCTATTAATCAATCACCCATTGTCTCTTCCTTTCCCTTCCGTTTGTCCATATTTCTATTCCATTTTTCTTTTTCTCTCTCATCTATAAGAAAACAGGCAACCCATAACTCAAAACAAACACCACATGGATAAGTTTACTTCTTCTTTTAGTAATTGCATTACTTACTGAGGTATATAGAAATCTATCAGAACACACATTCCAAGACTTCGTCTCAGAAAACTTAGTGCAAGAATTTAACAATATGCCACTTGGTCTAGTCTGTATTCCATTATTTATTAGGGATTTAATAAGATATTAAGAAATAATGATGGAAAGTTTCAATGGCTTCCTACTATTTTCATTTAATGAAGCAATCTGAATGGAGAAGAGATTGTCACACTTTTGACTTTAAATAGTTCCTCAGCAATTTCAATATAATTATATTGCCTAAATCTACTAGACCTTTCAGCATCTAGTTGCTTCTTTGAGATATGTTTTTATAACATGGGGTTTCCTAGTTGATATTTTAAAATTATTTTTAAATAGTTATGTCAGCATTCCATCATAAAAAAAGAAATCTCTAAAATAGTACACAATTGTACATAAGACATTCCAAGTTAGTCATATTATTTCATGTATATTTTCTTATGTGCATCAACTATATAAGGAACTTATCTGGCTTTTCCTTGCCATGACTTGCAATCTTAGATTGCCAAGTTTTACTAAATCATAAGTACCATAAAAGATTGACCCAGTGTAATGGTTGTAAATGGCTGCTGTCACAGTTTTTAAAAAAATATATTTGAATATATTAACTTTTCTGGCAAATAATTCTGAACAAACACTTTAAGTATTGTGAATTTTACTAGTTACTAGGGAAACAAAAAAACAATTCCCCCTTGAAATGCTCACTGTATGAAAGAAGACAATACACATTAGCAAAAATTATGTCATGGTACAAGAAAATTGAATAAAAGTGAGCAAGAATGAAGAAGATGACATAACTCAGTAAAAAGTTGGGAAATCTTCACAAATGAACTCACTTTAGGCTGGTAAGTCCTTTGCTTTGTCAAATGTGAAGAAGGAAAGATATAAATTTTCTAGCAGAGGAATCATTTAGTCATTTCCTATTCACACCATTGGTGAAGAAGCGGGGCAAAGAAGGTCCTATGTTAATAGAGATAACTTCACACATGCACAAAGCACTGACTGGACAGATGAGATCAAAAGCTACACTTAGTCACAGGGACTCACAGCCAGAAGGAAGAGGACCCTCACCACTTGGGATCAGAGTGAGCAACTGGGGACTGTGAAAGCAGGAATTGTAGCTTTGAAATGGTGGGCTGTCCCCTACCCCCTGGTTACTGTGGGATACTTTGATTGGCTTATTCAAATGATTCCATGGCTAGCTCTCAGGGATAAGCAGCAACTATGCCCAGTCTCTTGAAAACTAGGGCTTAATAGCTAGGGGATCCATTTGTGAAAGCAGAATATGGAGAGAATTTTGAATTTAGGTTGTTTAAGGCCCTCCCAAAGTCCCAGATGTCAAGGTATTACAAAGATTTTGGTTATTAATTACTAGAAATCCTAACCACTATAATGGAATGTAGAAGGCATGGAATTCTGAATATTCTTGATGTTTTATAAAAATGGTGAAACACAATATGTCAGGACATAAATGGATATGAGGTGATAAAAATGAGAACTATCTATGAGACTATTAATTCAGTATATCTTGTTTAAACCTATATATCCAGAACTTACAGTATGGGTTTTCAAAAGGTGCCTTGAATAGATTATTCAAATAGTATTTTGTGCCAAAACTTATGTTAGCACTAAGATACACAGGTAAATAAAACATGGCTCTTTCCTCAGAGGAAAATGGTCTGGAAAAGACAGAAAAAAACATAGTCAAATAAATGAAATTAACTATTTAAAGCATACTCAGGTATCATGTTGGTAATAGATTTTTAAGTATTCTACTGACTAAATTAAAGGTTCACATTTAATTTTATAGTTGGTGGTGATTTGAGATAAATTTTTAAACATCATAGAGGCATATTTGCACTAGATTATTATGTAGAACTCTCTGGAGACAAAGGGAAGTTTTAGCTGACAGGGAGAGGTAGAAGCTTATGACACTGCGTTAGGAATGTTGTATTAGGAATGAAAAGATATGATTTGAACATGAACCCAAATATTGGCAATTACTATGGTGAAAATGATAGATAATATGACTTTAAATTTCTATAAGATAGCACATAGAAGAATGGTACTTGGTATATAGTACAGAAATCCACCTACTAAAAACAGGCATATAGGAATGGACTTAGCTGAGTAGATCCTGGAAAAATAGTTTGAGGCAGCAGTTTGAAAGAATATGGTTAGGAAAAGTAGAACACTTGAATAATGAGTATAAAACAATGGAACTTTCCAGTTTAGTATATAGAATGACTGCCAGGCAACTATCTATCCCTTTAGCATTAAAGAGAAAAGTAACAGAATTTTAAAAACAACCAAAAACGTGTTTATCTTCAAAGAAAGAAATAAAATGCCCTGGCAGTTTTGCTTTAGCACATTCCGAAATTTGAGATATTTTTTCTCATTTCTGGGAAAGCCTGCAGAAGATAGATACCAGATAGTATCTCTACAAATATTGTTTTTAATTACAAGTACATATGCAAGAAACAATACACATTAAAGATAACTGACATTGTAAGTGGGAAAAAAATAATTTAAAAAAGTGACTGCTGATCCAACAGTGACAATTCAGGGAATAAGACCAACTAAGGAGTTCAATATCCAACTAACAAGAATAACAAAACAAGAAAATGAAGGAGAATTTTCTAAAGAATAATGGTAAGAATCTAATAGAACTGAAGTTATACATTAATTTAGATAAGAAATGCCCACATTGTGACTTGTAAATAGAATAAGGAAAATTAAGACATCCAGATAAATCATTGTAAAATAAATTGATAAATCATTTCAGAGTATTAAATATAAATAAAAGTTCAAATGCTTTCAGGAAGGAAAAAACAGCCAATTTGTAAAGGATCATAAATAAAAATAACATCAAATTTCTTCCCTATATCACTAATTATTAGAGTTATGGGACAAAGAACCAAATATTCTATAAATCAATGGGGTGGAGTCCTCCCATGGCTGCAGACAATGACTAAACCATCAATTGCCCTTTGTTCTTATTTCATTAGTCTTGAATTTAGTTAAAAACAATTTCTCTTAGATTCCAACAATAGGGCAATACATTCTGAATTTTCATATGAAAATATGAGGTTCTATCGTTTCATTATTTTTATGGGGACTCAGATGAAAATTTGAGCAAGTTCCTAAATAGCCACTGTAAACCAATGTCTAAACCACATTATAAAGTGCTAAAATAACATACTTCAGCAAGATTGTCCAGACTCCCCTTACTGCTCTCATGGGCCAAACCTAATAGAAGCATATTGACAAAGTAAAAATATGTTTCAAAAGTTCGAGACCTAGCATCACAAAGTAACACACAATAAGGGGTGTGGGGTGGAGGATAGAAGTTCAGTGGGTTACACAAAAGGGAATGAAGGGAAGGGAATGGGAATGGGAATAGGAAAGACAGTAAAATTAATAGAGTATAACTTTCCCATGTTCATATATGAATACACCACCAGTAAAAATGCACATAATGTACAACCACAAGAATGGGATCCTAATTAGACTAAGGTACACTTGATGTATGAGTGTCAAATATACTCTACTGTAATATATATATATATATATATATATATATATATATGACAAAAAATTATACACAAAAATAATTTTTTTTAATTTTTTATTGTTGGTTGTTCAAAACATTACATAGTTCTTGATATATCATATTTCACACTTTGATTCAAGTGGGTTATGAACTCCCATTTTTACCCCGTATACAAATTGCAGAATCACATCAGTTACACATCCATTGATTTACATATTGCCATACTAGTGTCTGTTGTATTCTGCTGCCTTTCCTATCCTCTACTATCCCCCCTCCCCTCCCCTCCCCTCCCCTCTTCTCTCTCTACCCCCTCTACTGTCATTCATTTCTCCCCCTTGTATTATTTTCCCCTTTCCCCTCACTTCCTCTTGTATGAAATTTTGTATAACCCTGAGGGTCTCCTTCAATTTCCATGCAATTTCCCTTCTCTCTCCCTTTCCCTCCCACCTCTCATCCCAGTTTAATGTTGATCTTCTTCTCATGCTCTTCGTCCCTACTCTGTTCTTAGTTACTCTCCTTATATCAAAGAAGACATTTGGCATTTGTTTTTTTAGGGATTGGCTAGCTTCACTTAGCATAATCTGCTCTAATGCCATCCATTTCCCTGCAAATTCTATGATTTTGTGTCAAATATACTCTACTGTAATATATATATATATATATATATATATATGACAAAAAATTATACACAAAAATAAAAATTTTAAAGAAGGAAAAATCTATTTTATAAATATTGTATTGTTCTAAGTGCTATCTTATTTGATTTATTCCTTATATTTATCCACTTATGTTCAGCCTGCCTTCATGTGCTTTTATTTCAGCTATATCTTTTATACAAATCAGCTCAAATTGATTTTTGACAATCAATGTTTTATAGAATTGAGACCATTTACAAGAATTATTAATCACTCACTTGTATTCATTTATATCATCTAAATTTGTATTTTCTATTAGTCTCATTTTTTTCCTTTATCAAATTTCTTGCCTTGTTTGGATTGATTGTTTTTCTTTTTCAGAATTCATCATTCTATTTTCCTTTAATGATTACCAAAGATATGTCCACAAAGATATTTAAATCTGAATAAAATTCAAGGACAACCGGTAGCTATGTCTTCTGGAAAAAATATAAGTCACTTAGAATGTTTTAACTAATATCCCTGCTCTCCTACCTTCTACACTGTTTTCTAGGATTTCAGTTGTAGCTTGATTGTAACTTCCCAAGTTAGATGTTTATTATTTTTATACAAATAGTGCTTATTTAGTTTACTCAATTTTTTAATTTTTATTTGTTGACATTTTCCTTTTGTATTCTGCACCTGTGGTCATTTTTCTTCTTTCTCCCTGAAATGCAACCTTTCAAAAGTGCAAAATTTCCTTTGTGAGATTTTGAGTCTGGGGATAACAAAAAATGCCTGTTGTTTGACATCTTTATTCCAATGTCTTTGTTGCAAGGTAATTTTTCTGAATTTACACTTATGGGCTGAGTATCCTCTCTCAGCACGTGAGATTATTACCATTATTTTTAAGTTTCTACTGGTGTTGAGATGTTAACAGTTTCTAGGCATTTCATCTTTTTCCTCTCACTTTAATATCCTACTTTTTTCTGCTGGGTTTTTCAGTTTTGCTATGGGTTGTCTAAGTGTGGTTTCTTCCTTAATTATTGGGCTTGTGATGTTCAAGCCTTTCTGAATCTGAGGACTTACTTGAGACCTTAACAAGTTCTAGGTGAAAGTACTTATTATCTCACATAATACCAGCCTTCTACCCTTACTGTTTTCTTATGAAACCCTTTTAGTTTCACTATCATCCTCTATGCTCTAATCTCATCTTAACTCTCATAGCTTTGTCTCTCATAGCTTCATTCTAATTTTCTCTGCCCTATCTTCCATTTTACTAATTACATCTTTAACTCTGCCATTATTTAATTGCTATGTACTCCTTTGAATTCTAGAAATTCTATTATATCCTTTTAAAAAGCAGGAGTTTTCCATGAACTTTGACAGGCCCTTATTTCCTAAATATACTTTCAACTCTTTTATTCTTTAAACACGGTACCCTCACATTTTATATACTTATCACTTCATCAATTACCTCTAATTTCTGTGAAAATATGATCTTGCAGTTTGTTATTCCTGCTGAATCATGCAAGTGGTTGTTACTTTTATGTGCCACATTTTACCTTTTGGTGAGCATTTAATCTGTTTCCAACTCATCTATGTTCCTATCTCTCTTGGCAGATGATTAATCTCTTTTGCAGATACCCAGCATTGATATTACTCGTCACAGTATGTACATCTTCAGTTTATAGCCTCTAAAATTACTGCATACATTTTGTCTGTCAAAGAGCAGTTGTTTTCCAGAAAACCTCAACCCTTGATATTGTTAGAATTTTACATCTTTGCCAATCTGTGGGTTATAACTATGTAACTATTTTTGCTTGTGTTCCCTTATTTATCGTGAAATAACACATCTTTCAAAATGGTTATAACCATTAATTGATTTTTATACCTTTTGTTTATTTCTCTAAAAATAATGTTTGGTATTAGTTGAGTTGCATATTGTTTTCTACTGAAGTTTCTAGAGAAAACATACTTGGCATTGTTGACTGAAAAGAGATGTGCATGCCTTAGGGAGATAGCAATGTTGCAAACTTTTTACTTTGTGACAAACAGTATTAAGAATTTACAAGCTATGAAACACCATTCCCAATCCTCCCTCCCCTCAAGTCTCTGCTTCTTACAACCATTTTGTTTCTGAAGAAGCACCTGGAAATACGACAGTAGGTGACAGGAAAAATAATTTGCACACACTTGCCTCAAGTACTGTGTGGAAAACAAGACTTTACACATGATAAATAAGATTTCGTTTTTCAAAAAGTCATATGATGCCTTGAGAAAAGAGAAAAAAACTTCAGATGGATTTAGTTTTTAACTGGTCTCTCTTTTTAGAAACTAAAGTTAATATCCTGAATTTCAGGTCTCACGGAACCATTCATCTTGCTAATGCCAAAGAATAAGACGTTAAAGAGCAAATGCCAAAACTTGAGGTATCATTTGTCTACAGTATTACATCAGGCTCTACCAATGAATATTATGATTGCCTCAAAGACTGGAAAAGAACAAGAAATAATCCCAGCGCAACAATTAGCTAGTCCTACAGCAATTAACATAGTCACAAACTAATTAGCTCTAATGTGAACTGTTAAAACTATTTTAAGGCTGATAACTGAGAGATATCTGATTCCTCCAATGCCTGAACACTCAGTGATTCACATAGTTACTTTAAGAAAAAAAATGTGCTTTAACAGAACCTAAGAAATGCAAGTATTATCCCCTACTCTCAAATTATGAAAGGGATGTCTGTTCAAAATAATAAACTGTTATACATCAGATAGGTAAAATCTAATGTCTAGAAAAAAAAAATTCTTAAAGTTTTTAACCCATGTAGGTCCTTAGTCATGGTCATCAAATCCTCTTTCACATGATTAGCTGCAGAAGTTACAAATTTGTTTGGTGAATGTGAACAGTAGTTTAGTAGTGCATACTTGTGTCCAAAAGCTCTGTTGCTAAAGAGGTCATTGAGTAACTGCTGTTGCCAGGCAACAACTGCCCTCCTAACTGCAGCCATCCATTTTGAAAGAACCAATGTGAGACAAAGAAAAAATATGTCAAGAAGGTTTAAAGAACCTGATATTTAGTCATTACACAAAAATAAAACCATTACTTGAAAACCATCTGAATAAAGAGATTAGACTGCATATGCAGATTGGTTTTTGGTTTAAGAAGCATTTTAAAATCTCTGATTTGATCCTCATAACATGAGACAAAGCATGCTATTTTGTTATAATTTTTAATCTACTAATGAGGAAACTGTGACCCAGGCAATTACACACCTATTAAGCTAGAGGCATACAATTCAAACTCAGGTTTTTGATACTTACAAGTTTCTTTCTGTCACTTATTTTTTCAAGCAAATGACTTTAATCCTAGAACACATAAATATATCAGAATAGCATTTCTATTATTGCTAATAATCCAGTTGACATGGAAAGAGTATTTTTTAAAAAGAATCCTAATAAAACTCAACATATTTTGCTTCAAATACAGAAAATAATGAATGGACAATAACCTAAACAGATAAATAAAACTTGTATCCAAAGAGCAGCTTGAATGGTTATCAAAACTACACAACTCACACTAACCTTTTCATAATTTCATTTGAAAATAGTTTAAAATGAAAGCTCATATAATGAAATAAGTAATACTCTTTCATTCATAAGAGACAGTTGAGGTTTGAACATGTTGTCAAAACCAACATACTTTTTAAAATTCCACAAGGCATCACAGAACTCAAAGAATCCATTAAAATAGTAAGATTTATAGCCAATGCCATCTTACATGTGAACTACAGTGTAAGAGCCTTGACAATTAGTAGTCATGTTATATGTGTATTAAAATCAGTTTTTAACTTGTGTGAATAGATAGCAAGCATTATTTTTTGTAATACAACTCTAGATTGAAGAGTATTCATTGACATACATGTTAATCATCTCTATCTTGCCTAAGTAATTTTAATATAATAAGGCACAAGTCCTTCTTTCTCAGTTAATAGTGAAATGCATTTTCTAAATCCTTCCCTTAATCTAGGTCTTTTTGTGTGTTTCCATTGTGAGTTACCGGATAGAAAACAAGCTAATTTTGGCCCACAGGCTCACAAACCACCCAGAGAGCTGGTATGAATGACACTTTATTGTTTCTAGGTTTGGAATATTTGGCCCGCATGGGTTGGTGATGTTGTGAAGTTTGGCCTAAGTCTATTTTTTATTGGGGGATAAAATTTGGCCCAAATCTGCCTCCATGCATTAATGACGGCAACCTAACTTATTATGTAAAAAAACTGCAAAGTAATATAAAACTATATTTTTGTAACTGATAGCTGAGTCTCAAATACAAGTGTGTAAGCACTTGAGCTTTAGACAGTCACAGATTACCAAATAGTTAGTCAACTATGCCCATGTAAGACTACTGAGTGCAGCCAGTCAGCTTGGCTCTGTAGGTTGCTTTCTCTCACTATAGATACAGCGCACCACATGTGATGGTGTGAGGCACTCCGAACCAGCTTCAGTCTGGAAAGCTTTATAGTTCTAGAATCTTTGTCCTTGTTCAAATAATCTGCATTAACTTCAACTCATCTCACATTTCTCTTTAACAGAGAGAAAACATATTCAGACCAGAGAACAAATGCCCTCTGAAAAGAAAATAAACACAAAACCTACTTAATTTTAACCATATTTTAAGTTTGCATGAAAATACACCGAATCAGTTTTACCTCTCCAATAGGAGAGTGGAGTGGACCAGTCCACCCATTCGCATATCAGCCCTATATTCCTTCCAAATCTATCAAGAATATGATTGTATATTAATACATTTATATGTGTGCTTGCTTGGAAAGTAAAACAAATCTCCCCATCTGTTTGTGGCAATGCCTATGATCAAACATGTTAATTAGCACTTCACACCATCTTACTTTTAATGTCCAGAACCTTTGGAATTATATAAAAATACACAAGACTCTCTCTCTCTCTTTTTTTTACTTTCTCTCTATCACCTCAGAATAATAAAATGATTTGGGGGCAGTAACTTCAGTTTACATCTCATCAGGCATGATCTCTAATGGTAGAAATTCTAGAAATATGACCATGCCCAGTGAGAAGGGAAAAAAAAAACAACAGTGACAATCACAAATACAAGACTAAGTATAAACTAATTACAGACAAGGCTGTACTCATTGTGTCCGAATAATCTGCTACCTTGGAGTTGTTTTAACCCTCAAACACTCAGATATTAGATAACTACTAATTTTCAATGACAATTATGTACATTTTCATGACTGTAAAACAGTCATAAATTGTCTACTAAAACTTTTGGGAAAAATTATTATTAGGCTTATACATATTCAAATTTTATTTTACTAAAATTAACAAATATATGTTGTATTTTTCAAAAGAGAATTGAGATTTAACCAAAAGAACTGGCTCAAAAATAATCATTTTGTGGAATTTAACAGAGTTAAAGACTACATTTAATAGAACTTAATTTTTGATTAATCATAATATCATGGTGGAACAGGAAATATGATAAATAATTTTGTAAAAATGTACTTTCTATGAATATGTGCTCCCTAATTTGTAGCTAAATTTGAAGTGTAAACATCTATGTAGAAAACTGAAGGAAATGGAAACATAGAACCCTTTGGGGTAAAAAGTAAATAGAGGAATCTGACCTGTCACAATCTTCCTTATCTGCCAAAATCCTCCTGCACACAGAAAATGACTGACGAACTCCACCCATGATCTGCCTGCTAAACCCTATAAAACTCAGACCCTTCTTATAGTCAGCTTCTATTTTCCTTTTGAAAATATGCCCTTCCACTTATTAATAAAGCATTGCTGATCCATTGAGGTCTGTCTCCTTTTCTTTTTCCTTTGTATTCTCTTACATTTTCTAATACAATGGTAACATGAATTGAGAGACATTTTTAGTAATATGAAGAAATCATAATAGATAATATAATATAAAATCATAATATAAGGCACCACACACTGCATGAAGCAACTTACATTTCAATCTTCATTGTAGCCAGTCTTGAAGATATGCCCCTCTGCTGCTTAAACAGCATTGCTGATCCATTTACATCTGTCTCCCTTTCTTTTTCCTCTTGTATTCTCTTTCATTTGCATTAATTTTCTAAATACGATGGCAATATAACTTTAGAGACATTTTAGTAATAGGAAGAGATCATACTAGACAATATTTATAAGGCAACAGACACAGCATGAGGCAATTTATGTTTCAATCTCAAATCAGAACCATGTCACAGGTATTATTATTTGCCCCATTTTATAGGCTCACAAATGTAAATAACCCAAGGTCATATATACAGGAAACAGAACTATCAGAAGTTAAGCTCACACCAACTCCTGAGTAAGTAATTTCCCAGAAGTCATGTTTCCTGTGGAGTACTCAGATTGTACAGTAAAGTATCATTCTAAAAATTTCTATGTTTTTTGTCAAACTATTTTATAATAATATTTTCCAAAGCTCTTCCAAAAGTTGTCATCTTTCCTAAGCTATTTAATTTATTAGCATTGTAAGATATGTAATTTGATAAATGAACATGATTTGATGCGAATTTATTTAACAAAATTATACTTCCCCCTGCCACAGAACACAATTCACATTTCTATGACAATACTCCAACAATTGAAACACACAACAGGGAACTGCCTAAGAGAGAGAAAAGAAAATCCATTCAATAGAGTTTTAATTATAAAAGCATTTATCTGCACAGGTAACAATCTTACATGTTAGTTCACAGAACATCAAACGGAGAGCATGTGAGGAGAGATGGATTACCTCAGAAATGAAAGAAACTTATGGAGCACTGACCTGTTAGGAATTTGCATGTCTTACATGGGTCTTTCTTTCATTTTCTGGGTCCCATAACCTAAGGCATTCATAGTAAAGGCCAGCTTCAACTCCAAGGCGTGGTGTTCTTTACCTCGGATTTTACAGTCATGATGTAGAAGATGGAAGGTGGAAACGACAATGACTGAAGCAGCAACTGGATTAGGGTTCTTGAAAAGTTCTATGAGAGAGGCAATGGCTGTCTTGGGCACATTAAATGGAGAGTGTATCAGGAGAGATGGATTACCTCTGAACTGAAAGCCATTAATGCAGAACTATAGTGTTAGGAATTTGCAGGTCTCAAAAGAATCTTTCTTTCTTTCTTACTTTTTCAGGGTTCCATGACTTTACAGCATTCATAATGAAGTCCACCTTCAACTTCCAGGCGTGGTGTTCTTTTCCTCAGATTTTGTAGTCATGATGTAGAAGATAGAAGATGGAAATGACAATGCCTGTGTGAAGCAGCAACTGAATAAGGGTTCCTGAAATGTTCTCTGACAGAGGCAATTGCTGTCTTGGGCACATTAAATGGAGAGCCTGTTAAGAGAGATTTAATACCTCAGAAATGAAAGCCACTTATGCAGCACTATCCTGTAAGGAATTTGCATGTCTCAAGTGGGTCTTTCTTTTTTTTTCGGTGTCCCATGACTTTAGGGCATTCATAGTAAAGGCCAGATTCCACTCCCAGGCATGGTGTTCTATTCCTCAGATTTTACAGTCATGACGTAGAAGATGAAAGATGGAAAGAACAATGCCTGTGTGAAGCAGCAACTGCATTAGGGTTCTTGAAATGTTCTGTGACAGAGGCAATGGCTGTGTTGGGCACATTAAAGGGAGAGCAAGTTAGGAGAGATGGAATACCTCTGAAGTGAAAGCCATTGATGGAGCACTGAACTGTTAGAAAATTACATGTCTCAAGCAGGTCTTTCTTTCTTTTGTTTTCCGGGTCGCATAAATTTAGGGCATTCATAGTAAAGGCCAGCTTCAACTCCAAGGTGTGGTGTTCTTTTCCTGAGATTTTACAGTCAAGATGTATAGATGGAAGGCGGAAATGACAATGACTTCTGAAGCACCATCTGGATTAGGGTTCTTGAAATGTTCTGTGACAGAGGCAATGGCTCTCTTGAGCACATTAAATGGAGAGTGTATCAGGAGAGATGGATTACCTCTGAACTGAAAGCCACTTATGGAGCACTGATCTGTTAGGAATTTGCATGTCTCAAGTGGGTCTTTCTTTCTTTTTCAGTGTTCCATGATTTTAGGGCATTCATAGTATGGGAAGCTTCCACTTCCAGTGGAGGTATTCTATTCCTCAGATTTTACTTTCATAATGTACAAGTTGGAAGGTGGAAACAACAATGCCTGGCTGAGGCAGTAAATGGATTAGGGTTCTTGAAAGGTTCTGTGACAGAGGCAATGGCTCTCTTGGGCACATTCAATGGAGAGCTGTTAAGAGAGAGGGATGACTTCTGAACTGACACCCAGTAATGGAGCACTCAACTGTGAAGTATTTGGGGGTCTCAACTGCGTGTTTCTTTCTATTTCGGGGTTTCATGAATTTAGGCAGTTTCCACTCCTAGTCGTGGTGTTCTTTTTTTCAGATTTTACTGTCAGGATGTGGAAGATAGAAGATGGAAACAACAATGCTAGTATGAAACAGCAACTGGATTAGGGTTCTTGAAATGATCTGTGACAGAGGCAATGGCTGTCTTGGAAACATTGAATGGAGAGCCTGTTAGGAGAGATGGATTACCTCTGAAATGAAAGTCTTTAATGCATCACTGTAGTATTAGGAATTTGCAGGTCTTAAATGGCTCTTTCTTTCTTACTTTTCTGGTGTCCCATGATTTTAGGGCATTCATAGTAAAGTGCAGCTTCCACTCCCAGTCATGGTGTTCTTTCCCTCAGATTTTATTGTCATGATGTAGAAGATGAAACATGGAAACAACAATGACTGTGTGGAGCAGCAACTGGATTAGGGTTCTGAAATGTTCTGTGACAGTCAATGGTTGTCTTGGGAACATTAAATGAAGAGCATGTTAGTAGAGATGTATGACCTCAGAAGTGACAGCCAATGAAGGTGCACTGAACTGTTAGGAATTGGCAGGTCTCCAATGGGTCTTTCTTTCTTCTGGGGGATCCATGACTTCAGGGCATTCAGAGTATAGGCCAGTATGCACTCCCAGGTTGGGAGTTTTTTTTCCTCAAATTTTACTGTCATGCTGTAGAAGATGGAAGATGGAAATGATAATGACTGTTTAAGTAGCAGCTGGGTTAGTGTTCTTGAAATCTTCTGTGACAGAAGCAATGGCTATCTTGGGAACATGAAATGGAGAGCATGTTAGAAGAGACATATAACCTCTAAACTGAAAGGCATTGATGGAGCACTGAACTGTTAGGAATTTTCAGGTCTCAAATGGGTCGTTCTTTCTTTTTCAGGGTTCCATGACTTTTAGGTAAAGGCCAGCTTCCACTCCCAGGCGTGGTGTTCTTTTCCTCAGATTTTCAGGTCATGATGTAGAAGATGGAAGGTGGAAATGACAATGACTGTCTGAAGCAGCATCTGGATTAGGGTTCTTGAAATGTTCTGTGACAGAGGCAATGGCTCTCTTGAGCACATTAAATGAAGAGTGTATCAGGAGAGATGGATTACCTCTGAACTGAAAGCCACATATGGAGCACTGATCTGTTAGGAATTTGCATGTCTCAACTGTGTCTTTCTTTTTCAGTGTCCCATGACTTTAGAGCCTTCATATTATGGAAAGCTTCCACTTCCAGTGGAGGTGTTCTTTTCCTCAGATTTTACAGTCATAATGTAGAAGATGAAAGATGGAACAACAATGCCTGTCTGAAGCAGCAACTGGATTAGGGTTCTTGAAAGGTTCTGTGACAGAGGCAATGGCTGCCTTGGTCACATTCAATGGAGAGCTGTTAAGAGAGAGGGATTATCTCTGAACTGAAACCCAGTAATGGAGCACTCAACTGTTAAGTATTTGCATGTCTCAAGTGCATCTTTCTATTTCGGGGGTTCCATGAATTTAGGTCTGACTGTCTGAAGAAGCAACTGCATTAGAGTTCTTTACAGGTCTGTGACAGAGGCAATGGCTGTCTTGGGATCATCCAATGGAGAGCATGTAAAGAGAGACGGAGTACCTCTGAAATGAAAGCCATTGATGGAGCACTGTACTGTTAGGAATTGGCATGTCTCAAATGCCGCTTTCTCTCTTTTTTTCTTTTTCTTTTTCCGTGTCCCATGACTTTAGGGCATTCATAGTAAAGGCCAGCTTCCACTCCCAGGTGTGTTGTTCTTCACCTCAGATTTTCAGGTCATGAAGTAGAAGATGGAAGATGGAAATGACAATGCCTCTCTGAAGCATCCGATTAGTGTTTTTGAAATGTTCTGTGACAAAGCCAAAGGCTGTCTTGGGAACTCTCAGTGGGAAAGCGCCCCTTGAGACTTCCCAGTTGCTATGGGAATGATCTGTTCAAACAGAGGTTCTGTGACACTCATGGAGTTCTTCATTTCTTGACCATGAGTTTTGGATGCCAGGTGTGGGAGTTAGAAGTTTATCAAAGCAAGCTGGTCATCATAATCGGGTTGCCCCTATTTATGACCCTGGTTTGGCTTGCTTTGCACAAACTTTCTCCCAAAACCCCTTTCATTGATCACACTGAGAAGGCTTGTGGTCATTGCACTCCACAGTGTAATAGCCTGTTTGGGTCCCATCTGCTGCCACCTGCAGGGTGGTTGATTGAGGAAACCAGATGAGGGGCCATGGGGGATGAGAAAAGTCAGAAATCCAAGGGGTGAAAAAGCTGGAACTTGGTGTCCATTACACTCTGGTAGAGTGCAATGGTCAGGAGCCAGCTCAACATGATTGTTATATAAGTTTTATCCTTAAAAGGTTTTTTTGTGTGTGTGAGAAAATTTGGGCAAAGCCATCAAAACCAAGGTCATATGTAGACCAGTCCAATTATGAGTAGCAGCTTGTGCCCATAACGTTCCACCGCTGAGCCCTGCCACCTGAAACACAAGTTCAAGGACTGAATAGCTCCCTGGGTGGTACAGGTGGAACAGGTCTTCACCCAAGTAACTGGGCAGTCTTGACCAGCGCCTTGCATCAAGAATTACCACGAGGGGCATCACCTCCTGGGACAATTAAAGAAAACCCTAATTTAGTCACTGCTCCCAACAATTGCCTAAATGTTATTCTATATGTCCATCAGTGTTGAGGAAAACACTTCAAGTTGCTGCTGAATTTACAACCTAATGACTGGGTTCCAGTTTGAGCTCACTGGCAATTTTGGAAGCAATATTTTTGAATGCCTTGGATTTTTCTGATATGGGCTTGAAGCGGACCCCGTTTAAAGACAGTCTGGGAAGTTTACATACCTCCATCTCCCACTGCACCACTTTCTCGGTGTACCCATCTCCATAGATGCAAAGGAGCAGAAAGGGCGTCTTGTGCATATATTGGCAGTTGTTGGCATCTAGCACCTTGCGGATTTCCCTCATGATGTCACTAGGATCCATGGCACTAGTGATTTTCATGCCCCAGGTGAAGTGCAGGGAGCGAGGTTTTGCTTGTTGGTTCTCCTTTCTCTGCTCAGCAGAGACATGTTGACTTGAACCCTTATATCTCAGGGTCTTCTCAGACTCAGTTGGAGGCCTTCTTGTGAATTTAGATGTTAACTTAGTAAAAACACCAGTGGTGCCTCTTCTTTGAGTCTGGGGCAATGCTTCAGCTGGATGGAAGCAGCTGGGTGAGGCAAGAGGACCTTCGTGTGTTGCAGTTTGGGATTCCCGGGGCTGGCGGTGGAACATTCTACAAAGGACACTGGCTCTGGGGAAGCAGATGCAGCCCCGGGTGGAGGTACTTGCGACACTGTGGGTTGAAGTCACTGGAGGGCTCTGAGCAGGGAAGTTGCTGTTGTTCTGACCATTCCGGCTCACTGAACGTGTGTCTGCTTTGGTTGTTTTGCGGCAAATGTACTTACTCCACAGTGTCCTCCCTCCAGATGGTGTGCTGCTCTTGTAGGCAGCAGGCATTTTCTTGAATTCAGGAGTCTCCAGCTCCTTGGGACTGGTGGTGATCCCAGGTAGGGGCCTGGCTGGAGAAATTCCCTTTCCTCCCACAGCACTGCCGCCAGATTTCTGGGAGGCCATTTGATGTTGTCTGAGGTGACTCTGGGCAGTGCTGGTCGGATATGGCCCAGTTCCAGCATGGTCCAGGGACTGTGTCTGCTTCTGAGTGGAAACGCTTCGCTGCACTTTGCGGTGAGGAGGCCAGCTGGTGCTCTTTCTGAGGACCCTGCTTGGCAGCAGCTTAGCCAACGAGATGTTTCTGTGGGAGATGGCCACCTCTGGACCAAAAAGAGGTTGGAGGACATCAAGGCCTCTGTTGATCCACCTGTCTCCCATAATTTCGGCCAGGGTGCTGCGCTTAGTTGGATTGAGCACCAGCAAGCGTTTCAGCAGATTTTCACATTCTGTTGACATGTACAGAGGGATTCGGTATCTACCTTGTAGCACTCTGTCTCTAATTTCTCTCACATTGTCCCCAACAAAAGGAAGCGACCCGGTGACTAGGGTGTACAGAACCACGCCAAGACTCCACACATCCACTTCGGGACCATCATACTCTATGCGCTGGAAGAGCTCTGGAGCTGCGTAGGGCGGACTGCCGCAAAACGTGTCGAGTTTACACCCAAGTGTAAACTCGTTGCTGAGTCCAAAATCGGCTACCTTGATCTTCATCTGTGAGTCTAATAACAGATTGTCCGCCTTCAGGTCTCGGTGGGCGACCTGCTTTTGGTGACAATATTGGACTGCAGACACGACCTGCCGGAATATAGATCTTGCCTCCTCTTCCTGCAGCCTTCCTTTGTTGGCCAGATAGTCCAAAACTCCCCCTCCACTGGCGTACTCCAGGACCAAACAGAGTGCTTTTTCGCAGTCCAGAGCTTCATAGAGCTTCAGGATGTGTGGGTGGTCTAACATCTTGAGGATTCTCACCTCTCTGTACATCTTTTGGAGGACTTGTGGCTTCAGATGTCTCTTATCGATGATCTTGATTGCCACTTCTTTACCTGTGATGACATGACGGGCCAGCATGACTTTGGCGAAGGTCCCCTTGCCAAGGGTTTTCACTACTGTATAATCTCCAATGCGAGGTGGTTTACCTGCAGAGGAAGCTGTGGATTTTGGGCGCTGTGCTCCAGAGCGCCCGGTCTGGGAGGTGTCTTCTGCCCATCTAGATCCATGCGAGGGGTGCATGGTTTGACCCAAGTTGATGATCGATGGGTCTGGATGTCCCTGGAAAGTTTAGGATAGGTTAGGGCTAGGCAAGGACAGGGGTTGGGGGAAAACAAGGAGAGAGTTGGAGATGGGTTGGGGAAAAAACAGCCACAACTGCCTTTTACCAACAAATATCGTGCCCAGTTCAAAAACTCGCTCTGGGAACATCAAAGGCCAAAAGGCAAATGAGGAGTGGTTCTAGGTCCACTCATTTCTAGGATTCTCATTCTATTATCTCCTAGGCAATCAATGCAGTCATAAAGGTACTGACTGCATAAAGAGTGGTCATATGCACCCTAAGTGGACCAAGGGCCCAGGCACTTACTCTGTCTAAGGAACTTGACAGTTTGGGGGTCAAGACCTGATGAAAAAGAGAACTATTTTTTTTTTCCAGAAATATTCAGCTGGACATAAACACACTTGACAATTCAATTTGAATAGTGAAGTTGATTGGTGGAAGCACTGGGGTTGTAAGAGTGGTCCACTTTACCTTTTGAATATAACCCTGGCTGCTTATTTTAAAAGGGAAATGTTTTTCTTTTCCCCTTCTCCCTGTCTCCCTCCCTAACCTGGGGGCAGGGAACAAGATTACCTTGAGTTATCTGTTCTCCACAGGAAGGAGAAGTCACCAGAAGAACTAGGAAGTGATGAGCTCCCAGATCAACTAGTTAATCATAACACACGCTCAGGATGCACCTGGGAACCCCTGGTCAGGGCACACCTGGAGTGGAGCCTTTGAATAGTCTCCTTAAAAACCCTCTGTTTTCCCTGATGGGCAGAATCAAATCTTCTGGCACAGGAGTCCCCTGTGTTTCCCCTTTGCTGGCAAAGCAATAAACCTCCTTTTACCTTGATCTCAAAACCTTCTCCTCATTATTGCATGGCCATCAGGGACAAGGCCCAAGGTTTTTGGTAACAGGTCAGGGACCCAGGCTCTATGTATTGCTCATTTGCTTTTTTTCCCCTAGTGTCTTTCAATAGCCTTCAAACCTCCTTTATTCAATCATTGTAGGGGCCACAATATGCAAATACTAGTTTCACCCCTCTTCTTTGCAAAAGTTGTCTTGCATTTCTGCCAAATACCTGTATCTTTAAAGGAGATTATTAATTTACTTCAGGTATTAAACATGTTGGCTTTTTAATATCAGTAAAGACACAAAATAAAATGTGCCACACATGTGGCCACTTAAGACTTACTAGTCATTCTCAAAATAAACCCAGATGCAATTTCAAGTGCAGCCGCACTCCATCTGCTGAAATTTTATATCATACCCTACACAGTATGATTTTTGGAAATTAAGTCATTTTTTGAACAAATACAAAATATTCAAAAATGGGCCTGGCATATGCTTTGTACTCATCAACTACTTGTGGAATAAATGGTTTACCATTGCTTTGTATTCTTAATTACCAGGAGAGAGAGAGAGAGAGAGAGAGAGAGAGAGAGAGAGAATGAGAATGTGTGTGTGTGTGTGTGTGTGTGTTTGTATGTGTGTCTCTTTGTGTATGGGCACATGCTCATTGGTGCAGCATTTCCTTGTTAACAGCAGTCTTCTTGTCCATATTGAATGCTTTCACACATTATATTCTAATAGTGCTACACACATCTGGTGTCAATGTAACAATGGTCCACCTTGTGTTTTGAAGAGAGCTCTTGCTGCTCTGCCCCTGTAACTCATTTTTTTAAATAGATATGTTTTTTTTTCTCTTCTTCTCTCACTGCTTCTCCCTAATTTCAGGGGGAACAGGATTATCTTTTTTTTTCCCCATTTCAGGCAGATTTCTCTCCCTAGAGTTCACACCCACCAAAGGAAGGAAGTAATCCAGACTTTGGGGATGGTACCAGAAGATCTCAGAAATGACTCTCTCCCAAATTAACAAGTGAATTACAACTCCAGACAGAGAACATGTAGAATGTAGCCTTTGAATCACCTCTTTATAAGCCCCCTGTTCCTGCTGATAGGCAGAATCACAGCCTTTGGGACAGAAGTCTCCTGTGTTTCTCTTTTGTTAGCAAAGCAATAAGCCTTCATTTTCTTTTTTCTCAAAACCATGTCCTCCTTATGGGACTGAGCTTTCAACAATATCAAGATGCTATAACGAATTCAACATACATACTATTTGCAACTAGTAGACAGGTATCATTTGAGTCTACCAGATTTGTACAATAACTATTAAATATTCTCCCTCATTAAGTGGCTGATACTGCAAATACTTTAATCTTTTCTCAGTGACTCATGTTCACCTATAGCAACATCAATAAATGTAAGATTTCAAGCCTTATGGGCCTTCCATAAGGTGTTCTCAATAGAGGTCTGACAGATTGTTTTGTTTTGTTGGGGTTTTTTTTGGTGTTGTGTTTTGGTATTAAACAACCACTGAAAAACTTAGATTATTGTGTCTAAATTATATGTTGTGACCATTAATTTAAGATTTAAAGTGAAAAATTTTGAGAGTTAAAGAAAGGGGGAGCATAAGTAGTCAACAATAAAATTACATATTATTGAACGTTTTATATGGGCTGATGATTAGCTTTATTTTTTCAGTATGCCTATACAATAGTATAGTTAAAAAGTAATGATTCTAGTAAAACAACAGTTCCATTAAAACAACTAATGGTTTGATTTACTACAATGGTTCTAGTCAAAAACTCATTTTAAATAAAATATTTTATGCCAATTAAAATTCCACAAGTTCATAAGTACCAAAGTGTCTTTAAAAAAGGTAAAATCTTTATATTGGCCAAAAACTCTTGGACGAAGAATGGTAGCTCTTTGAATACATCCATGTTCTTTAATCAGATTCTTAACCTCATGTGTTCCTTAATCTCATGTCAGAGATATTTTTTCTGAAGAAAAAATATATTCTGAAGAATATATTTTTAATGAAGATCTCATTTAAAATTTTCAGTGCATTTCCCACAATCCTGGTCATGTGTAAATTTTATAATTAATAGTTGCCTATATTGATTTTCTCAGTTGACTCTTTTCAGCATATTATATTTTTAATCAGGAAAACAATCTTTCTACAATTACTGATATACCTGTTAAACTCAGTGAGAATTATTATAAAGAATATCTTAAATTCAAATTTTTATTTAAAATGTGTATATATTTTAGCCAAGTATTTTTATAGGTCCCCCTTCTCTTCAAAGTGCCTCTCTTCATCTAATGTTTTCTCCATGCAAAATGTGCTAACATGTTATCTCTTTTTATGATTCTTTCTACAGTAGTGCCAAATTTAGATGATATAAAACTCTAATCTTTATTTCATGTCAATAAGGCTGTTATGATTTGATTCGGTGTTCTTTCCAAAACTCACGTTGAAATTTAATGTCATTGAAAGAATATTATGAGGTAAGTTTGTTGAGGTGATGAGGCTCTGCCCTCATAAGTGGATTATGCTGTTATGGTGGGAATAGGATTTCATAATGGGGTAAGTTATTGCCCCCTTACCCTTCTATACCCTCTGCCATGGGATGACCTGGCAAGAAAGTTATCACCAAATGCTGTCTCATGGATCTTGGACTCTCAGCTTCCTGAACTGTAAAATATATGTTTCTGTGATATGTTACTATCACAGCATAAAATAACAGAATCTGTAACTTTCTAATTAAAAATACATGTCCATTACAAGTTTTTTCACAATCAAGATTCCAAACAACAATTTCAGAATTTCCAAATTAAGACTAGAAAGCCTATGCACACATCATTCATTTGTTGAATTGGTCCCTTGATTTTTGTAGGTAGAGATTTTGTTTGTAAGCTTAGTGTTCAATAATCCAAATTTGCTAAAAAGATTCAAAAGATGACCTTTTTAAACATTCAACTGATTGGATATTTTGATTTAAGATTTCCAACTGGTTTTAGGCAAAATGCAATAATGGCTTGCCAGGATCATTCCCAAAATATCTGATACTATTTTCAAAGAGGATTCACAAAGTTTTTATAAGTCTCAAATATTTGTAAAATCTGATAAAATCCAAACGAGAATAAAAAGCACAGTTATGCTGTGCTGAAGTATTTTTAATACTTTAATTACTTTATTTAGATATCAAAGTTTTTGATATTTTTCACATCTATTAATTTCATGGGTTGACTATTGCAGTTTATTTGGATGTAGTTATGAGCTATGTTTTCAGAAATGCTGATTCCAAGTTCATGTCTGATAATGGATTTCTCAATTTAGCAAGAAAATTGCTTTTACCGTTATGCCACAGCCCACTAAAATGGGCCTCCTTATCATTATCACAATAACAACTAAATTTATCTGAAATCTTAAATGTTTTCACCAAATTTATAAAGCAATCATAATACTCTAAAATGTCTCATCTTTTTTTATTTGCTCTAATAGTTACACATGACAGTAGAATAAATTTTGATACATCCTACATAAATGGGGTGAGTACAACTTCTCACTCTTCTGCTTGTACACAAAGTAGTATCATGACATTCATGTAATCATGAATGCACATACAGTAATTATATCCAATTCATTCTGTTACCCTTCTTACATCATATCCTCTCCTTTCCCTTCCCTTCCTTCTGTGTAAACTCAAGTACATCTATTCTTCCCTAGCCCCCATCTCCTTATTGTGAGTTAGCATTCACATGTCAGAGAAATCCTTCAGCCTTTGGTTTTTTGGATTCGCTTATTTAGCTTAGCATGATATTCTGCAGCTCCATCTATTTACCTGCAAATAACATCATTTCATTGCTCTAAGGCTGAGTAATATTCCCTTGTGTATATACACATTTTCTTTTTTTATTTAATTATTTATTTATTCTAATTGGTTATACATGATGGCAGAATGCATTTCATTTCATATTGCACATATGAAACACAATTTTTGAAGTCACTGATTGTACACAAAGTATTTTCACACCTTTAATGTCCTCAAATGTGTACTTAGGGTAATGATGTCTAACTCATACCACCATCAATCCTACCACATTTTCTTCATCCATTCATCTGTTGAAGGGCATCTAGGTTCCATAGTTTGGCTATTGTGAATTGAGCTACTATCAACATTGATGTGGCTGTGTCACTGTAGTATGCTAATTTTAAGTCCTTTGGGTATAAACCAAGGAATGGGTTAGCTGGGTCTAATGGTGCTTCTGTTCCAAGTTTTCTGAGAAATCTCCATACCGCTTTCCATAATGGTTGCACAAATTCGCAGTCCCACCAGCATTATATGAGTGTACCTTTTCCCCCACATCCTTGCCAAGAGTTCTACAATAAAAACTATAGAATGCTAAAGAAAAAAATTGAAGAAGACCTTAGAAGATAAAAAGATCTCCCATGCTTTTGGATACACAGAATTAATATTGTCAAAATGGCCACAATAACATTACACAGATTTAATGCACTTTCTATTAAAATCCCAATGACATTTCTTGTAAAACAGAAAAAAAAAATTGTGAAATTTGTTTAGAAAAATAAGAGACTCAGAATAGACAAAGCAATCCTTAGCAAGAAAATTGAAGTAGGAGGCACCACAATACCAGACCTTAAACTGTACTACAGAGCCATAGTAAGAAAAGTGGCATGGTATTGGCACCAAAACAGACATGGAGTCCAGTGGTACAGAATAGAAGACACAGGAAAAACTCACATAAACCACATTGTAAAGTTAAATCTAGTCCATCTCTAAAACCAGCTGTGGGTGCATCTTGTCACAGCTAATAACTTCCCCTTTACTCCAGCTTTTGTGTTTCTTCTTACCACCTTCAATTTCAGCACATTTCTAAAATTTTGACTCAGGATGAGAAGTGAAATATCTCTAGACTTGGTATAAAGAAAGTTGAAGAAGAAAAGAAAAAATAGAAAGATGAAATAAGAAAGAAAAATGGGGCTAAGTTAATAAGAGAGAGACAGAAAGGAAATGTGTAACAAATCCTCATTGATATCCACCCATAGGTAATTTGATCAAGAGGCATTGTATATATAAAATTTATCTTTTATTTTTCAAATGCTTATCACAGAATTGCTTCACAAATTAAATGATAATATTTTCATGGTGGATGATTTTAATTCTTTTCAAAAAGAAACATTTCCTTAGGGTTCAGGCAGTTCTTTGTTGCAAAAATAGCAGATGTAAACAGTGACAGTTGGACACCAACTGAGCCCCTACAAGGCAGGAAGTTGGAGGGGATATTATTTTCTATAGTGTCAAAATTAAAATGTGTCCATTTTAAAGTATCATAAAGAGCTTATTTGTGGCATTTTCACTTCTATGTAACCTCTTACTGACCCCAGAGACAACATTATCAAAATGATGTTCATAAAGTAGACAACTAAAAAACCTTAACTTTGTACCCAGTTTGGTACCTCTCACTATGAAAAGAAATTCATGTATGAAGTAGTTTATTTACATTTCAATAAAGAGTAATCTGTATGCTTATTATAGCACATTCTTAAAAACCCCTTACCAAAATATTTTTTTGGAGGGAACCAGGGATTGAACTCAAGGGCACTGGACCACTGAACCACTATCTCCTGCCCTTTTGTGTATTTTATTTAGAGAGAGTTTCACTGAGTTGCTTAGCACCCTGCTTTTGCTGAGACTGCCTTTGAACTTGAAATCCTCCTAACTCAGCCACACAAGCCACTGGAATTATAGATATGCACAACCATTCCCAGCTCTTACTAAAAATTTAAGAGGAAAAATAAAAAAAATTTGGATGTTTTTAAAACTATTTTTTGTTGTAATAATTCCTAAAATGCCATTAATATAAATTAAGAACTGAATTTTTAAAGATAAAATTATTTTGGTACTTAAAAAAACAACCAATCAAACAAACAAACAAACAAAGAAAAACACATGTGCATACCTTGAAAGCTCAGATCTTGAAAATGTATGATAACTGTTATCAGTTATCTGTTAACTGTTATCTGATAACTGTTATCTGATAACCCTTATCTCTAGGCTATGTGATATATACTGTAAAGACACTTGTATTTCAGCTTATTTATATTGATGCATGAAGACAAATGATAGAAGAACATTATTTATAGATAAAGATAGAAGAATATTATTTATAAAATATACCCCATGATTCCCTGAGTAAATAAAGTTAAAGATAATTTTTCCTTTTAAAAAAGTTATTTCTTTTTCAAACTTGGTCATGGTAAACAACAATGTTTGAAACTTTCCTTACCCAGTTTGATAAATGTCAGTACATTGTGTTGTGCTTCACTTGATGTTCTATTCTCAGTGGGAAAACTGATCTATAGAAGAGAGGTTTTTATTATAATACATTAGATGCTGTATCACAAAAATTAAGCCATCAGGCTTCTTTGTATGGGAGGTATGGAAGCTACCTTTTCAGCTAAATGTTATTGAGAAGCTTACTATCACTCAAATGCTTGTTTGAAAAATAATCTTTAAAGAAATTTAGAATTTTAAAAATCCTGGAAAGTAAATTCAATGAACTGCATTGAAATAGTCACTTTTCAATCCACAGAAGTAGTTTTGATCAATCATCAAAGTCAAGAGAAACAACAGGCTCTTCTAAGCACCCGATTATTGAACTTTATGAATAAGCCAGTAGAAGCCACCTGGTACAGAGATCCACAACCTCCTAGGAGCCCCAAACACATTTCATCAGGAGAGACAAGGCTTGGTGTGCACAGACCACCTCAGTTGAAGGAAGCCATCCATTCAGTTTCCTCACTGTTCCCTTAGGGTGCATGACAGTTCCCTGTCTTTATGCCTTCCAGTCACATTGCCCCCTCAGGGTACATGGCTACCTCCTACTGCCTGCTAGAGACACTTCTCCTCATTATGCCAGTTTGGCAAAGTACAGTTTACCTAATTAGCTATTCCAAGGATGAGGCAAAGATGCTCCCTAGGCTTGTGCCATTATTATGGATCTGATGTCCTTCTGTCATCCTGTGAATTTGTCACAGGAGGATTCAATTCAGCATCAAATCCTCAAGTGTTTCTGGAGCTTGAGGAAATGTCACAGACCACCTATTAATCATGTCCCTTCATAGATAAAGTGAGTAAAATAAGCATCTAAAAGCCTGGGAAATGTTGGCTACTTCTGATTCATCTCCATTCATTTGGCCCTTCGGTTTCTTCTACTTAGTTACAATGAATTACAGAAGATCCTTCCAAATTAAAAAGCCTGATTCCGAAGGCTGTTCTTGAGCTAACTTACTTCTATATCAATGATACCAAATGCTCTCTGTGTCTCAAAATTTCAATTACTCACATATGTTCCAATATTTCATGAGAGGACGCGATCTTGTGGTACGTATTATTTCATGTTATTTTATCTTTAATAGAAGTTACTTTTCTCTAATTATAAAAGGATTCAAATGAGTTTTATGGAATAAAGCTATAAAAATGGGATGGAAGAAACACTAAGTAACGGAGAATCTCACACTCCAAAAAAAAAAAACACTGCAGCATTTCCAGCTCTGGGAGTAGCAACATCAGTATGTGAGTGGGCATCTTTGTAACTGCATTCAGGAGAGAAACCTAAAAGGAGGAATAAGCTAAAATTGAGAGTTACAGCAAGCCCTGCCCACCCCTCTCTAAGGAGAATGCTTCCAAGTCTCAATCTCAGGAGGTTGAGCATCCATGTTCCCTACCAAGTGGACACCTACCCACCATTGTCTTGGAACAGGGTACCACAACTCTAGAGTCACCTACCAAACTGTCTCCAATACACACACACACAAGCGCACGCGCGTGCGTGAATAACAGGACAAACCAAGATCCCTTCTCTCATGCTCCCTTTAACCATTCAGCCTCTATACTTCTCATTTCGATGGCTCTATTTAGAGACTGACTTGAGATTACATATATTCTCATATGCTGAAAACAACCATGGAAAGTGAAACTTTCAAACATTCACTGTTAATCACCATGTTTCCTCAAAAACTCCTTAAAGCCAATATACCAATGAAATGGGAGTTTGGGTTTTAGGAGAAAAGTGGATGGAAGATATGAACAAGGGTATTGAGCTCCTGACTCAAGGAAGTGGAGAAGTGGAGATGCATTTTCCATCTTCACCACCATAACACCCCCAAACTGGAAAGAGATTGGGAAGGACAGTTTGAATGAACAAAGGTAAATTTGTCCTCTGTAAATTGCCCACACCCCCAAATCACAATAAGTCCTCTCAGCAAAAGTCAAATGTAAAACTTGATCTAGGATTACATAAAAGAAATGGTTTTGAATTCACTGGAAAAAAATATTGTATTTTCTCCCCCATAAAGAGTATGTTAAAGAACCTCAAAAACATATTGTAGATAAGCCTCTCAATACTTTTAATGATCCATGAAGTTATCAGATAGGTTATCTGATAAGCAGAGTTTTTTTAAAATTAATGTAGTTAATGGACTAAATCAAACTTTTTTTTGCGTTTCATACTTTGCATCTTCCGGATGCAAACTTTAACTCCGATTTGCCTAGTAAGATGCATTCAGGCCACAGAGATATCTTCACTTTAAAAAGTAATATAGAGCTTAATACTATTGCCTTTTTCTCTCAATTCAAAATTTTCTTATCCAAAGCTAAAAATATTCTTGGTATTTGTTCACATTTTACTGCATTTTGTACATTCAAGAAGTTTTCATTATGCAACTCTAAATGCTGCTTGGCATATTTATCTAGAGAGCTAAAGAAAATTATACTCTTTTAACACAATGTATGAGAACAAAATGATAATTATAGGCCTTTTTCATGTAATATATACTAGATAATTGTCCAATCTTGACAATGTAAAAAATAAATACAAATAACAGAAGTTGAAAGAACTTAGAGGAAGAGTCAATAGTACTAATATCTGTATGTTATAAAGCAGAGAATAAAAAAATGAGTGTTTATGATTGATGGAACAAAAAATAAAATTATGAGTACTATTTAATGTTCAAATATAAGGATTTAGGAACAAAATGATAGAAAGTTTGTATGGTATGTCACCTAAAGGTTAAAATGTAGCTACCAATTCAGCACAGTGCTTGGCTGCAGTCATGGCAATGGTATGAATGTGTGTGAACAGAGATTGTGTCAATCACAAAGAACATACCTGAAAAATGCACTACTGTGTTCCTAACAAAGTCAAGGGAGACTGGTACACTTGTGAAAGGATCGCTCAAAATACACTGACTGGGAAACTTTGCTGAAGTCCACATACACTCCACGCGTTATGGTTTAGATGTGGTGTACCCGGAAAGCTCAGGCATGTGACAATGCAAGAAGGAGGACATGGGAATTGGAGCATGGCTATGAGGTATGTATTTTGTATCTGTAGAGTGGAGTCTTTCTCTCTGCTTCCTTAGTGTGCTGCCTCCCTCCACCACCCTCTTCCAACATAATGTTCAGCTTCACCTCGAGCCCTGAGCACCTAAACCTTCTCTGGACTAAGGCCTCTGAAATGGTGAGCCCTCAAAGAAACGTTTCCTCCCCCACAATTGTTATGGTCAGGTCCTTTAGTCACAGCATTGAAAAAGCTGACAAAAACACCATGTTTGTTCATTCACACTGACTAGACATCTGCATGGTAATGATCAGACTTGCCATTCAAACTAGTCTATAAGCAGGGAAACCTTGTCACAATAACACAAGTCTTTTGGTTTGTGAGGAGTTTTGTCTTACCATAAATTAATAATTTGACACCTAGGATTATACTGCATTCTCTGGAGAACCCAGTTATTGTAAGCTGATCTCTTCATCCACCCTTCTTAGCCTAGAAGACTTTTTTTCACTAATGCTGTATATATAACTACCAGCAACATAATGTATTTTACAGGAATCCCTCCCAATAGAATTTATTAGAATTCCTGCATCAATATGGCATAAGCCAAGAGAGGTAATAGAAATGGTAAGTATATCTCATTGTAAAAATCTCATATTAAATATACCCCAGTTATTAATAATAAAGCACAAATTTTACTCAGCTATCCTAGAAGAAATAGTCTCTATATTATTAAAAAGAATATTATAAATTATTTGTCTTATAATGAGGTAATCAAGATGCAAGGATATTGCAGAATTTGTGAGGCATTACTTTTCTGAATTTTCAAATATTTGTGGAATACATCAGTTTTTTAAATTTTGCAAGTTGTGCTTTAATATTCTTATCTCAATAAAAGCTCATATTTGTATATAACTTTGTATTTTAATTTTGTGTTCATTTTATTAAAGAGAGCCCTTCACTATTAAATAAACTTCATGTGAGACAAAACTGGGATCTCTTCCTTCATGAACCATAAAACTTAAAGTGATCTCAGAAAACACAGTGCAGAAGATGGAGAGTGCTCTATTCTCATGATATCAGCCTTATGTGATGCACACACTGGAGATGCTCTTCATTTACATGGAATAGAAAATGTAGACATATTTGGTGTATGTTGACAAGGGATAAAATCACAACGTTTAACCTATTTCACCTAATTTCGCTGCCTTACCCTTTTAGGTTACCTTTTTATAATGAGAATTTGTTTAAGAAAAGACCACACATATTTGTGTGTGTGTGTGTATGTGTGTGTGCGTGTGCGTGTGTATGTGTATGTGTATGTGTGTGTGTGTTTTCTCTGGAATCCTAGGCAATTTCACAAGATAAAAACTACATTAAGGCATGTTAGTCATTTGAAGTTGTCATACAACAACAAAAGAATTCTGTTTGGGGGACAAGTGAGTTAGATGTCCTAAATTTTTCCCAAAATCATAAAAAAAATAAATGAAACTATTGGAGAAGAAATGAATAATTAAAGTTGTGCTCCAATTAAGTATCTATGAATATGAAAAAAGCGCAAAAGGAGATAGCTTTTAATGTTTATTCTCTCTTGATAGACACTCAAATGGTATAAGAAATTTGATAACAACTATAATAATCAGAATTACAGTATTATAATATAACAGCATTTGGTGCATGTCTGTGGAGGAATTATCTTGCAAATAAAACACTAAGAGAGAGAGGGAAAGAATACACAGACTCCTCCTCCTGGTCAAAACAAAAACAAAAGCAAAACAAGAAAAAATGGGAAAGGAAGATTATCCAATCAAACAGAGAAAAGCAGGAAGTAATGGAGAGTCACAGATGGAGGAGGTACCTGAGCAACTGGATGTTCCCTACCACACAGTGCCTATACTCCTTGAAGTTCTTTTATATTCACAAAACCCAGTGGTACTTATTACAATAACTATCTTACAGAATACAAACTTGCAGTAAAGAGAACTAAAATAACTACCAATGAACACATAGCTATAAGAGATGAAGCCTGGGTTCAGAACCAGATCTGACTCCAGATCCCATACTCTTTTTAATCTCAAAGTTCAGATCTGTCAAGAGTGGCTTTGGAGCCAGCCCAGTGACTCACACCTGAAATTCCAGCAGCTAGGGTGACTGAGGTAGAAAGATCGTGAGTTCAAAGTCAGCCTCAGCAAAAGCGAGGGACTAAGCAACTCAGTGAGACCCTGTCTCTAAATAAAATATAAAATAGGATGGGGATATAGCTCATTGGTCGAGTACCCCTGAGTCCAATCACCGGTACCCACCCCCAACCAAAAAAAAAAAAAAAAAAAAAGAATGTCCTTGAAGGAAGAACTTCTATGAGCACAGATTTGATGAGATTCTGTAACATTAATGGGACTGTTGCTAATTAAGTAAAAAATATAGTGTTTATTATGTGCAAGATAAGATTTTCAGCATATATGTGTGTGTGTGTGTGTGTGTGTATGTCTCTGTGTGTGTATATATATATATATATATATATATATATATAATTTCATTTAATCCCTATTATTTATAACGTGATTGGCATTCATAGCATGAAATTCTCTTCCCTAGGCTTCTCTTTTACCTTGTTTTCAGTGGATGATATCAGTATGAGACTCTGCATCTCAACAAAAAGTGGCGGGGGGGGGGAGAAATTAAGACATATTTCAAATGGAAAGATAATCTTCAAGAGCAGGGCATCCATCTTTTTTTTTCCTGTAACATTATAGAAACAATCCATGATTGTAACATAAACACAGCTTGAAGTATATAAAGAGTAATTTTCCCCCACACCCACTGTAAATCCACTATTGGAGCAGTTAAACAGACACACAGGCACACATAGACAATCACAAATAGTTAAGTATGCCTCATGGGCATCTTTCTTTTTAAGTTCTTATATTAGCTTCTTGATGCATGGTATTACTTTATAGATAGTCTGTCATATGGACATCCCATCATTGATTTAAATAATTTTTTCTAATTAATTTTTAATTGGTAAATAAAAATTATACATAAACCTACACCTATGCAAGCTTTGCATACCAATGAAAGAAATTATCCCTGTTTCTTCAGAAGCATATCAAGGGTTCTCCTAGTTCTATCATCCGTCTCTCACTCTTGGCATATGCTCAGAATTCTGCAATGGCAATAAATCCCTTTATAGGCTTCTACATAACTGATTCATTGGACTGGCCAATGCTTTTCATTTCTTCAGACTCATTAAAATATAGCAAATTGTTACTGTGGCACACATATTCAAAGCTGTTGAGCAACAGTCTATTGGGTATTTTCTGTTTCTACCAGTTTTGAGGAGTCAGTTATGTTTTCACGCAAACAAGTTTATGATAGTTTTGGATGTTATTCTAATTATAACACAAGTTGAAGAAATGCAAGTGATAAATATAAATGTTCCTATGAAAACTGAATTGAATTCTGTGGAGAAGTTAATAAATGTACCTTTTGCTACTAAAATAAATTGGCATGAAAATATACACAGAAAAAAGCCATAAAAATTGTAGGAAAATCCACAAAATTTGACAAGGTTTGTGTACTCAGATTACTTTGCAGATGCCTTCAAAACATTTATTTTAGCACTGTAAAGGTATTTAAATACATGGAGAAAAATATTGCCCTTGAAAAGACTGAAATTGAATTATTTTCTACTCAAGAATAGAAAAAGAAATGACAAAGTGTGAGAATATTAGTTTTTTTGTTTTTTTTTTTTTGCAAGAAATATTCAAAAGGTAAAGTTATTTTAGAAGCTACAAATGATACAATTATATAAAAGGGAAAAGCATTTCATTACTTAATAGGTACCCTACCTCCTATCTCTTATGCTAAAACACATGAAATAAGTTCTTAGGGTACATCAGGCTTATACTTCCATAACATGAAAATTAGAAAGAAAAAAAAAACCCATAGGTTTTTGAACTTCAATTGTAAAATGAGAAAGAAGAAACAATAGGGAAAAAAGTAAAGATAAGTAAATGTCCAATGAATGCATGTAACTACATATGTTCTAAAGATAAAATGTCCATGATACAGCTCATGTGGTTTCTTTAAGAGTGCAAAGCAACCCAAAGTATAGTGTGTATAGGTAGCAAATACATTGTTTTTTTTAGAATTAAATGCAGAATTCCATTATCTTTGTTAGAACAAGGGCTATGTACATTCAAAGAAATACCCTCTTTCTAGAAAAAAAAAATAGAATTTTTCTATTTTCCATTCGAAGTTTTATAAACCTTGAAAAAAGCACAAATGTGTCAATCCATTTTCCTTGAATTATATCCTATCAATTAACATAAAGAATAAAACAAGAGACCAGGAACTGGGAAATCTCCAGGCAAGAGAGGGAGATAGTACCAGGCACTCAAGTCATATGAGAGCGGTCCCAAAAAGAGACCTGTGAGGTGCAGTCTTTCTTCAGGGACTAGTGGGTGCCACTCCCCACATCCAGGCACCCTGCGCCAGGACCAGTCTTCCCACACTGGTTACCTCCACCATCTGGTGGGCAGAGACATCAGCTTACAACAGATGACCCCACTTACTGAATGAGAAGCAGGAAAGATACAGATCTCTAAAGCTAGCTACAACCCTGGTTTCTTCCTTTGAGTTTTTTATTCATTTGTTTTTTCTCTTTTACCCCTTTATCCTCTGGTCCTCACATCCCCGATATATGTGAAACCAAGAACTTTGCATGAAATAGGACTTTGAGGACTGAGTCATCTGAATAATATAATATAGAGGTGTTGTATATGCCCTTTTTTCTTTCATTTTTCTTTCCCCCTCCAAATTTTACTGGTTTAACATCTGCATTTTTCTAAATACATACGTGTGTTTGTTTTATGTGCTCTACTGTCATCCCATGTACTTGCCTACCATAAATTACTTCCTATCTTTTTTCTTACTACTAATCCTCTTTACTAGATTTCTCCTTCATACTTCCTAAGATATATTAACTCTATATCCTCATCTCCTACCTCCTCAGCATATTGTCCTAAGTCCCACCCCTAGTTTATAAGTCCTCTGTCAGAAACTGTAAACCATTTTACACAACTACTGATTATATTTTAGATAATAATTGAATCCAACATTTCTGTACATCGAGACTAAACTGTAAACATCTTAATAACAACAAATTGTTCATAGGTGGTATATTGTTGATATTGGAATCTGTTAACATTGTCCTTCCCCACAAAGGGGAGGTCTTTGAACCCTAAAAGAGCACTACAAACCTATAGCGTAAAAACAATAACAATCTAGACCCACAGAGCTGGAAAGTACGACACACAAGCAACATAAAAAACAAGGGAAGAAAGTGCCCCAAACAAATGAAGACACCACTTGTTTAGAATCATTGGCAGTCACAGCAGAAGAAAGGAAAGAGAAGGAATTTAGGATGTACATGGTTAAAATGTTCTGTGAACTCAAGGAAGTTATAAGAAAGTAAATACAGGCAGTGAAAGATCACTTTGATAAGGAGCTACATAAATAAATACAGGAACCAAAAGATTACTTCAATAGGGATATAGAAGTTCTAAAAAAATTATACAGAAATCCTTGAAATGAAAGAAAGAATAAACTAAATTAAAAGCTCAAATGAAAGCATCATCAACAGAGTATAACACTTTGAAGATAGGCCATCAGACAGTGAAGACAAAATATATAATCTTGAAAAGAATATAGATCACATAGTGATAATGGTAAGAAACAGTAGGCAGAACATTCAAGAAATATGGGATAGAATAAAAAGACCGAATTTAAGAGTTATTGGGATAGAGGAAGGCATAGAGGTCCAAACCACAGGAATGAACAATCTATTCAATGAAATAATATCAGAAAATTTTCCAAACATGAAGAATGAATTGGAAATCCAAATTCAAGAAGCCTACAGGATGCTGAATGTACAAAATCACAACAGATCCATACCAAGGCATATTATAATGAAAATGCCCAACATACAGAATAAGGAGAGAATTTTAAAAGCCACAAGAGAAAGGAATCAGATTACATCTAGAGGAAAACCAATTAGGATAACAGCAGATTTTCAACACAGACCCTGAAAGCTAGAAAATCTTGGAATAACATATATCAAGCTCTGAAAGAAAATCAGTGCCAATCAAGAATCTTGTATCCAGCAAAATTAAGCTTTAGATTTGAAGATGAAATTAAAACTTTCTATGATAAACAAAAGTTAAAAGAATTTATAGCTAGAAAACCAACACTAATAAACATCCTTGGAAAAATATTCCATGAAGAGGAAACAAAAAAACAACAATGAAAATCAGCAGAGGGAGGAAAGCGAATACACTAAAGGAAAAACCAATCAAAGAAGAAAAGTCAAGTAAAGTTAAATAACAAAAAGAAACAAATATGGCTGGGAATACAAACCATGTCTCAATAGTAACCCTGAATGCTAATGGCTTAAACTCACCAATCAAAAGATATAGACTAGCAGATTGGATTTTAAAAAAAGATCCAACAATATGCTGTCTCCGGGAGACTCATCTGATAGGAAAAGACATACACAGACTGAAGGTGAAAGGTTAGGAAAAATCTTACCACTCATATGGACTGTGGAAGCGACCAGGGATTTCTATCCTTGTATCAAATAAAGTAGACTTCAAGCCAAAGTTAATCAAAAGGGATAAAGATGGACATTACATACATCTCAAGGAAATAATACACCAACAAGACATAACAATCATAAATATATATTCACCAGATAATGGTGAAGCTACATTCATCAAACAAATGCTTCTCAAGCTCAAGACTCAAATTGATCACAACACAATAATCTTGGGTGACTTTAACACACCTCTCTCACCACTGGATAGATCTTCAAAACAAAGTTGAATAAAGAATGTATAGAACTCAATAATACAATCAATAATTTAGACTTAACTGACATATATAGAATGTTTCAACCTGCATCAAGCACATACACTTTCTTCTCAGTAGCACATGGATCCTTCTCTAAAATAGACCATATACTATGCTACAAAACAACTCTTGGCAAATAAAAAATGTAGAGATACTACCATGTATTTTATCAGATCATAATGGAATGAAATCGGAAATCAATGACAAAGTAAAAAATAAAAATTACTCCAACACCTGGAGACTAAACAATATGCTACTGAATGAACAATGGGTTGCAGAAGACATCAAAGAGGAGATTAAA
This sequence comes from Marmota monax, assembly GCF_021218885.2. Classification (NCBI taxonomy): domain Eukaryota; kingdom Metazoa; phylum Chordata; class Mammalia; order Rodentia; family Sciuridae; genus Marmota; species Marmota monax. The sequence goes on along the minus strand of NW_026695208.1, from coordinate 1,333,146 downwards.
AATTCTTAGAGGTAAATGAGAACATAGACACAACATATCAAAATCTCTGGGACACTATGAAAGCAGTTCTAAGAGGAAAGTTCATTGCATGGAGTTCATTCCTTAAATGAAGAAAAAGTCAACAAATAAATGACCTAACATTACATCTCAAAGCCCTAGAAAAAGAAGAACAAATCAACAGCAAAAGCAGTATAAGGCAAGAAATAATTAAAATTAGAGCTGAAATTAAAATCAAAGAAACAATTGAAAAAACTGACAAAACAAAATGTTGGTTCTTTGAAAAAATAAATAAAATTGACAGACCTTTAGTTACTCTAAAGAGAAAGAGAGAGAGAACTCAAATTACCATCATATGTGATGGAAAAGGTAATATTAAAACAGACACTGCAGAAATACAGAGCATAATTAGAAATTATTTTGAAAACTTATACTCTAATAAAATAGAAGGTATTGAAGGCATTCAAAAACTTCTTAAGTCATACAACTTTCCCAGATTGAATCAGGAAGATAAATATACAATTTAATCAGACCAATATCAAGTGATGAAATAGAAGACACCATCATAAGCCTACCAACCAAGAAAAGTCCAGGACTGGATGGTTACACAGCCAAGTTCTACATGACCTTAAAAGAAGAACTAATACCAATATTCTTCAATTTATTTCAGGAAATAGAAAAAGAAGCACCACTTCCAAAATCATTCTATGAGGCCAATATCACCCTGATTCCAAAACCAGGCAAAGACATGTCAAAGAAAGAAAATTTTAGACCAATATCTCTAATGAATATAGATGCAAAAAATCTCAATAAAATTTTGGCAAATTGAATGCCAAAACATATCAAAAAGATTGTGCACCATGATCAAGTGGGGTTTATCCCAGGTATGCGAGTTTGATTCAACACACAGAAATCAATAAACGTAATTCATCACATCAATAAACTCAAATATAAGAATCATACGATCATCTCAATAGATTCAGGAAGAGCATTCGACAAAATACAGCACTGCTTCATGTTCAAAACACTAGAAAAACTAGGGATAACAGGAACATATCTCAACATCATAAAGGATATTTATGCTAAGCCCCAGGCCAACATCATTCTAAATGGAGAAAAATTAAAGGAATTCCCTCTAAAAACTGGACAAGACAGGGATGCCCTCTTTCACCACTTCTATTTAACATAGTCCTTTAAACACTAGAGCAGTTAGACAGATGAAAGAAATTAAAGGGATACACAAAGGAAAAGAAGAACTTAAATTAGCACTATTTGCTGATGATATGATTCTATACCTAGAAGACCCAAAGAGCTCCACCAGAAAACTTCTAGAACTAGTAAATGAATTCAGCAAAGTAGCAGAATTTAATAATCAACACCCATAAATCAAAGGCATTTCTGTATATCAGTGACAAATCCTCTGAGAGGGAAATGAGAAAATCTACCCCATTTATAATGGCTTCAAAAAAAAAAATAAAATACTTGGGAATCAACATAATGAAAGATGTGAAAGATCTATACAATGAAAACTACAGAACCCTAAAGAAAGAAATCAAAGAAGACCTTAGAAGATGAAAATATTTCCCTTGCTCTTGGATAGGCAGAATTAACGTTAACAAAATGACCATACTATCAAAAGCACTATACACATTTAATGCAATTCCAATCAAAATCCCAATGGCATTCATCATAGAAATAGAAAAAACAATCATAAAATTCATCTGTAAAAATAAGAGATCCAGAAGAGCTAAAGCAATCCTTAGCAGGAAGAGTAAAGCAGATAGCATCACTCTACCAGACCTTAAGCTATACTACAAAGCAATAGTAACAAAAATAGCATGTTATTGGCACCAAAACAGACTGGTAGACCAAACTTACAGAATAGAGGACATAGAGACTAACCCACAAAATTACAATTATCTTATATTAGACAAAAGTGCTAAAAACATGCATTAGAGAAAAGACAGCCTCTTCAACAAATGGTGCTGGGAGAAATGGAAATCCAACTCAAAGTGGATCAAGGACCTAGGAATTAAACCAGAGACTCTTGTGTCTCTAATAGAAGAAAAAGCAGGCCCTAATCTTCATCATGTGGGATTAGGCCCCAAATTCCTTAATAAGACTCCTATAGTGCAAAAATTAAAATCAAGAATCAATAAATGGGATGGACTCAAACTAAAAATTCTTTTTCTCAGCAAAAGAAACAATCTGTGAGGTGAATAGAGAACCTAAATCTTGGGAGCAAATTTTTACCCCTCACACATTAGAAAGAGCACTAAGCTATGGGTTATATAAAGAACTAAAAGCGCTAAACACCAAAAGACCAAATAATTCAATCAATAAATGGGCCAAGGACGTGAACAGAAACTTCTCAGAAGATGATATTCAATCAATCAATAAATATATGAAAAAATGCTCATCATCTCTAGTAATTAAAGAAATGCAAATCAAAACAACTCTAAGATAGCATCTCACTCCAGTCAGAAAGGCAGCTATTATGAAGACAAACAATATTAAGTGTTGGCAAGAATGTGGGGGGAAAAGGCACACTCATACATTGCTGGTGGAACTCCAAATTGGTACAGCCAATATGGAAACCAGTATGGAAATTCCTTGGAAATCTGGGAATGGAACTATCATTTGACCCAGCTATCCCTCTCCTCAGTCTATACCCAAAGGACTTAAAAACAGCATACTACAGAGTCACAGCCACATCAATGTTTACAGCAGCACAATTCACAATAGCTAAACTGTGGAACCAACCTAGATGCCCTTCAGTAGATGAATGGATTAAAAAATGTGGCATATATACAAAATGAAATATTATTCATCAATGAAAGAGAATAAAATAATGGCCTTTGCATATAAATGGATACAGTTGGAGAAGATGATGCTAAGTGAAGTTAACCAATCCAAAAAAACAAATGGCGAATGTTTTCTCTAAGATAGATAGATAGATAGATAGATAGGAATTGACAAACTCTAGATAGGGCAGAGGGGTGGGAGGGGAAGGGGGGAGCAGGGGCTTAGCAATAATGGAGGAAAGTGATGGACATCATTATCCAAAGTACGTGTATGAAGACATGAATTATTGTGAACATACTTTATATACAGATATGAAAATTTTTCCTATATATGTAATAAGAATTGTGATGCATTCCACTCTCATATATTTAAAAAATAAAACCAATTAAAAAAGAATAAATTAATAAATGACAATTCTGACTCTTGATGGAAAGCAATATATTAATAATAAATTCTTTTATTTAGAATATTTTAAAATTTTTTCAGATTTATAAAAGTTGACACTTTATAATTTGCTTTTTAGGGACCATAAAATTATAATATTATTTTAATGTTTGATACTAGAACATATCATACATATATTGTAGTTGGTAAACATAAAAAAATTAACATATTTCAGTGACTATAGAACCAATTTCACATTTGAATATTTATGAAATGTTGAAGTGTCTTACTCTACTGACATGAATATTTATGGAGTGTTTCTTTTCTTTCTTTATTAAATAAATATTTTCAGAAATTGAGATGCCATATATGGTAAACTACACATTAGTTCCAAGGTAATGCAGCATTTAGGTCATCATTAAGATATATATTTGTCAAAAAAGGAAAGGAGTATTCTTTAAGAGGTCAAAATTATAATGTAAAAATCTTTAATAGATATCCATCAAAGTTAATAAATTTCAGTTTTCTGAAAGGATATCCTAACCCTAAAATTCACTGCAATCATTAATTCAAAAATAATACTGAAACAGTTCTGCAACAGTTTACCTCAATGTTAAATTCAGTAACTTTCCAAAGGTAAACAAAGCAAATATGTAGAAAATATAAAATAATAGGATTTAAATGTAGTCTGAACATTTAAGGTTAGATTAGAACAATCCTTTCTCTGTATGAGGCTCTCTGGATTTAATATTACCCTTATTGCACCATTTTCCTTTCCCTCCTGCAGAATTTCAGGACAGTAACTTTGAAAGAGTTTACTCAAACAGCATTCTGTGAAAAAGTTTTACATTTTAGTCAACAATATATAGACTTCTGTTGCCAACAAAAGAGTACGTCCAAGGTTTATCATTGAAACGATAAGATTTAATGGAAACATACTTGACTCTCAGCATGATGAAACATACCTATCATTCTCACAACATGAAGTATTTGACTGCTATCTCTAATCCATTTTGCCACAGACTTGGAAAAACTCCTTATTTTTATTAAATAAACTCTGAGACCTTTAAAATATAGGTTAGAATTTCTAGTGAAACTGTTGATTGAATACATATATTTATCACCAACACTCCTTAAAACCCCACCACACTTACAATGAAGAAATTAATGAGATACTAATCTATAAAGACAATGAGAATAAGGAAAAAATGCCCAGAAAGCAAGAAAAAAGTATCTTTTGAAGTTTAGAAAATAGAAAGCCAATAGTATACCAAGGCTAAGTATGTGGTGGTGCATAGCTGTAATCTCAGTGACTGGGGAGGCTGAGACAGGATGATCCTTACAACTTTGAGAGACCTTCAACAACTTGAAAGACTCTGCCTCAAAATAATGAATAAAAAAAACTGGTGTTTTAGGTCCATGATAAAGTGCCCTGGTCTAATCCCTAGTATCAAAAAAAACTTTAAAAATTTAAAAAATAAAATTAAATTAAATTTAAAAATCTAACTATGCAAAGCAGAATAAAAGATGTTACTTCAGAGCTCAAAGGTATGGAAACCAGGAAATGAAAAAATATATATCTTAGAACCCTGTAAAATCTTAAGAATGAGATGTGTAATGAGTAAAAATTAGAGATACCCGGTAAACAGAAATACTGTGTAGTTTCAAAACAGAAGAAGGATTGGCTGAAAATCTTTATAGCATGCAGTGAAACCCCTAGGTCACTTGAAATAGCCAAGAAAATCCTCTCCATTGTGCGAAGTCCAGCCAGTAACTCTCCAGTGAGGCTGAACTGAATATTTTTTGACTTAAGATACTAGACAAAGGTCAGGGAGAGGTTCTAGAACCAAAATCTGGGAAATTGAGCAAAATATGATCTATGAGGATTGAAACCCACTGGACCCCCAGAATTTTGGTTTCTATCTATAGTATGAGACTGAAGATATTCTCTTAAAGAGAAACTCAGAGAAAAAGCCAGTACTGAGTATTGAGTACACTAATGAAATCACCAGTCTCTGATTTATTAGTGAAATATTGCCATCAACAAACCTTTACAATCACCTGACAATTAAGAAAGGCCTGTTATATGATATCTAGGTACCAAAGCAAACAAGCAGTCAGGAGCAATAGAGACTATGGTAGAATCAAAAGAAAATAATATATAGAGAGATGATTAATATGCATCATCTATTAACTAGTAGATTTCACATAATTAAAATATAATTAAAATAATTATAAAATGTAACTAAAATATACTACATGTACTTAAAAAGGATGCTAATTTTAAAAAAAGCACTCAGAAAATAATAATTTTTAGATAACAAAAATATGATCACAAAACTTTTGATTTTCAAAATTTGTTAAAATCTCTCAAAAATACTTTATGAAGTGAAATAAAAAAGTAAATAAAAACTAAAAGTAAGGAGGAAAATTTGCAGTAGTTGGCCATATTTGACATTCAAGTAAAAGGAATTCCAGTCTGAGAAAAAGAGAATGGACAGGGTATATATTGTCATATAAATAACACAAACAATTTTTTTCAAGACCCAACCCAAAGTACATAAACATCCATTTCAGATCCCTGAGTGCCAAACAAATGGATTAATATTGCCTTCACCAAGGAAAAACATCAAAAATTTGAGAACTCCAAAGACAAATAGAAACTATTAAAAGCATTGAAGGGTGGAGGATGCAAGTATTAATATTGTAAAATCAAAAATCAGAATACTTCCAACTGGCAATGTCAGTAGCTTGAATAGAATGAAAGTTTCAAATTTCTGAGGCTAATTATTTCCAGCCTAATTTTCTATAGTTAGTTAGATTATCAACTATATTTGAAGGAAGGATAAAGACATATTTAAATATGCAAGGTCTCGAGATTTTAGTGTAATATATTCTCCTTTAGTAAACTATGATGTGAGCCTCACTGAAGTAGAGAGTGAACCAAGAAGACAGAAAATGAAGGCTGCAGGCACAGGAAATCAGATGAAAAGACAAACAAGAAAGTTCTAGATGGTTGTGCCACAAGCTGAAAGAACTAGTTCTGAGTGAAGCCAAAGAATAGAAGACTCCCAAGGGGACACTTTTAGGAAAAAAATAAATAAAACTTACATATTTTGAAAAATGAACAGTTGTATAGGAAAGTGTCTAGGTAAATTACCAGTAGGTCTATCAAAATTCACAAACTTTATAATGAAAAAAATTTAATCAATTATGTAAGCAAATAAATTTCCTTTGTGATATAATGAACTGAGTAGTGCTCATGTAGCCACTATAAGATTATTAAGCCCCATATGTTTACCCTAAAATTTTGATATTAGGAAAATCAGTTGAAAAATAAAAGGTGTATGGTTCAGTTAGGAAAATAGATCCAGAAGTAAAACAAGAAGTTATGAAACAGTAATAAAAGCATGCTTTTACTAAGAAATCAGGAAGCTCTTAAAGTGATTGACAATTTCTGTATGAATCTTATGATTTTTTTAGTTTTTAAAAATATATTTAAATTTCGCTTTGGTAAAAATAAATTAAAAAACTAAAAGTAGTCTAAGAGTTTATGGGAATAAGACCTATGTGAGCAGTGGGGACCTATGGCATGGTTCACAACCCTGTTTTATATGAAATGCAGCCACTCCTGAGGACCCAATTCTCCATGCTTCTCTCCAAATGAAGTCCATTTTGTGTCTAGTCTCCCATGTACCTCAAGGTCTTCTCCCCATTATCACTTCTAAATCATTTCTCCATTCTTTTTTAAAGCCTATGGCTCCTTGGTATTGATATCTTTTAAGAGTAGCCACCCATTATTTCTCCTCTTGTTTTAATTTACATACCACCTTGTCATTTCTTCATTATTACAGAAGTCCCACCTGACTTTCTCACTTAAAATGTGTGCATTTATTATATGTAAATTATATTTTAATAGATTTGATTTAAAAATAAAAACAGAGGAAAGTCAGTGTCATGGGCTTCCAGGCCTATCTAGAGACACTGTCTAGAGATCTAAGATGAACAGGAAAAATCACTTCACTGAGAAATTCTTGTTAGGGGTTGGGGTTGTGGCTCAGCAGTAGAGCACTCACCCTTACGTGTGAGACCCTGGGTTCAGTCCTCAGCACAACATGAAAATAAATAAATAAAATAAAGATATTATGCCCATGTATAACTAAAAATTATTTTTTAAGAAAAGAAATTCTTGTAAGAAGTAGAGGACTGTACAGGCAAGGAGAAATGGGCAGGTTTCATATCAGAAAACTAGTTGGTAGTTAAGAAACTACCAACTTCTCAATCACACACACACACAAACACATGCACACACTTCAAAGGAGATGTGCATCTACAGCAAAGAATAGAGCAAATTTGGTAAGAGGATATTTGAGACAATAAACCCCAAATCAACGTTTTGAGCTACACAAGCTCGGTTAATACATTTCCTACATTATTTATGTAAAACATATAATCTGACCCCACTTATTTATTTTCTTTTTTATTTGTTATTTTTAGTTATACATGACAGTAGAATGTATTTGACATATCACACATGGATTATAACTTCCCGTTTTTGTGGTTGTACATGATGTGGGGTTACACTGGTCTTGTATTCATATTTGAACATAGAAAAATTATTGTCTGATTAATTCTACTGTCTTTCCTATTCCCATCTCCCCTCCCTTCCCCCTATTCCCCCATCTCAATCCAGTGAAACTCCACTCCCCCATGCCCCTCTGCCTATTTTGAGTCAGCATGCACATATCAGAGAGAACACTTGGTCTGGCCCCATTTAAAAATAAGCAATATTCAAAAAGCAACCAAAAAGGACTTATGAATAGATAAATAGGAAAAAGATGTATGAACAAATTAAATCACAAAATTTCTCCATGTTTTTTTCATCCTCTATTAACTTACCACAAATTGATACTTCTATAATGGAGCAAAGTTAAGGAAGAAATAGAAGACTACAAAGAAGAGATTTCACAAAGACAGAAGGAAATGAAGAGTAGTTAGAGCTCAGTAAAGTAGGAACAATACAGAAATATCACCAGAATAAAGCCAGGTTTTAATCACCTTAGTACAATAACATGACTAAACTCCAGTAAAGTACTTCATGGGTTTCCCAAAGGACATTAAGTGACAACTAACAGAGATTTGAGGGGAAATAAATAATCTTTTTCTGGAACATGACAGCAAAGGAGATCCAAATATGCATATTCATTATTCCTGAAAAGGAGTACTCAGATGAAATTATAAAAGATATTATATAAGAGAACTTCCCTGAAACATGAGCACATTATATACCAGCAAAAATAGGCATTAATGATTAATCTCAAGGAATATCTTGATGAATTCACTGAACTTTCATCATCAGTAGAATCTTATAAACTTTCAAGTAGGTAAAGGATACCCCAAGCAAGGAGAAAATAAACAATCTCAGACTTCTCTATGACATTAATATAGGCAGGCAGACAAGGTTCTGAGGAAAAGATGGTAGGATCCAAATCTTTCTGTCTGGCCAAGTCATTCTGCGACTATAAAGAAAACAGACATTCTAAAGTAGTCAGAGTTTCTGGGTTTACAACATCTATGATCTTCAGCCATGAAACTACTGGCCCATTCAATCCAGTCAAAGAGGGATGGGGCATAAAGTAAAGTGAAGAAACCAGGAAAAACAAAGCTAATCAGAAGTAAGCTTAAAAATCAATTTAAATATTAAGCTAATGCTAAACATGTGTGGTTATGCAGACATTAGTAACATTATAAAACAATAACCTTAAGTTCAATGGCCTGAAATTATTTTCAAAACAAAGTGCAGCCTTCATACTAATATTGATATAGTGTCTGAGCTTCTTCAGCTGAGATGATATTAATGTTGTTCCATGGCATCCATGCTTTTTCCAGTGGAAGATGTGGATCATTTATTTGGATGTCATCTGATTGAACTGCCTGTGAGACTGACTCATTGGCCACTCTGCCTCAGATCACAGCTACTTTCCCTTGGGTCTCAAAAACATCTCAGAAAAAGGACATTTTGATAAACCAGTATGAGGGGACACAACCTGAAGGCATAGTAAATGAATGATACTCTTGATTCCATTCTCTTTTATCTCTGGCAATGCTGAAAGTTTCAGTTTTTATCAAGATGAGTGCTAAAAACAGAGCAATATGGAGTGCCATCCCAGGTAGGCACTGATCAATACCCTCTTAGGTTGGCCCTCCACCAATCATTTTAGTCACATGACAGCTTTGACCTTCTCATAGCAGCCATGGGCCACAGGAGGTTCAAAGCACAAAAGGCCAGAGGCAGGGAAAGCACAGAGTAATGAGAGTAAAGGAACAGTCGGAATTTTGGTGCCTCACAGAGAGCAAAGCTGCTCCCAGGGTATGAGTATTCAAGAGCAAGCATTTTGCAAAGTATTTTGGAAAGGAGTAAATGCTCCCTGGTAGAACTGTGATTAAAAAGTCAAGCTCAAATGAATGCTATGCTAAGTCAAAGACATAGACAGCAACTAGAAAGCCTGTGCAAATTGTAGTTTCAGCCAAACATCCTAGAACAGATTGACATAGTACAAAAATACTGTGGAACAAAAAGAGGATGGGTATAGGAGACTATCAGCAAAACCTGGAAGAAGAAACCTGAAAACTAAATATAAACAAATTACACCCACATCCACACTTTCTGATTTTTACCAATTCCATTACAAGAAAACAATGATGATATGTAACAGACCACGGCTGAGAGTCCATAATTATAGAATCCAGAATCACTATACATAGTTCTTGTAACACAGAACAGATGTTCTTTTTATCATTTTGTAAGATACTAACTTTATTTTATCCAAGTTTTGACTCTTAAAGGAAACAAAACATGTAAACAAATAACTTTGGCTTTTAACATGGCTTATTGGCTGAGTAGGCATTGAATCATTTGAAAACAAAATTTTTATTAAAAATGGATTTTTACTTGATATAAATGCCCATATCAATGTTCTGGATTTTCCAGTCAATTCAGTAAGACAAAGAAAAGCTTATCTGATATTCTGAGATATAAATATTGAAAAGGAAGAAACAGGTTATTATATATAAAAATGTAGCTGGAATAACTAAATAATCCAACATTTCAGGGGTAAAAGAAGAAGAAAAAACTTTGAAATACACATTCATTTTCATGCAATAATTCAAGTTCAAGAAATTTATTTGAAGTGAATAATTAGAGCTGTGACCAAACATTTGTGTGAAGAATGTTTATGATATTTCATTTCTCTGGTTTAAAAAAAAATAGAAATAACCTTTGTAGCCAAAACAACATAATTAGTCAAATAATTTATAGTAAACTTTTAAAGTGAGATGGAATATATTATAATATAAGCAATCATATGGATCAATTTATCTTACTACAAATCAATTAGGAAAGGCAGCTGCTATGGGCTCTGGCATCCTTGAACATCCTTTCTCTGGATTGATGACAAGCTACAATGTCTAACCTCCTCTGACTTGAGCTTTTTCTGTAGCTATACATACACAATTAAGTCAGTTGAGATTACCACAGCATGACTGCCATGTAACTGCGCAAGAGAAGCTTGTTTACTGCTTGCTGCAAAAGGTACTAGGCCATACAGGCAACCACAATGTCTCTCGGGGTTTATGATCTAGGTAATTGGAACTACCATGCTAATGTTTCTGCTATTTGTTATACTATGAGTTATGAATTGCTTTGCCCTGACCTATTAACCATGAAGGTGAAGGAGACTACCTTACAAATCAACTTCCAGGCTTCACTTGGTCAGACTGTTCAAGTTACATGAGGTAGCTCTAAATATAAAATTAATTAAAAATTTATGATTACAAATGAACACACTGATCAGAGGTTATGATCCTTCATTGAATGAGAAAATTAGAATAAATGAAATTCCAGAAAAGCCTGCTAAAATGGAAAGAAGAATAAAAGAATCATCAGGAACAAGTATAAAAGAATAAAACCAGAGTTGGCAGAGTCTCAACAAGCAAATTTAGGTTCCAAAGGAGTCCTTGTTTCCTGGTTTGGTTTTTTGATCCACAACACAGATCTTAAAGGGCTCCTTGGAGTGAGGAAAATAATCTCTTTCATGAAAACTTTGCTGAAAGTTTGTTTGTTTGCTTTAAATGAGAAGTCTAATAAAGAAAACTGTTGTTCTCCCAAATAGTGTAGAAAGTACCAATATTCATGTTTCTGCAGAAAAAAAATTCATATTCTCCAATAAACAATAAAAGAAAATTCTAGCATGTGAATATATTTGAACACTGTTTACTCTTGGATCATTTTCCATATTCATCATTTCCTTTGCTCTTGGGCATAACAACTGAATAAATATTTAACAGAACTTCAGAGAGTGAACTTGTTTCTAAAGGAAAAAAGTATTAATTACAAAAGTAATTCTGATTAACAAGAAAAAGCTTCTTATAATGAGTGACAGATAAAAAGGGTGTTTTCTTTTAATTCTGAATGTCCCCAGGAAAATTCAGTACTGGTTCAGAGCAAAAGAGATATTTCACTGTACATTCTTTCACTAAGGAAGGGAATATAAGAGAAGAATGCTATAAGAAGTTTTCTCCTCATCTCTCATAACAATAAGAGCCCCAACAGGTACTTCCCCGTGTGGCTGTGTCAGCCATTCCATAGCAAGAAGAGTCTGCAGCAGCTTCTCTCCTGCACTCAGACACAGGTTAATTGTCATTTGTTTAAGCAACTCATCTCCGGAGTAATATCCAAAGACCAGAAAGATCAACTTGTCTTGGATCCCTTTTCTAGAAGGTCCCCAAACACATCCTGTTACCTGCACTGACCAGGCTTTTATCCCACTTCCTGTAAAAGCTGATCACTGCAAAGGGGGACTTCATGATTTAATTGGTTTATACTAATGGATATTCAATCCCTGGAGCACTAAATAATGAGTCAAATGGAGATTCTGTTTGCAAATAAGGCCACAGTCATGGGATAGGCAGCCAGTATTATCTGCCTCAAAAGAGTGCCAGGTAGTGTATGACAAAAGCCAGAGTCTTTGCCATCCTACATGAGGCCTGTGCTGCTTCTTTGTCTTGATTGGACCAAGCAATTATTCATCTCATCTTTGAAAATTCAGTTTCTTAATGCTGTATGGAATTTCCAATTACCGCTTTCTTCCAATCACAATTATTTTTACATTCCAAAGCCTACTTCAAAAGCATTTTGCTATCTGTTCCCTGAAATGTCTCCCTCCTTCTACTAGTCTTCCATGTGTGGTTTGAAATTTCTCTGCTTGGCACTTGTGCCTTTCTGCACCATATCTGTTGCTGTCTCTCACCACCCTAGAGTGAAAGCTTATTGAAAACAGGAACCTTGTCATAATCATCTTTTCTGTGTGATCCTGGGGCTTTCAACTTAAAGGTAGTCAACAATGACCTAGAGAAATCATTTAAAATGACATTCAGAATTGAACATCAAGACCCTGATTCTGTCATCTTCAATGTTTTTAAGAATGGATGAAGAGATAGGTCACCTTAAAACTAATTTCAGAGTAAATTAAAGTTAGAATGAGTATCTGTTGCTTAGTTAATTTAAAAGAAACATGTTTACATTTTTAAAACATACAGAAGATCCATGATATACATCTATGTTAGTAAATCTTTGGGCTTTGCTAAGAAGAAAAAAAAATGTGCTTAAATGACTCAACATATTCTTCTCTGACTCTACCCTTTTCCATTTATCTAGGTTTATTAGGTTTCCGTCTTTTTTGTGTTTACTTAATTATTTCTCCCCTCACTTAGTAATACAACTCTTGAAATAAATATCAGTTAAATCAAATATTGTGGGCTCCAAAGGGCAATACAGAACAGAAATTTACATCTCCCTGATCAAATAAGAATCCTACTTTCAAAGATCTCTACAAAGAAGATGCCATGACCACTTGGGGAGTCATGTTTGAAATTCACTAATCAGGTAACTTTCCCTCTGATCTGCTGCAAATGTTTTGTACGATATCTTGGACCCCCTTCAACTTTATTCTACTATAATAGAGATAAAACTAGACTTTTTGCACCTATATAACTGTGATCAGGTCTTATTTTGTTTTATGTTTTGATTCAAATACCCAACATCTGAACATTCTAGCTTGTTTGTGGCATTCTCAAGCTTATGAATCTTAACAAGAGACCAAGTGAGTCTTTCCCTATAGATGTCAAAACTGTTAAAATCCTAAAGACGTTAAAGCTCTTCCAGATAAGGAATAGGCATGTGACACAGACCAGTCAATCAAATGCCCTGGGTTGGAACTGTGATTCAACAGCTGGTGGTAGAGGGTGGGGGATCCATGCCTGATTGTTAGCAGGGGGCCCACTGCTGTGTGCAGTGTCGGCAGGAGGCTTTATGAGCTGTGGTGCATAGTGTTCAGAAATGTCAGCAGCAAGGTCCTCACAGGACTGGCTCCTCTTCATCTGCCCAATTCTCAGCCCTGTTTCTATGGCTTCCTCAGAAATCCTGTGGGGGGAGCTTCCTAATATCCATTCAGACTCCTGTTAGGGAGTCTCTATAACTTGTGAATGGAAACCATGACCATACTTTATGGAAATACTACAAATATATAAATGCTCACATCCATTTTGTGTGGTACTATACAGTTTCACATTGTTTATAAAACATTGTTTCATTAGTATTTGAAAATTGCAGGGGTTTTTTGTTATTTTTTGTGAGTTTTTGTCTTTTTTTGTTCTTGCTGTCATTTCTTTTTTGTTTCTTTTTTGTGAGACTAAGATAAAAGGTTTTGATGATGCACTTTTCCCAGAACTTTTCTACATTCCCTTAAAAACAGAAATTCAGAAGTGGATATAGAACTCCTGGGATATTCTGAGAATACTAAAGATACAGTGTAATTATCACTGACCTTCAAACATCCCATATGGACCAAACAGGGAAAGATGTTTTTGGTGCTTGAAAGGCCAACTGATTTTCTCTTGGCCAGCTTTTTTTTTAAAGTAGGCATGGCATTGCATTTCCTGAATGGTAATAAATTTTAATAATGAGCAAGGAAGGTTCTTTTGTTCTAAACAGTCTACATATATTTTTGTGTGTGTTTATGTTTTTATACCAAATGCACAGTGAAAAGACTTAACTTTTTGACCTTTTGCCTCAAACAGCAACAGATACCTGAAAAAATTAGTCTATTTTTAATTCAGCCCAGCTACAGCACTCTGAACAAGAACCTGGCTAAACCAGTTGGAACTAAGAAATTCAATTTATCACAATGGTACACAAATAAATAGGAAATTTCACTCATCCAATCAAAATCATGTAAGAAAACAAACCAGTAAAATAATCTTATTGTAAAATGATGAGCAAGGCCTACAGGAAGACAGAGAGCTTCTTGTCCATCTGTCTAGCTCTGGAGTCCAGGTGGCTGTCTCAGAGGTTGAGCTCTTTACTCTGCACCTGCCCCTCACATACTTGAACCCCAACCCCAGCACCCATCTCTCCCACCTATTGCCTGCTCTGAAACCTGAGAGCCTGGCTTGTAGTATCCCCTGGGCTCACTTGCCAGCCTGCTTCATTCTGGCCAGTGGAATTATAGTCAGGAGACGAGAGAGTAGGAGGAGAGAATGGATGCGGCACTTCTGCCCTGTGTCTTCTCTGCAATTCTGGCCAACCTCTTAAAATAGTCACTTCCTTCCACAACTACAGCTCCCACTGTGCTTCAGCTTTCACCGAACTCATATAATTCCATTCCTGCAGGTAGGAAAGACTTTTGCCATCTGTGGTATCTCAACACTCCCTGCTTGTTCTTTCAGTCCTGCCTGAACCTAGGCAAGAAGTGTCATAATTCTCTTCATTTGAAACACCACAAGTAATATTCTATTTTCTATTGAAACCCTGTTTACAGGATGGAACTACCTAATGCATTTAAGATGAACCAAGGACTTGTTTTCATTCATTCAACTCAAGAGCATTTCTTGTTAGCATACTGTATTCATACCTAGGAGAAGGACACATGGAAGCAAAGCTCAGGAAGGCAAAATAAATTCAGAATGATAATTAAAAACACACCAATGTATATTATTGTTCAGAGATTAGAAAACAGACTTCTAGCCACTTTACTTTTTTTATGCAGAATTTCCCTGAGAAACCAACCTATAGCAAAATAATCAAGTGTTCTTGGTAAATCTAAATTAATACTGGGGGGAGTTAATTATATTATTCAAATATTTTATGACCTCAGGCTAACATAGCCAGGGGCCTCTTCCATTGCCTTTATGACTTCTCCTGAGACATAGGAGGCCAGGGTAGTCCATCCTTTTGAAAGTGCCTTAATCTTCTTTATTGAGGCTGCTGAAATTTATCTTACTGACTCCTTTTATGAGTTGTCAAGGCAACAAATGTGTCCCCATTCCACCTAATCCCCTTCCACATACAGTTACGATTAATGCTTTTCTTCTTGAGAGATTTTTTTAATGTAATTAAATCTTGTGGAATAAGAGCTATTCTATCTCTATAAAGTGATTTTCATTCATGTGTTGCACAAATATTTGCTGAGAGTCTTCTATGTATCTGGCAGAGACTATGTTTGAGAACATGCCCTAAAGAATAAATTCATGCTCTTACCATCTTCTGTTGGTTTCCCATGTTAACTGTCAGAAAGTAGACTTATATCCTTCATTCCAAGCTCTTCAGGGACACCACATGGTATCCCCCAATTACTGATGAAACAGCTATTTTCTATAAGAATAATTTTAAAAAAAAGAATCAAATCAGGGCCAGAGTAACAAAAAAGGAAAAAAAAAAAGAAAATGTTTCACAGCCATGTTAAAATTTTAAATATCCTGAAATTTACCAACAAAAATAATCCTTTGTTAATTACTTGACCAAATTAAGACTGTTTGTCTTATTGAAATTATGGGTTCCTATTTAACTGTGAAATGTGTAAGTACTGGCTTCCCTTAGACATCAGAAGTTGATTGTGACCTAGCAAATCTCTTTTTCACCTCAGACTCTATAAAAAAAACACCTCTTATCAGCACACCATGCCTGGATACACACACTCACAAGTCAGTACTTTTTATTATTCATTACAGTAGATTTCTTCCTAGCTTACCTGCTTTTCCTGTTCCTCTGGAAAGTTCTCCTCAGTATCGTTCTCACTACAGAGTGAGTGTGACAAAATACAAATGTGACCAAGTCACTCCCTGAATTCAAAATCAGATTTTTCACTTTCGAGTTGTGTGATATCAACAAATTACTTTTTTGAGCCCCCATCTTATTTGTAAAGTAAGGACGCCCATAGTACTTCCCTCACAGGAAGGTCTAGATCATTAAATGAGTGAATACACGTGAAACGTGTAAAGGATGCCCGTCATCAGCAAGCTAGCCATTATTTTAAACCTACAAAAGTGGGTTTTTTTCCCCATATTCCCTGTGACACCCCAACTCAGGCAGCAACTTGGATATTTTATGCTTATTGCCTCAGGGAAAAAATGGCATCAAGGAAAAGAGAAAAGTTATTTTGATACTCTTGGCATAAGTATTTGAGAATACAGAAAGACATTTTGAGTTTCAAAGGTTTCAAGGCATGGAGTTTGAACTGTAAACAGATGATTTGAAAAGAGAAGAAAGATGAAAAGGCACATTGTTAATCCCCAGGCACCATAAAGTTTGTCTGATCTGAAAAGAATCATAGAAAGCATTAGGAGAGGCCCCCCAGCTTAGCCCCTCCCCCCAAAACTGGGCCAAGTCTAGAGAGGGTAAAACACAAGTTTGGATATACCTGGAAAATCTGAGAACAGTGAGGGGCCCTATGCCCAAAGTAGGAACTAAGAAAGTTGTAAAAGCCCAGAGTTTTCTGAGCCTACCATAGGACAGCAATAAGGAAGGGGGAAAGCCTGCAAGAAGCAGAAAAGGAATAGGAAGACACCCTAAAGTTTTCCTCATCATTAGACCTCCATCAGAGAACAATCAAATGTGCCCATGTCTCCAATAAGGACACAGAGAAGAGAGAGGGATTTCATATAGTCTCTAGAAATGAGGTGATAGACAAAAAGAGCAATCTGCATGGATCATAACCAAGGACCAAATGGGAAGAAATGTGCCTCAACAAATGTGGGTCTGGAAATATGGAACTGGCCACCCCTGATCACTCCTCCCAAGTGCTTTTGCATAATACAAGAACCCCTCCCAGAATTACTTACAATATTTCATATTTTATGCTCAATGTAAAAGTCTCAAAAAATTAAGCCCAACTGTATAAATATAAAAATATCCACGTTTCTTAAACTTTCCTTCCCATTTCTCATAAAAACAAACATCAGGCTTCTTACCTTTACCTACAAGCACTGCATGACCAGGCTCCTGCCTCCCTCTGGAACTTCCTCTCCTATCATTTCCTCCCTTTATCACTAAGCCCCAGACACACCAGTTTGCTTTCTTTTTTGATAACTGGGCAAGTCCTTTTCCATTGTAAGTGATTTCCATTAGGTGTGCCTGTGCTCTTACAATGTCTAGATCATTCTAATTCTTGAGGTATCATCATAAATGTCTTCTCATAGAAGCTTTTTCTGATTTGAACAGTTTTTCTCTATGTATTCTTCATCTGATCACATTGATTTCATTCATGATAACTCTCACTAATTTTTTTTATACTTTTTTCCCCCAATGTTCATGAAAGCTGGAACTTTTTTCCATCTTGTTCTTTGCAATGTCCCATGCATTCAGCACCTGTCTCATCACAGAGTATATGGTCAAGACATATTTATTAAATGAATTAGTGAATGCGTTTTTCATCCAACTATACTAAGGGAACCCATACTGTGGCAACAATGACTTACTATTTTATCATTTTCACTCAAAATACATTTTTTAAAAGAAACCTTGAAGGATATTTTCTATCTTAAATATATATAATACATTATGTGTTTGGGGATCCCCAAGACCTCCCTCAGATCCCATGATTCACTAGAAGGAAACACAGAATTCAAGAAAGCTATTTTACTTAAGGCTACAATTTAGTGGAGCAAGAAGATAAAGATTAAAATCAGCAATAGAAAAGACATAAGACAGTGTTCAGGAAAGACAAGACACAAGGTTCCAATTGTTCTCTCCCAGTAAAATCACAAAAACAGTGTTCAACTGTCCCAGAAGCAATGTTTTAACAGCATTCACAAAGTATTGCCAACCAGGAAGGCTTATCCAAGCTTCCAGGGTTTTCTATGGAGGTCAGTTATGTAGACATGGTTAGCTGCCAAAGGTCAAAATGAGATCCTGTGGCCCAAGGCCTACACTGTATAGCACATTATTAGAACAGACTACTTAGCATAACCTAATATTCCCAGATAAATAGAAACACTCTGATAAATCAGGATACTCCATAACTTAGAGGTTACCTCTTAAGAGAGGTGCCAAACTTGTGCAGGATATGAACCACCTAGATTTGCTGTGTTAATTCTGTACTCCACATGACACTATATCTTTAGTAAATATACCTTGGGGTATTGGGAACTCTCAGGCAAAAATAAAAGCCTTCTCTAAACCCCTAAAATCAAATAGAATTAAGAGATTATTATAAAAGTGTAGTAAGAAATAATTGACTCTATGTGTATATGTGTGTATGTTTGGGTCTGACAGAGTAAAGAACTGACTGAGAGGGGTTGCTGCACATATTGTGAGAATTCCCTGAAAGAGAAAGTCTGAGTCTACCTTTGAGAAACAGAATCTATTACAGCAGCTCTAAAGTTACCTTCGGGAAGAGAATTTCCTCCTTACCTAGCAAAAAGAGCTTTGATGGAATAGCCTCCTTTTGAGAGTTCCCCCAAGGAGTAAAATTCCCATAAGATTCTAGAAAACAATTGATTAATACTAACTCACACCTATTTTTCAGCACAACAAGATGTCTATTGAGACTGGCAGAATCTGAGTAGATAATAAGAGTGGAGACAAGAGGAGAGGATCAATAAAATCAACCATCCAAACTTGATAGCCTGTAGGACTGCACATGTCCACATTCCATCAAAGAAAGAAACACAGAAACAAGGAACAACTTTGTTCAACTTCTTAAAACAGTGGTTATTTTTGTTTTTCTCTATAAAATTCCTCAAAGATCTTAGCAGTGAACTCCAAAAGGCAGAGATGGCCTTTACTTAGTTTTGTTGGCAGAGAGAAAAAGTGAATACCTAAAGATATGATGCCTTACCTGGCTATATATCTTAGAGATGCCAAGAGATAACATAGTAATGGTAATTGTGAATGAGAGGGAAAAGCAAATTTAATCTAAAGTAAAAAAGAATATTGTCCCTGAGCCCATAATTTGCAACCAAACTATGATGCATGTTGTTTAGGAACAGAAATCTCATGTGGTTCTTTCTGGGAAAATCCTGTATGCTAAATGCACCAAGAGCATGTGAACATGACTAAAAATAAATTCCTATTGCCATCCTATTAATGTTTACTTTATTCAGTCTCAACACAAAAAGAATTTGGCACACGTTGTTTTTTGCTTTTTAAATATTTTTTAAGTTGTCGATAGACATTTATTTATTTATTTATTTATTTATTTATTTATTTATTTATTTATTTATTGGGTGCTGAGAATTGAACCCAGTGCCTCATACATGCCAGGCAGGTGTGCTACCGCTGAGCCACAGTCCCAGCCCCACACATTGTTTTTAATAATGTGATTGACACACAGACAAAATGTCTGCAGGAGGCAATGATATAACATAGAGCTATAGGAATGTTATACAGGTTTCAAGAAGAACATTAACTACTCCCACTGCAGATGAATTCTGACACACAGCTGCAATCACAAAAGGGTAGTGAAAGTCTTCTATTTGCCTGCTTTTCACCTCACTTTCTCAGCAGCATGAACCTGTGGTATGCAGAGTCAAGAAAACGCTCCACACGCAGAAGTTCTGTTCAGAAATTAGTAACCCTAATTTAAAATTCATTCCCCCACTACCCCTCTGATTTCGAGTTTTACTCCTTTCTTCATCATTTTAGGAATTACACTTCCATGTAATCCCACATAGCTAAAACTAAAAAAGAAAACAACAGTACATTCTAGCCTAGAATGGAAAATTATTGATAGGAAGCAGAACGATTTAAAAATTATATGAATAAATACAAGAAAATAACTGAGTAAATCCATATTTACATGGTAAAAAATAATTAGGAAGTAAAGTAAAAATAGTCCTCAGTCTGGAAGAGCCACATTCATCAGACATATTGACACTATCACTTTGACTTCAAGATGAATACTTTAACCAGGCTGAGATGGAAAAGAAAGCATTAAACACCCTCTAGGAGAAGAGGAGTAAGAACAAATTCCACCTTGCTAATTGATAATGACAATACATGACCCGTCTACTCTATCAACTACACTTACATCTCTTCAGCTCCGTTACTCCCACTAATTTTACAAGACTTGCCTCTTATTGAATGAATAACTTAAGAGTGCATGCTAGATCTTGGAGTACAAACTAATTTTTCTTTTTGCACATGAGTTACAAAAAATATTACAAACCAAACATAATTGGTAAAATATAAGTCTACCTATAAAATGTAGATCTGATTTGTGGAAATCTGAATCACTGATATGGAATAGAAAAAATCAAAATGATTTTCCAAAGACAAAGAAAAATAACAAAGACTGAAAAAGGAATGAGAGAAGTTAGGGAGAGAGACAAAAATATTCAAACTACTAATAACTGATATTGTTAAAGAGTATGTCAGAATAAATAAAGCAGGAAAAGTAAAAATACAATTAAACAAAAACTTTAAAAAATGCTTAGGTCCAGGCCTATCTAAAAGTCTATGCAGATTTCTGAGTAACTATGGGGCCATCCTCCACGTGGCGCCCATCCAGAAGGTATCCAGAAAAGTAGTCAGCATTATCTTTCATAATGGGTATGAATCATTAGAGCATCATTTCTCCAATCAGAAAGGGGTCATGGAATATATCAAATTATATTCAAGGTCATAGAATATAATAAAGACTCACATGTATTTGCCCATCATCATCTTCTTCTTTATCCATCTCTAAAAGGTAGAACTGAATGCCTCTGAACAGACAAGTTTGCATGTCATAGATAGAGGGAATGCTTGCTTCCCCCAATAGAATACAAAAGTACATGTTGGTTTAGGTGCATAGCTATTGAATAAACAGACAGTGTAACATTCTGTTAAAAGAGACAAATCTATAGACACTGTGATGCAGAAAAAAAAACAGAATGTAGCTGATTGTTTAAATCACTGTCTTCAAAGTCTCCAAAGGTGTACAACAAAAATATCCATCATGCAATGTTTTTGCCTGCTGCTGTCTGTCATTCCTCCATCATCTTGGTTCTGTTTTATATGTGACTCCTCTTCTACATCCTATCCTGTAGTTGTTCGAATCTCATTAGAATTTCTTAAAATTGTTATTACTTCATTTCTAGTGTCCTGTGCTAATTGTACCTGCTTTGCTTAAATTGCCTTCAATATATCTTGGAAATGCTGGAACTTTAAATACTAGCTGCTGTTTATTAAACTTTTACTATGTTCCAAAAATTGAATCACTTGCTTTGAATATTGAACTCATTTATTCATTGCAGCTGCTCATTAAGGTTGGTACTAATATTATTGTCTTCATTTTTATGTAAATGAATGAACTGAGGCTCAGAGAAGTTTAAAAAAAGATCTTGGTTGTAAAAGTGAAAATAGAATTTGAACCAGGGCATTTCTGATTCCAAAATGCATGCAGTGTTTAACCTCTACAATGATAATTTTTTTCTTTTCTTTCCATCAGCCTATTACCCTACAAGGGATTTCTCTTTTTACATGCTTGGAGTAATATGACTGAAAAGTCATATACAGTAATGGTGTTAGGCAAAAATAAAGCAATTTGTAGAATGTGTATTTCCTATAAAAGTGCCCACCATTACATAGATGTCATTAGTCCATGCTCTTCCTGAGTTATACCATATATAGAAAGAAGTCTGGGTTTTCACACACACACAAAAAAGATGCTTGTTAATCCACCTATTTTTCCATGGGCTAGATATTGTGTTGGGTATGGACATATAATTTAGGTGAGCTCACAGTGATCATTTCATTCATGGAGTTCACTGTCAAGTGTGTGTTTATTTTTAGCTCTCCCATGTTTTACATTCATTTCTATAGCATTTATTACATCTATGATAGCAGTTAAATATATCATGATAGACATTAATTCATTTGTGAGTTTCTGAAGGGCAGAAATAATAAATGACTTGACCATCTCTGTTCATCCTCAAAATCCTAGCATGATGCTTGGAACAGGATATATGTGATACATAATTATTGCTAATTTTACATTCTCCAATTACTGTCAGTGTAAACAAGGTATCTCACATTCTTAGCTGGGAGTGGAAGAAAAGATCAAGTGACTTGACAATAAACATAATGTGACTTCAAGACCCCAATTTGCCAGTATGAGAAAGCCGTTCTTGAATTCCTGAGGTGTGACTTCAGAAAAATGTGTCTCTTTATATCATTTTATCTTAATTGTCTTCAAAATGGACTACTGAGGCGAGAGTGTGGGGGAGGGCTCAGGCTGTGGATTCTCAGTCAATGCACAGCAGGTTTCTGAGAGCTCTCCAAACACAGCTGCCTTTGCCAACAAAACTGCAGAGACAGTGGCCACAGCATCAGTGCCGATGCACCAAGACAACGCCACAGCCAGTCAGCTGCCACCTCATAGGTGAAGGCCATTTCTCTACCTCTGGACACATCCACTCAAAGGAGAAACAGCCATTGCTCTCAGCATGAAATTCTGCAATAAGCACCTGGTGCCGCTGCTAGCCTCAGGTCCTACAGCTCTGTTTTATTAGATATTGACAATCAGCACTTCATCCAATACATCCCAGGCAAAAGCCACCGAGTGAGACGGTGCAACAATCCAGAAACAGCTAAAGCAAAAGAGGCTTTTGCTTTTACTTTTAAATGATGCAATTTCTTTTAAAATATCTAGTTTTCATAGACTTACTGCACACAGCCCGAGGGGTTTTAGCAATGTCCCTCACAATTTCACCAAAATATATGATTCTCTGTAATCTTCCCTAGTAAGTTTTCCTCAGGATTCAAAAAGAAAGGAAAAAAAAAAAAGAAATCCTTTTAATAAAGTTGTCCACAACTATCTGCCTGTGGAGGGCCTGTGTTTGAATAATCAGGATTATTGGTTCAGATAATTTTTTTATTACATGAAAGAAAATAGCATCTATATCACTAAAACTTAAAAATTTTTCATAGTATAAATCAAGTACTTTAATGTTTTAAATATTTTAGTATAAGTGTTAACTATTTGGATTATAAAAGTAATAGATGTTCAATGTAAACAGTTTCAAAAATAGAGGAAAACTGAAAATAGAATTATTGGTAATTTTATCACTTTAAGAGATAGCAGCTCTTAAATTTTCCATGTATTTCTTTTCTAACTGTCCTAACTACCACAATTTGCCTTCCTACCACCAATGCTTAGACATTTTCAGACAATGTTAAGACAGAGTAGTCAGGATTTTTATTTCAATAGCACTTGAAGGTTTTGCTGGGAATAATGGCAGGATTTATACTAAGGGAGGAAGGAACCACAACCAACACAACCTAATAACAAGCAGTCAGCAGAGAGAGACAGCAGGTCTGGCAAGGAAGTAGTTGCTGAGGTTTGTCCTGTGTCCAGGTCCACTAGAATCCCTGAGAGCAGGATGCTACAAATGAATGACCACCTTCTCCAAGATCTCAGGAAGGTACTGGGGGATATGACAAGGATGTTCAGTTTTGGTTACTTTCTAGCCGACCATGACACAAAAGGATGAGAGAGTTCTATTCACTTCATCAAGAACAGCTATGGCTTTGACATGCAAGTTCTTTTCAAGGACAGGAAGAAAGAACCAGGTTAACATGGAACCATATTGTCATTGCTTATGCAGATGGCCAAAATGTATAATGTGTATTGATAGTAAGAAAATTAAGATTTTTATCCTTCTCTTGTGAAAGACCAGTATATAAATAGGAAGACTTCCCAGAACATGCTTTTCAAGACAGAAAAAATAAGAAAATATTACATTACTTAGCATCAGTAATAATTTATAATTTTCTAGCTACACACACACACACACACACAAAAGTGAGAACTGTTCAGAAAAGGATAATGATGAGGAGGTCTGGAGAGGAAAACAAAGAGATTGGCAGGAAGCAACTGTGCAAGGTAAAAAGACAACCTGTTAGAAATACCTGGTGAAAGAAGTTGCTAGGGATGTGAAGACAGATGCTAATATTTGATTTTAGATTGAAAGTTTGATGTGCTATAACCCTTCTCCATTGCCTATAAACAAGCAATGAGAATACTCTGCTACACACAGCTGCTTTGCGTTGTTGAGGCTTAGAAGAAATCGAAGAAAATTATACTCCCCATATGAGGGAGTAGCATGAAGGATTGCAGAAGGCATGATATCAGGTTGTACAGGAATGGAATTTGAAGAATAGGTCACCATAAGAATATAAATTTTTATTAGTGGGAAAAAACTTTTTACCATATAATATTAATAAGAAACATCATAGAAATTATCATAGAAATATTAATAATATCTATGAGTGTAACGAAATTGGAGAAATGCTATTGTTTTTTTTTTTACTTAAAGAAACATCAACATTTTTGTTTCCAATGTTCTTTTTTTTATCTGCAAAGTTCCATTTTTACCTGCAAAGAATTCCATAATAATATGAATGTGAATTTTAGAGGTTTTGGTTGTTGTTATTGTTTTGCTCTTTTTGTTTGTTTTTCGGTTTTTGCTTTTCACTATCTCCTTCCTGTAGCCCTATGGGTTATTACCAGTTTTTCCTTATTATAAAACATCATAATTATAATTGTGTGCCTACATCTCTGATTATTTCTTTAAAATTATATCTTAAAGGAGAATGAAAGAAGTCTAAGAGAATGAAAGTTTTTCAAGTTTTTGATGCCTACTGATAAATTGTCCTCATAAAGGATTGCACCAATTTGCCTTCCTACCAGCATAACAACATCAAATTCCTTTAATGCAACAAATCACTAAAGGCCAAATTAGAGCTAATAGTGAAAAAAAAGAGTTACACAATGAGAATTTATCACAGTCTCTAAAAAAATGAGTTAATGTTGAGTCCTAGAAAAGAGTGGTAGATGCAAACATCTAACCAAAACAGCATTCCTCTCAGTGACACCAGGCTCCTGACCTTTTTGTTGCAGCATTAAAAGGCTTGTAATTGTAAATTCTTTCACTGACTATTTAAAATGGAAACATTGTGTAGTCTTCTAGTCTAGTTGGGAAGGTAGGAGCCTACTTATAGGAGCATGGGAGCCTCCAGTCAGGTTGTGAAACTACCTCCTGTTAGGAAAATGTAAGTCTACTTTTCCTTTGGGTAAGAGCAGTTAGCAAAGACAAGTAGCCTATCTTTCCCCTAATTTCAATCTTTAAAAAATCCCATCCCTATGTTTTCATGAAGCTGAGCACAGACTGAGTATTGGTCTCTCTGCCCTTATGGTAATGGTCCTGAATAAGCCTTCTTTGCCTGTATAACTTTGTCCAGTGTAATTCTAGTTCTAGTTTACTCCATGAAGCCACCAGAAAAAGCACAATATTTGATTTGCTGTAATTGCAAACATCAATTAATGTTGAAGTAAACTAATCAAAAAATATTTTAAAATTCTATGCTATTTCTTTTATCTATCATAAATTTACAAAGTACTCCCAGTTATGGAGCACTGGGAAATATTTATAATTTTAAAAGAATTTTAAATTAAAATAAATTTTTTATTCTTTAAATATTAAGTTACTATAAAGCCTTACAAAAAGCATGCAGTTTTTCTAATTTTCTGTATCCTTATTTATAAAATGGCAGTAGCTAAACTACTACTGATTATCATAGACTTAACAGGATAGAGTCCAATTCACTCTTTACAACATTACAAATTACAATACAAACTGCTCTTCTATGGACTGTGTTTCTGCAACACCAATCAGCTGGTGCACAATTGGGAAATAGAAGAATTATGTCAATACAATGTAGACACAATCTGGTTCATGCATAATTTTTTTTTTAAGCAAAGGAATCCAGAAAAGGAAGAAAAAACACAACCTTCAGCATTAAAGGATAAAGCCCTTAGCCCACAGCAGCTCCAGCAACCGGAGACCTTTCAATTCTGTATTAGCAAAACTACAAATGATTTCTGCACTAAAGAATTCCTCTCCAGAGAGGAGCATCCAAGCTTTATATGGTTTTGCCTCCTAAGAGATCCTGCTTCTCCCTAGCTCAACTTCAAAGCAGCTGCCACTGGTTAAGATCTCCACATTCATTAAATGTGCCAGCTTTGTGCCAGTTAGGTTTGCCAGTGCTCCTCTATACATTATTTGTTATGGTTTCAGTATCTTCTGTGGCAGTCTCCAGCCATACTGAACTGCCTCCGTGAGTATCTTATCTCCTAAGATACTGATTACTCTCTTTGTTAGTTCTTTGATCACAAGTTGCATTGGGGTGAGTGGTCTCCCATCACCCTTACTCTGTTTTCCCCATTAAATCCTGTGAGTAGTTTTAGTGGAAAATTTTGCAGAACATCAGGGTTTGATATAGATATTTTCTCAAAAACACAAAATCATAACTCTCTTCCAATCTACCAAAAATGGGTGGTAATAAGTCTCCATATATTGCTCACATATTTATCTCAAAATTATGCAGGCACTTGTCATATGCTCATCTTTCTATTGCCACACTGAAAAACACCTGAAAGTTTTGTATTTCCAATAGAGATGGAAATATTCTTGATATGTTTTCATTGGTAGTTTCCCTTCAAACACCCATTGTATATATTACTTGTATCAAAATTAATTCCTGAACATAAGAGAACGTTCTTGTTCTAAAACCTCAATTCATGTTGCTACTTTGGCAGAGCTGTAACTCTGATTCCCTCTCACTGATGTTTCAGATTTTCCTCACCTCACTGTCATGAGGCTCTGGATGGGCATCAGCCCCGACAAGACAATCTCTGTCAATTCCTACATGGCAGCTCACTTCACAGATGCTCACTCTTTTACTTCCACATCCTCAGGCTTTATTTCACAGCTGTAGGTTTCACTCAATAAACTAGACCCTGTTTGATTTTTCATCTTCCTGGAGCTGATTCATAAAAGAGCCCCTAAAATAAAGCAAACCTGAACAAACACATGTACACACATACACACACACACACACACACACACACCACTGATTTTATTTGAAACACCTATTTTTAGCCCGCAGCCAGCACAGGCTTCATAGGTAAAGGTTCAGCTTCCTGGGAAATCCAAAGGGAGTTTGAGTTAAAGAGACAGACCCTAATGACCTTTAAACCAGCTCCAGGACAGGTTCTCATACCCCTAGCCTCGAGCTACCCATTAAGGTAACGAGATTTACTGAAGTGGTTAGGGAGAGAGAGAGAGAGAACACACCAGGGAGTGGACTTTTATTGGGGAACAAAAAATTCTGGGGAAAATCCCATCCAATGAAGATTAAGGGGGGTAGTGTCCCAAGGTCAGGTGAGATGATTGGGTCTTCAGGGGCTGTGGTCAGGAACGCCTCCATATGGACAAGCCTGGAACCGAGAAGGGTGGGGAAAGCTCTGAACACAAAGATGTGTCTAAGCGCCTCTTGCCCAACCAGGGAGGTAACTCGGATCATGTGCAAGGATGGCCTCCCACACCTATTTCTCTCCCAGCTGAGGGAAAAAGTTTCCACTTGATGCACTGCTTCAAAAGCTAGTATTTAAAATACTATAGAAAATATTCCTGATGAACAAAAATTACTTAGCCTCCTATAGTTATTATATATCTCAGAAAGAATTTTAGATTCTCGGACATGTTGTTTGCTTACATAAGGACTGGTTACAGCACAAGTAATATTAAAAAAATAATCAAAACCTTGCCCTAATTCATAGTGGGATGACAAAGGTGAACTTGTCTTTGGAATATATATAATGGAAGCAAACAAAGTTGTGTATTAATACAGATGATACTACAAACTGGAATAAAAAAATCAAATTTTCTCTCCACCCTAACCCATATACTCAGAATAGGGAGATGTATAAATATTTGTGTTCTGAACCAAATATTTTGGTGTCCCCAAAATTGACACATTGAAATCCTGTCTCCCAGGGAGATGGAATTAATAGGTGGTGTCTTTGGGACATGATTAGACCCTGAAGGCAGATCTCTCTTGAATAGGATTAGTGCCATTTTTTAAATAAATGAACCCAAGGGAACTCATCACTTCTTTCACCATGTGAGGACACAATAAAGAAAACACCATAAATTAACTAGAAAGTAGACTCTCACCAGATACCAAATTTACCTCATTTTGGATTTCTCAGCTGTCAGAATTGTAAGAACTAAAATTTTGTTGTTTGTAAGCCATCTACCCTCTGATACTTTATCATAGTAGACCAAAGAGGCTAAGACACTTTATCGAAAAATTAATTAATCATTTACAAGTAATTATTTTAATGTTCCTAGGTACTTATGTAGCTAAGGCAATGTAAGAGACACATGATTCAACTGCAACCCAAGGGCACAATTTCATAGCAAGGGACTCAATTACCACATACTAATATGAACCACTAATTGCCTTACAGTGAGACAGCCTTTCCTTATCTATTATAGTTAAGAAAATATGTTCTTCCTCCTTAACGTTTTAGAATATACTATCTCAGGGAATTAAATGTACTCTCCAAAATTGTGTCATCTTGGTGCCTCTGAAACTTCTAGACCAGTAAAAGACCCAAGAGGCACACACCCAGCAGCCCCTTGTGGGAACCCTTAGCAATGACCACATCCAAAGCTACTGGTTTTAAAATGATTACATTATGAGAACTGTGATCTAATTACTCCGTTGTAGTTTGCATGGGCAGATAGGGTGGTAACTGTCAGTCGAAGGGGTGTAGCTGAAGGCGGTGTGTCACTGGGGGCCTTTCCTGGCAGGGTGCACCTTCTCTAATGTCCCATCTCCTCTCATTCTCTGCTTTCTGGCCACCATAAGGTAAGCAGTGCTCCTCCACCAGGTTCTTCTGCTAATATGTTTTGCCCTATATTGTGCCCAACACAATGGAATCAGCTGACCATGGACTGAACCTTTTAAACTATGAGCCAAAATAAACATTTCCTCCTCTAAATTGTTCTTGTCAGATAATATGTTTATAGTGATGAGAAGCTAACACGTGATGTACATGACTCACACAGCACCATGCATTCCCCAGGCCCAAAAGTTAAGTTCCAAGCATCTACAATGCCCAGCACTACTAACTATGTTACCAAAGTAGTCATGCTACTTGCAGGGTTATTTCACCTGCACATTACCCAAAATATACTATTGTATTTTGTTGTAAACATGGAGACAAAATAAAAATTTTTTGTTAAAGATATAAGCAGATCAGGGACAAAAAGCATTCTGAAACTTCTACCTTGAAGACACAGCTTTTATAAACAGAAGAAAGAGGGCAGAACACCTGATCCTGGCTGTTCAGCATAGTCTTACTCCATCCCTTTGTGTAAAACATGTATTTTATATGTTATATCTTACCACACATTTAAATATAAAATACAATGTAATACTGGTCTCACAATAATCAATGCTGAATAGTCAACACAAACAAAGCACAAATCAAAGCCAAGTCAGTGAAACCAATAATTGTATTTATGTTACATGCATTTTTAAAATGTCTACAGTACTCATAAGGGAAGAATCTTTGTTTTTTTCTTTTTTATACAGTGCCTTGTATGGAAAACAAAAATCTTTTCGATCAACCACATTTTTCCCAGTTTGAATGTGGATATAACATTCTCAGAGCTTCACCACTGGCTTGGTTTATGCAATAGCTCATGGCTCTTCTATTTCAGCTAATGGCATATAAGTTCCTCCGCCTGGGAGTACTGTTGCTTAAGGCCTATTACTGCATCCCTTGAACAAGGGTATAATTGGAAGAAAGACAGAGAATAATTCTACTTAGGAGCTTATATATGGATGGTAACCAATGGAAGTAAATGAGAATTTAACATGTCAAAAATTGAACAAGAGTCTAGAAACTACCAAAAATTCAGTTTTGTTAGAATACCAAAAGGACAAGCAGCAGAAGCACTTTGCTCTCACCATTTTTATTATAATTTTTATTAAATTGGTTTATTTATTCTAATTTGTTATGTATGATGGTAGAATGTATTTCAATTCATAGTATATACATAGAACACAATTTTTTGTGTGTCTCTGGTTGTACAAAGAGTAGAGTTACTTAATTTGTGTCTTCACACATGTACTTGGGGTGATGATGTTCATCTCCTTCCACCGTCCTTTCTACCCCCCTAACTCCTTCCTTCCCATCTCTTCCCTTTTCCCTATCTAAAGTTCCTCCATTCCTCCCATGCTCTACCCCAAATCCCCATTATGGATCAGCATCCTCATATCAGAGAAAATATTTGGCTTTTGGTTTTCTGGGATTGGCTTACTTCACTTAGCATAATATTCTCCAAGTACATCCATTTACCTGCAAATGCCATGATTTAATTCTCTTTTAATGCTGAAACTTCTACCTTGAAGACATGGCTTTTATAAACAGAAGAAAGAGGTCAGAACACCTGATCCTGGCTGTTCAGCATAGTCTTATTCCATCCCTTTGTGTAAAACATGTATTTTATGTTCCATTGTGTATATACACCATAGTTTCTTTATCCATTTATCTACTGAGGGACATCTAGGTTGGTTCCACAATTTGGCTATTGTGAATTGTGCTGCTATGAACATTGATGTGGCTGTGTCCCTGTAGTATGCTAATTTTAAGTCCTTTGGGTATAAACCAAGGAGGGGGATAGCTGAGTCAAATGGTGGTTCCATTCCAAGTTTTCTAAGGAATCTCCATACTGCTTTCCAGATTGGCTGCACCAATTTGCAGTCCCACCAGCAATGTATGCGTGTGCCTTTTCCCCTGCATCCTTGCCAACATTTATTGTTGTTTGTATTCTTGATAACTGCTATTCTGACTGGAATGAGATGAAATCTTAGTTTTGATTTGCATTTCTCTAATTGCTATAAATGTTGCACATCTTTTCATATATTTGTTGATTGATTGTATATCATCTTCTGAGAAGTGTATGTTCAGTTTGTTGGCCAATTTATTGATTGGGTTAATTGGTTTTGGGATGTTAAGATTTTTGAATTTTTTATATATCCTAGATGTGCATGTGGTAAAAATTGGCTCCCCTTCTGTAGGCTCTCCATTCACCTCACTGATTATTTCTTTTGCTGAGAGGAAGCTTTTCAGTTTGAATCCATCCCATTTATTGATTCTTGATTTTGTTTTTTGTGCTACAGGAGTCTTATTAAGAAAGTTGGGGCCTAATCCAACAGGATGGAGATATGGGCCTACTTCTTCTTCTATCAGGCACAAAAAAACTCTGGTTCAATTCCTAGGTCCTTGATCCACTTTGAGTTGAGTTTTGTGCATGGTGAGAGACAGGTGCTCAATTCATTTTGTTAAATATGGATTTCCAGTTTTCCCAGCACCATGTCTTGAAGAAGCCATCCTTTCTCCAATATGTGTTTTTGGTACCTTTGTCTAATATGAGATAACTATTTTCGTGTGGGTTTGTCTGTGTGTCCTCTATTCTGTACCATTGGTCAACAGGTTTATTTTCATGTCAATACTATGTGGTTTTGTTACTTTTGCTCTGTAGTATCGTTTAAGGTTTGGTATAGTGAGGCCTCTGTTTCACTCTTCTCGCTAAGTATTGCTTTGGCTATTCTGGGTGTCTAACTGTTCCAGATGAGTTTCATGATTGCTTTTTCTATTTCTATGAGGAATGTCATTGGAATCTCATTTTGAATTGCATTAAATCAGTATAGTGCTTTTGGTAGTATGATCATTTTGACAATAGTAATTCTGCCTATCCAAGAACGAGGTAGATCTTTCCATCTTCTAAAGACTTCTTTAATTTCTTTCCTTAGCTTTATGTCATTTTCATTGTAGAGACCTTTCACCTCTTTTATTAAGTTGATTCTCAACTATTTTTTTTTTGAGGCTATTGGAAATGGGGTAGTTTTTCTAGTTTCTTTTCAGAAGATTTGTCACTGATGTGCAGAAATGCCTTTGATTTATGGGTATTGGATTTATATCCTGCTACTTTGAATTTATTAGTTTTAGAAGTTTTCTGGTGGAATTTTTTGGATCTTCTAGGTATAGAATCATGTTGTCGGCAAATAGTGATAGTTTGATTTCTTTTTCTATCTGCATCCCTTTAATTTTTTTTAATCTGTCTAATTGCTCTGGCTAGTTTCAAGAACTATGTTAAATAGAAGTGGGGAAAGAAGGCATCCCTGTCTTGTTCTGGTTTTTAGAGGGAAGACTTTCAATTTTTCTCCATTTAGAATTATATGGGCCTAGGGCTTAGCATAGATAGCTTTTACAATATGTTCCTATTATTACTAGTTTTTCTAGTGTTTTGAACATGAAGGGATGCTGTATTTTGTTGAATGTTTTCTGCATCTATTGAGATGATCATATGGTTCTTATCTTTAAGTCTATTGATATGATGAATTACATTCATTAATTTTTATATGCTGAACAAACTTACATCTCTGGGATGAACCCCACTTGATCATGGTGTATGATCTTTTTGATATGTTTTTGTATTGATTTGCCAGAATTTTATTGAGAATTTTTGCATGTATGTTCATTAGAGATATTGGTCTGAAGTTTTCTTTCTTTGATGTGTCTTTGCCTGGTGTTGGATTCAGGGTGATATTGGCCTCATAGAATGAATTTGGAAGTACTGCCTCTTTTTCTATTTCCTGAAATAAATTGAAGAGTATTGGTATTAGTTCTTTTTTAAAGGTCTTGTAGAACTCGGCTGTGTAACCATCCAGTTCTGGGCTTTTCTTTGTTGGTAGGCTTCTAATGGCGTCTTTTATTTCCTTGCTTGAAATTGATCTGTTTAACTTGTGTATATCATCTTGATTCAGTTTGGGCATATCATATGACTCAAAAAATTTGTCTGTGCCTTTGATATTTTCTATTTTATTGGAGTACAAATTTTCAAAATAATTTCTAATTATCTTCTGTATTTCTGTAGAGTACATTGTGATATTTCCTTTTCATCACTGGTGTTAGTAATTTGAGTTTTCTCTCTCCTTCTCTTCATTAGCATGACTAACGGTTTATCAATTTTATTTATTTTTTAAAGAACCAACTTTTTGTTTTGTCAATTTTTTCAATTGTTTCTTTTGTTTCAATTTCATTGATGTCAGCTCTGATTTTAATTTTTTTTCTTCTTCTACTGCTTTTATCGTTGTTTTATTCTTCTTTTTCTAGGGCTTGGAGCTGTAATGTTAGGTCATTTATTTGTTGACATTTTATTTTTTTAAGAAATGAACTCTATCCAATGAACTTTCCTCTTAGTACTCCCTTCACAGTGTCCCAGAGATTTTGATATGTTGTATCAGTGTTCTCATTTACCTTTAAGAATTTTTTAATCTCCTCCTTGATGTCTTTTGAAACCCATTGTTCATTCAATAACCACATTATTTAGTCTCCAGGTGTTGGAGTAGCTTTTATTTTTTATTTTATCTTTGATTTCTAATTTCATTCCATTATGATTTGATAGAATGCAGGGTAGTATCTCTACTTATTTATATTTGCTAAGAGTTGCTTTGTGGCATAACATATGGTCTATTTTAGAGAAGGATCCATGAGTTATTGAGAAGAAATTGATGGATGAAATATTCTATATATGTCAGTTAAGTATTACTGAGTTCTATAGTTTCTTTGTTCAGCTTTTGTTTAGAAGATCTATCCAATGGTGAAAAAAGTGTGTTAAAGTCACCCAGAATTATTGTGTTGTGGTCTATTTAACTCTTAAGCCTGAGAAGAGTTTGATTGATTAAGGTTGATGCTCCATTGTTTGGGGCATATATATTTATAATTTTTATGTCGTGCTGATGTATGTTTCCCTTGAGTAGTATGAAATGTCATTCTTTATCCCTTTTGATTAACTTAGGCTTGAAGTCTACTTTATTTTATATGAGTATGGAGACCCCTACTTGTTTCCACAGTACACGTGAGTGGTATGTTTTTGCCTAACTTTTCACTGTCAATCTGCAGATGTCTTTTCCTATGAGATGAGTCGTTTGGAGGCAGCATATTGTTGGGTCTTTTTAAAGAATCCAATCTGCTAGTCTGTGTCTTTTGATTGGTGAGTTTAGGCCATTAACATTCAGGGTTATTATTGAGACATAATTTGTATTTCCAGCCATTTTTGTTTATTTTTGTGTTTAAGTTTTTCCTTTAATTAGCTTTTCTTTTAGTGTAATACCTCCTTCTGTTGGTTTTCATTGTTGTTTTTCATTTCCTCCTCATTGAGTATTTTGCATAGAATGTTCTGTAGTGCAGGCTTTCTAGCTGTAAATTCTTTTAACTTCTGTTTAGCATGGAAGGTTTTTAATTTCCTCATCAAATCTAAAGCTTAATTTTGCTGGATATAAAATTCTTGCTTGGTATCCATTTTCTTTCAGAGCTTGGTATATGTTGTTACAGGATCTTCTGGCTTTCAGGGTCTGGGTTGAAAATCTGCAGATATCCTAATTGTTTTTCCCCTATATGTAATCTGATTCCTTTCTCTTGTGGCTTTTAAAATTCTCTCCTTATTCTGCATGCTAGGCATTTTCATTATAATGTGGCTTGGTGTAGATTTGTTGTGACTTTTTATAGTTTGTGTCCTGTAGGCCTCTTGTATTTGATTTTCCAATTCATTCTTCATTTTTGGAAAATTTTCTGATATTATTTCATTGAATATATTGTTAATTCCTTTGGTTTGGAACTCTATGCCTTTCTCTATATCAATGACTCTTAAATTTGGTCTTTTTATGTTTTCCCATATTTCTTGAATATTCGGCTCATGGTTTCTTACCATCTTCATTGTGTGATCTACATTCTTTTCAAGATTATATATTTTGTCTTCATTGTCTGAATTCCTGTCTTCCAAGTATTCTAATCTGTTAGTGATACTTTCTATTGAACTTTTAGTTTGGTTTATTATTTCTTTTATTTCAGGTATTTCTGGGGTTTTTGTTTTGTTTTGTTTTTTAGAACCTCTATCTCCTTATTGAAGTATCTTTTGCTTCCTGTATTTGTTTACATAGCTCTTTATGGAAATGATCTTTTGCTTCCTGTATTTGCTCTCTTATATCATCCTTTAATTCACAGAACATTTTAATTATATACATCCTGAACTTCTTCTATGTAATTTCTTCTTTTGTGCTGGTCATGGATTCTAATAATATAGTATCTTGATTTGTTTGGGGGAGTTTTTTCCCTTGTTTTTTCATGTTGTTTGTGTGTCTTCCCTTCAAGAACTGTGGATCCAAGGCATTACTGTTTGTACCTTACAGGCTTATAATAGCTTTTCAGGGTTTCAATACCTCTCTTTTGAGGATAGGAACAAAGTTAATAGATCCCAATATAAACAATATACAACCTTTAACCAAATAGTTGCTGTTAAGACATATGCAGTTTTGTAACAATATACAGAAATGATGAGTTCAATTATTATCTACAATATAAACAGTAGGTTTGCAAGAGGGCTTATAATTTCTGATGGTTGAAAAAGAACCTGGGATGATATGTAGGATGAGATGTTGAGGGGGTAGGAGGTGAGGATATAGAGTTATTAGATCTTAGAAGTGTGAAAGAGGAATCTAAAGAAGTTGGTTACTAGCAGGAGAAGAGAGAGAAAGTGAGTTTAGGGAGACAAGTAAGGGATGACAGTAGATTACAAAAACAAACATATATATTAAGAAAAGTAAAAAATATAAAAATGGGAGATAAAAGAGTATACAACACCACTGTAATACACTATTCAGACATCCCAGTCCTCAATAGCCTGATTTATGAAAAGTACTTGATTTCACAAATGTTGAGATGTGATGGCAGGAGAAGAGAGAGAATAGGAAAAAAATCTCGAAGGAAGTTACAAGAATAGTTGGGGTTGAAGATCAGTATCTTTCCAGTTTCCCTTCTCATCCAATAGGTTGGATTGTCTGTTGTTTGCTGGTATCTTCACCCTCAGGATGGTGAAGGTTATTAGGATGGGAGGGTTGGTCTAAGGATCTCCTTTGGGGCCAGCTTGTGCGATGTGGACACCTGGCCTTATTTCCGTATATCACCTGTAGACCCTGCATATTCTGGTCTTTAATTTAGTCTAAACTGTATCTCACTCAGCCCCTCCTTTTCTACTTCCCAAGCAGGGACCTTTTTCTCTGGAGGTCTCATGGGCTGCTCTATGGGAGTTATGCCACAGAGAGCTGTTTTATATTTAGCAGCTCAAGACCCGAATTTGAATCCTGGTTTTGCAAGCCACGGACAAGCTGCATAGTTGCAGGTACTGTGCCAGGTTGGTAGCTGCCAGGGAAAAAAGGGAGTTGGGGACTTTCAGTACCTTGATAATGCTTCTAAGCCCCAGCTGGTGTTTCAAGCTTGGAGTTGCCCCAACTAAAAATGGCAAAGAAGGTGTCCCAAGATGGAAGCGTCTACTTTAAGGAATGAATTTTGGGGGGTTGGGTGGGGCCGGGTGATGACGTTGAACCATGTGTTCGGAGATGCACTTTTGTGGCATGCAGTATTGTAGCTGGTGGCTGTCTCTGGACCCAGTGCAGTGTTACCAGGTGCAGGCTACTGCATGTAGGGGACTGTGGCAGTAGTTGCAGTGCCCCAAGATGGAGGCAACCAGAGGAATCCCACATGGTAGAAGGGGGTCCATATGGGAATGGTGGCCAGAGTTCCTGTGAGTGGGCAGGGGCTGGGTGTCCTGCAAGGGGCTGGTGACCAGGATTCCTGGGTGATGGGCAGCTAGGGGACCTGCATGAGTGCTAATCCTGGTGGTCTCTCTTGGGCACCCAGAAGACCTGCATGGACAAGTAGCCAGGAGCCCTATGCTGATGCTGAGGCCTGGAGACCTATGCAGCAAGGCAGCTGTTTCCTGCATGTGAGCAGCTCTCTGGGGTCCTCTAATCACTCACAGAAAAACAGTATTCTCACTACTTGAATCCCAGGACCCTGAGCAACACAGAATGCAGCCTCCCTCTAGCCATCTTGGATTCCCCCCACTGCCGCAGTCTGGCTGGGCACAAAATCACGAGCCACTACACACCTTGTAGATTCAAACAGCAACTCTTTATTCCCGAACTCACACCGGCACTCTACAAACACGTTCTGGGGAAATCCACGTTCTCCGCCCAATTCACATTCTGGGCGAAATCCCAAAATACTTTCTGAATCCCAGGAGAACTCAAGGAGAACTCAACTCAGGCATGCCTGAGGCAGCAGGATATGCCCTATTCCCAGCAGGGTACACCTTAAACCTGGAACCACCCTAAACCCGGATTGTCCTAAACCGGGAATGCCCTAAACCCCGATCTGCCCTAAACCCAGATCCGCCCTGGTCCTTGAGCAAGGTCACCTTACATGCAATGACACTGCAAATGACCTGGGTCATGCCATGCGTCATTCTTACTTAGCAATGGCCCTCAGCACCCCACCAGTTTTATTATATTATATCTACACAATTAATATATTTTTATTAAGTACTTAGTATGTACTAGTTATCTAAACCTTGGAACCCAACAGAAAACTAGCAAGTTTCTTTGATCATTATTCTATTTGGAGGGATGAAGAGGTGAAGTATAAAGACAATAAACAGTTGAAGAACTGAGATGATTTTATTTTAAAAGCAGGTAGACAGAGAAGTCAGGGAGTCATGGAAGATATCTGAGGAAGTGAACTATGAACAGAGAGCCTTGAACAGGGAGAAGCCCCAGGGGAGATCTGAAGAAAGAATTTTCCCAGAAGCAGAACACTTGCTCCCTTAGCCTTTAGATGGCAACCAGTAAGATGGTTAAATACCAATATGGCCAGAGGAAGTGAGTAAGGAGTGAATAGAGAGAAATGATAAAATGTGGGGAGTGGCCAAAACAGGCAACAAGTGCAGGATTTTAAATAGGAGGGTGATGGGATCAGATGTGTGCTTTATGGAGATTTAAATTCCCCTTGAGGGCTGGCACTGGCAGTAGCAAAGATGAAAGTAAGTATTATAATGTAGAGCAGATATCATCAAGAGAATTCTGCTATCCTTTTCTATGTCTCAGAATTAGGCTAGAACACTGCATTCTTCCCAAGGACTGTTAAATGAAATCCTTAGCTTTGCAGACAGACTAGTGTTTTCTCATTTTAAGTTATCTCAGAATCAAAATGGGTCATGACAACCAAATATAGGTGGTAGATTAAAAAAAAATACCAGTCAAATCTCAGGTTATATTCAAATACTTGCCTAATCAATTTTCTAATATTAGTAAACTCAAATTTTTCCTTTTCAGTGCAGTAGATTTGGGAGATTTAAAGTCATTGTTCCTTATCAGTAACATTCGTTGGTCTTTACCCAATGATATTTGTGGGAAATAAGACAACAATTTTTCTACTTATTCACATCAACAGATGGTTTATGGTTGCTGTTAGTATCACAATGTGTATACAGATTGAAAAGCTCACATAAGTGTGAACTTGATCAATTGTCATAACTTAAAGCATGCATGAAACCACCATGAATAATAAAAATCTCCAAAGGCCCCTCATGCCGTTTCAGTCATTACTCCCCCAAGGTAGTCATTATCCTGACTTTTAACAGCATAATCATGTCTATTTTTGTTCTTTATATTAATGAAAGCATATGCTTATTTCCTTCCATACCTGGTTTCTTTTTTTCAATATTATATTTGAGATTTATCCAAATTATTATGTAGTTGTAGTACAGTCATTCTTAGTCCTGTCAATGTATTATCTTGTCTAGAGATATGTTGCTATAAACATATCTCTGGCTTTAGGTGAAAAATGAAATATGTGTATGTGCATACTTATATATACACATATATGTACACATATATGTATACATACACACACATAAAAACACATAAACACTTTTTCTTGGATATATACGTAAAAATAAAATTTTAATATGTATTGCCAGTTTTCCAAAGAGATTATCCCAATTTACACCAGCAGCATGTGCTTGTTCCCATGGTTTCACATCCTGGAAAGGCCTAGTTTTGTTTTTATGACTATTAATACTTCAGAGATAATGAAATACTCCTAATATGTTGTGTGAAATACTTTAGGAACATTATTCTATCCAGAGATGTGTTACATATCCCATATAATTGGTATATTTTCCTTTTGGGAGTCATTGCTAGCCTCAGTAACACAGAAATGGAAAAAGTTACAGAAATGGAAAAGGCATGAGATGACAGTGTGAAGCTGACACCATACATCTTCATCATCAATGCCTGTGTGCCACTTATTAAAAGCTACTTCTTTACATGTAATTCTCATGTCATAACAAATAAGAGAATATCAGTCATACACCTAGGCACTTGATGATTTGATATACTGGTTAATAACAAAATATTTTCCATAATATCAAGTTTTTAAACATACTTCCTCTATGAATGAAATACTGAATCTAGTCAACTATTTTATATTAAAATCAAGCATGATTTTGTCAGAAGACCATCTCCAGATAGTTCATAACAGCCATATTTTAATCAGTAAGGAAACACACTGATTCTAAAATAATTGTTTAGGAGACATTTGTCTAAAGCTATCTCCATATTAAAAAGTTTCACCCTTCAGTTTTAGAAACAAAATCAATTTTAACAACACTTCATGAAATACTTATACTCTGTGAGCATAAGGAATGGTTTGCCGAGAAAACTATACACACACTGAGAATTTAATATCTATTTTATGCTGAAGTACTATACTAGTATTTAGGAACAGTCAGCCAGCCATTGAGTAAGCTATAATTCCAGCTATTCCAAAATGCTCACGAGTGAAACTGAGTCGTGATATGTGCATTATATGTGCATGATAGAGGTCCTGTTTTGGCCATCCAGCTCAGTGATTAAAATGGTATATTTTTCACATACTCTTAAAGAAAAGGCAGAATATTCAACAGGGCAAAGTCATTAAATGTTGCTAATCATGTCTGTCTTTGTCTTCTGTTGCTGTAACTAAATACCACAGACAGTAGCTCATAAAACATAAAGGTTTATTTGCTAAGAGCTCTGAAGATTGGGAGATTCAAGCTCAAGTGGTTGCATCTGTTGAGCTTCCTCTTTCTAGTGGGGACATCCTGCAGAGTCCCAAGGCAGTGCAGGGCATCAACTCAGGTCTCTTCTCTTATAAAGGCACAGACATATTAGACTAGGGCCTTATTTAATCTAAGTACCTAGCAAAAGTATGTATTAAAATTACAAGAGTCTAAGTACCATAGTCAGATTAAGTTTCTTCCATCTTAATACCACACAATGGGGATTACATTTCAATGGAAGTTTTGGTGGGAACATTCCAACCACAGCAATGTCCAAGTAAGGGAATTATAAGTATCTATCTTCTTTCACTTCTCCAAGCATTTTTTATCTTAGTTTCTGGGTAAGCATATTTTTTCTAGAACACAGTACAATTGTTTAGAAGACAGGTTGAGATATTACGGTCCTTTATTCAAAATTAAGCACTGGTAAATTTCTTAGTGAGATTTTAAAAACAGAATGGTGATGAGAATATTTTTCTTTCTGGAGAAAAAGAGGTAATGGATGTGATATTTTAATGTGTGTTGGAAGCATTTTATATATTTTGATTAAAAAAAAAACAGCACTTCCTCAAATACAAGATTCTCCAACTACTGACTATCTTAACTATTTCCCAGGATTTATTATTGTAGTGCTGGTGGTTCACTTATCATGTAAATACTGTGATGATCATTGATCATAGTCATAGTCAATTATTACTGGGAGAAAGGAGTTCATTTGGAAAACCCATGGGCAAGGTCAT
Source organism: Marmota monax (assembly GCF_021218885.2). Taxonomy (NCBI): domain Eukaryota; kingdom Metazoa; phylum Chordata; class Mammalia; order Rodentia; family Sciuridae; genus Marmota; species Marmota monax. The sequence continues at coordinate 1,292,044 of NW_026695208.1, read as the reverse complement.
TTCGCATTGTGGAATCCTGGAATTTCCACTGGCTATTGAATGTGTACCATCTTCCTTCCTCTCTGGTGAGACCAATGCTTCTATAATAAGTCAGGTAGAACAGGGATAACAGGGATTCTCTGCTCCTGTTTACTCTGGCCTGTGGACTTGGTTCTTACCAAAGCCAACCCTTAATGGTAACTGCATATACTGAGATCTGCTCTGCACTCCTTGTTTCATTCAGCTTCTCTGCCAAAAATTATTTAAACTTGGTGAGATAAATATCATAAAAATCTAGTATCATGATATTTAACTTAAAAGAAATTTAAGAAGTTTAGTTGTCCTTTGGGTTTTTTGGTTGTCTTCCTAAATAGGACAGAGTAGATAATTCAGCACAACACCTAAGAACTTGGATATCAAGGGAAAACAGAGTCTAGACTCTCTGCCTCATGAGATATGAGAATTTGAGCAAGTTCATGAAGTTGGTGGAAACTATTTCCTCAGCTATAAAATTAAAGTCATAATATTTACTTCACAGAATGTTTTATGAAACAGAAACATGAGAAAATAAATATATAGTCTTGCAAACAGCATCTGATCCAATTCTCATTGCATTTTAAGATCATTGTTGAATGCTAATATTTAGCAAAAAGTGTCAACTTGGAGATGAATATGTTCACAGACATAATCTAAAAAAGTTCATCTTCAAAAGCAGCTGCAGAATTGGCAGTGGAGCCAAGGTTAAACTAGAACATTTTAAATCACATTACTACAGGAATTTAGCATCTTTCTAAAACCAAGCAGCTTTCATCTCCCCCCACCTCACCCTTTATATTTCTTTCTCCTTTGGTAAAAGTCCACATGTTACCTGGAAATAGAGTCTTGTAATTTTAGTGTTCTAGGCCAGGCCTCAAAAATAGCTGATTAAAAGGAAAAATACTATTAGAAATGACTAAATTGCTTATTTCTGCTCTAAATAGCCCATTTTAGGTGAAAGGGCATTAAGTGGGAAGTCAGCAACCAGGATGGCAGAGCCAGTTTGGCTTCTGAAAAGCTCTGTTGTCTTAGACACTCAGTAAACCTATCACGTCTCCTCAGCCTCACGTGCAAAAGGCAAGACTGGTTTTGTGAGAGTTTATTTCAAACTCTTAATCAGAGGGTTCTTTTCTACACTGATGGATGACCAAGAAAACTAACTATAATCATCTCAATAGCAGCAGAAAAGGAATCTAACAAGATTCAATATCTTTTCATGATTAAAAACTCTCAATAAATTAGGTATAGAAAGAATACATCTCTTTGTAATAAAGGTTATAGATAGCAATCCCACAGTTAATATTTGACTCAGTGGAAAAAAGCTAAAATAAGATAAACATACCCACTTTCAACACTTCTATCAATATAGTACTAGAAGTCCTAGACAGATTATTTAGGCAAGATAAAGAAATTAATGACTTACAAGTTGAAAAAAAATTTAAATTGTCTCTATAATATGAAATTCTCTTATAGAGAGAAAATCCTACTAACACCACCAAAAAACTGTTGAAACTAATAATGAATTCAGTTAAGTAGCAGAGGAAAATGAATATACAAAAATCAGATTTGTTTCACTATACTAACAATGAACCATCTGAAAACAATCCTATGTATAATACCATCAGAAAGGATTAAAATATTTATGAGTAAGCAATCAATGAGATGAAATATCTATAGACTAAAAATTAAGAAACAGTGATGAAAGAAACTGGGATGCAGCACAAGATTATGGTTAAGATCTTCTAGCAATTCATCTCTCCATAAGACGCCAATTGTAATAGCTATTCAAGCAACAAACTCCCTTCACAAGAGCTAAGAAAGCCAGATAAGAAACCTTAGTGCCTGGTCTTAGGATAATAATAAGAAGAGACATATGGAAGAATAAAGAAAAGAGTTCCCTGCTTTACCTGTCCCCCAACCCTAAGCAGCATAAAGATAGATGCCTCCCTCTCAGAGTCGGGAGAGGGAATTAAGTCCAGGCCTTAGACTTAAAATCCATTACCAGGCCTGTCACAAGGAAATCTAGTTC